>NC_090821.1:60383575-60988395 GCF_000390325.3 Nicotiana tomentosiformis | reverse complement strand
AAGAAAGAACAAAAAAAGGTACTAAATATACATGTGGCAGTGGCAGCGCATGTAGTTCACCACTTGCCAAAGGAGTCGTGCCTCATGCACTCCTCCCCCAAGTATCTTCCAAGAGTGCCTCTGCACTTCACCTCTATTCAGTGTTCGCTTGGAAAGTGCCTTCGCACTTGCACCTTCTGGTGTCTAACTTTGTGATTGACCCACACTAGTCAAATCACACTATGACCCTCACGGCCTTCGTGTCCGTCTGAAGCTTTCCTTCACAGGTTAGCATATTAATGTGCTCTTTTGGCGTCGCTCCCGTAGCCATCTGCTTCCGTAGCCTCAAGATGCCCTCTTTGGCATAGCTCCCGCAGCCTTTCGCTCACGTAGCCCTAAGATGCCTTTGGCATGGCTCCCGTAGCCTTTCGCTCCCGTAGCATTAAGACGCCCTCTTTGGCGCGGCCCTAGTAGCACACTCGCTCACATGGCCTTCAAACGCCTCTGGCATAGCTCACGTAGCATTTCGCTCCCGTAGCTCTCTTTGCCTTCACTACCTTGAAGATGTGTTCGCTTCCAGACCCACGACTTCGCCCTTATGCCTCTTGCATAGGCGGGATCCTCCCACACTCAATGTGGAGGATACATTTTAGCACTGTCGTCCCACTTGGCATTCGACCAGCTCTTGAGACGACCTTTGGTGAGTACTACATTCCCAAAGTCATAGCATCGCCGCCTTTCCGAACAGAGTTCTTTGTTCTCCGGTCGTCACTTCCTCAGCAAGTAGCCAATGCTGCCGGTAGTACTTCAATACTCGCCCTATAGACAGGTACTCTCTTGGTCTTGCTAGCACGGCTTCCCGGTTCGGTGTGCCACGCACTTGGACACTCTCGGTCCCCGATCATTCGACATACCCCTTTCCAGAATGATGACACCTTCCAAACTTGGGAACTCGTCCCATTCTGCAGCTTCGCTATACCCTCAAATTCTTCTCCTCGCCTTGGCAATGCCCTCAGGCAACCCAAAGTCTTCTCCCGAAGGAAATACACTCGGCTTGATGCGTTGCACGCATCCTTGGCAAGATCTCCGCTATGATCATGCCCCAAGTTTATAGTCCATGGCTCCCACTCTTCGTAATATGGTTGCACGACCTGGCAAACATGGCATTCTCTTGGCCATCCGACTCATCAGCATATCACCTCATTCAGTAGCACCTTAGACTTCAAAAGACAATGGAATCACCCATTTCCTTCGTCGATCATTAGTATCGGGTTCTAGATCTTTGGTGGCATATGAACATCAATCTCTGCTTTGACGTGATCTCGGCACTGACATCCAAAATGCACTCGCCATATCCACCCTCTGCCTTGACGTTGTGCCATGGCATAGTATGGCCTTAGTCAGCTCTGATACCAAGTGTCACGGGCCCATTTCCTTACATTGGGTAGCGGCACTTGCTCGCCCGTACGGCACCCGCGGACTCCCCTCGACCGCGGGCCAGCCTATCTTCCCATCCCAGGATTTTTCAAGCACGACCCTGTGCCTGTCGGTTGGGCTCTCCCTCAGGCTCGCCCAATTTGTGCCGCCCGTAAGATGCCTAGGCCCTTGGCCCTAGACATGTCATGGCGCTCCATCTTAGGATCACAATCCATGAGCGCCCTGGGGACTTGGCTTAGGACATGCCTTATCCTTAGCCCAGGACTGAGCATCGCTCCCGCGTGCACAGCCCAATCCTCAAACTTACACTCGTCTAGTGCATCCGCGACTAGCTCGTGCCTCACCCGAGTTAGGCAACCTTTAGCCCTTGGCCATTGTCATGCGCCTCTTTCGTGCCATGCCCATACATAGCCCTCTTGCAGCACGCTTCCATTCCGAAGTAGTGCAGTATCGCCCACACCTGCACCTTTAGCCCCCTAAACTTTTTAAAATAGAATTAGTATACCCTTAGTGCTAATGTGGCAGAAGAGAGTGTATGTCACTCTCTTTGGGAGAGTAAGAAAGACATAGAAAGTTGAAAATTTATTTTTATTAAATACTATTTTCCTATTTTTCTTTTCTCTTGGTTTTCTTTCTCTTTCCTTTTCTTTCCTCCAGATTTTTAACTTATAGACTTGGCTAGAAATTAGCTCCGGCATTCTCCATATTCTTCGGCGATATCGAGTGCAGATTTTATTCTTTAATTTTAATTTGTTGAACCATAATTTTGAAAAGAACGAGGAAGAAAAATTTGGTTGTTGATTGTTGATTGCCAGAAAGCTTTCGAGGAGCTCACTATTTTTTGATCCGTCATCGAAAAAAAAATTGCACTGAAAAAAATGGAGCCTTTGAAATTCCGACCACCATTTTCAGCTTATATTCATTTTTCTTTCTTTTGCTCTTCCTCCCAAACATAAATTACACTTTCAAGAATATATATATATATATATATATATATATATATATATATATATATATATATATATATACACACACACACACACACAAAGCAAAACACACTTAGATCGAGACAAAAATCTGTCGTCGGGAAAAAACAAATTCGCCGGAAAAAATGGAGTCCTTGAAATTCCGACGACCACCATTTTATGCCATCGGTGACCAAAACAAAAGGAAAGAGAATAAAATAACAAAAAATGATAATAATAAGAAATAAGAAATAAGAAAAAGGATAAGAAAAAGAAGAAAGAACAAAAAAGGTACTAAATATACATGTGGCAGTGGCAGTGCATGTAGTTCACCACTTGCCAAAAGTTTGGTTGTCTAGTTTTAGGGTGGTATTTATTCCATTTAAAAAAAAGTTTGGGGGGGGGGGGGGAGTAATAGGATTCTCGCAAAGATAAAGTGTGTTGCTGGAAATCTAGGTATAGGCCAGGGGGTACTTATGCATTTTTCCAAATAAACACCCACCCTAATTAACGGTACAATTATAAATTTATATAAAAAAGTATATAATTTTATTAAAAGAAACCTAAAATTTGATTCAATAAGGTACGATTTAGTTTATTTTTAAATATCTATTGACACTCTCGTTAACACCAAAATTGTTACTTTATATTTTGAAAGGAAAATATATAGTCCTTTTGCTATTGTTCGAACCCAAATCTTAATCTATTTCTATTTATTTTTTCTTTTCTTTCTTACAACTTCAAAGGGCAAAATTAAAAGTAAATAGGGCAACTTCTAGTTGGAATATACAAACTGAAGAACACCACTGCCGCCTCCATTCCATATTCAGACGTCCTTCGAGGTATCTTCTTCTCCCTTTCTGTTTGTGTGAGTCTTGTCTGTCTGTTTTATTGTTATTTTCATTAGCCGGGTTATATTAGGGTTGTAACTCGAATTTTAGGTTGTTTGTCTTGTTGTTTACTCAATGAAATACAGTTTTCCTTTTGTGTCATTCCATGCTTAGTTTTTTTTCCCGCTAGTTTTAATGATATGACATGCATGCAAATTTTTTGGCCAGGTCTTAAAAAACTGATTTAAGCTTGAATTGGATAAATGAAAAAAAGAAACTTTTGAGGATGAATAAAGAGTTAAACACTTTGGAATAAAGCTCAAATACAATTACCCGTGGAGGTTAATGATCTTTACCTTCAAATCATTGTGAATGTCGGGTTTGAGGAAGAATCAATTGAAGTTTATTGGAAAGTTTGACATTAATGGGTGAAAAGTATCTTTCGACCATGACACACCAAGAAGACAGACATGTTCATCAATGTTGTGTTGCGAAAGGAAACCATAATTGGCATTCTCGAGGCTAAGATGTCATTTTTCTGCTACCCAAATACTTTATACCCTTTGTTACATCTTTTGAGCATGTGTTATTTTCTTTGATCACTCTCTTTTGGAATCAAGTTTAGAGTCAAAAGTTTAAAAAAAAAATGAAAAGAAAAGTTCATGATTCCAAAGTACAAACTTGTGCAACTCTTAGAAAGTTCAAGTGAAAAAGAAAAAGAAAAAAGAACAGGCAAAGTTCCATGCCCCTAGAAAATAGAAGTTGGAGTAGTTTGTTTTGAAAAAAAGACAAAGAAGGAAAGATGAAAAAATTAGTTAGGTCAGATGTTTGAACTACGTTTGACATGATTCCATTAAAAAAAGATACGTAGGCAGCCTTACACGGTTTGGTCCAACCAAATAAGAATTTAGACAAAACAAAAATCCAAAAATCATCGGTATATAAAATTGGGTGAATTTTTTTATTTCACATTTAAAAGAGTCGATTCCAAGAGTTGTAAGTATACAACCACATCAAATGAGTTTATTTTGAGCCTTCATGCCGCACTTTCTTTCTAGCCATACCCAAAAGACTTTCAAACAAGACCTCTTGATCAGTTTTGAATGAGCAATAGTTGTCATATGAGGGACATGGTCACGGTTCTCACTCAAGGAATCAAGAAAAGGGAAAAAAAGAAATATAGAAAAAGAAAAGAGACTTATTGGTGAAAACCTTCACATGCACTTTAAGGCGACGGTAAATAGAGATAAATAATTGAGAGAGACTTGTTAGTGAAAACCCCTCGGGGCACCAATAGTTGAAAGTGAGTCGTGAGTCTGATGCAAATAATCGGCACAAAGAAGCTTGGTTTCAAACCCCAAGGAATGATAAAAGGGAAGATTTGATTAGTTTGATAGATCGGGCCGTTAAGTCTAAAGTGCATGTCATGTTCATTAAGGCTAGTTACCGCAAAATAAAAATAATAAAAAAATAAAAAAATATCTTCCTTCTGTCCTTCCGGCAGGGGCATTTCTTGTTAATACTTGTTTCTTTGCATCATTGTATCCTTCACTCTGAGTCAGTCCTTGTCAAAACAAGCAAGAAAAGATTTCAAAATCTGCTACCAAATTTTCAGTTGCACAAAGTAAATTTGGCCAGCACACTTAGTTTTTACAGTCAACATGCATTGGGGATTCATGCAAAGGCTTCCCCCCCCCTCCCCCCCCCCCCAAAAAAAATACTCTTGTCAGCCTATTCGGGTAGAGCAAGCAAAGATAACCTCAAGATTAATTAGGGATTCTCTGTAGTATCCATCAATGACTATGAGGTGTGCACATCATGCAAAAGGCTCTTACGAGTCGTGATTTTCTCTGGCAGACAAATCACTCTAAAAGCAAAGCCATTCAAGATATCAGAAAAGGTTATCAAAGAAAAGAAATCTCTTTTTTGAGATAAGGCTGACTGAGCCACAAATACAAATGGTGCTGGGTGTGAAACAATCAGGGTTGATACAGAGCAAAAAGTCTCTTGAAATTGACTCAAGCTGATTGAGCAAAAGCCAAGCTGCCCAAAACTCAAGACCACAAACCAACCACCACTTTCAAAACTGACAAAATTTTCTTTGTTTGATTGCAAGAAAGTTTTCGAGGAGCTCATTATTTTTTGATCCGTCACCGGAAAAAAAATTACACCGGAAAAAATGGGGTCTTTGAAATTCTGACTACCATTTTCAGCTTATATTCATTTTTCTTTATTTTGCTATTCCTCCCACACATAAATTACACTTTCAAGAATTTATTTATTTTTATATATAAAGCAACTCACACTTAGATCGGGACAAAAATTTGTCGTCGAAAAAAAAAAATTCGCCGGAAAAAATGGAGTCCTTGAAATTCCGTCGACCACCATTTTATGCCACCAGTGACCAAAACAAAAAGCAAGAGAATAAAATAACCTAAAAAAAAATTGAGTATAATATGAAATAAGAAAAAGGGATAAGAAAAAGAAGAAAGAATAAAAAAAAGTACTAAATATACATGTGGCAGTGCGTGCAATTCACCACTTGCCAAGAGTTTGGTTGTTTAGTTTTAGGGTGGTATTTATTTCATTTAAAAAATATTTAGGGGGTAATAAAATTTTCGCAAAGATAAAGTGTGTAGTTGGAAATTTGGGTATAGGTGAGGGGGTACTTATACATTTTTCCAAATAAAAACCTACCCTAATTAACAGTACAATTATAAATTTATATTAAAAATATATAATTTTATTAAAAGAAACTAAAAATCGATTCAATAGGGTACAATTTAATTAATTTTTAAATATCTATTCACACTCTCGTTAATACCAAAATTGTTACTCTATATTTTGAAAGGAAAATATATAGTCCTTTTGCTATTGTTCGAACCCAAATTTAAATCTATTTCTATTTCTTTTTTTTTTCTTTCCTACAACTTAAAAGGCAAAATTAAAAGTAAATATGACAACTTCTAGTTGGAGTACACAAACTGAAGAACACCACTGCCGCCTCCATTCAGTATTCAGACGTCCTTCGAGGTATCTTCTTCTCCTTTTCTGCTTTTATTTTCCTTTCTTTTCGTGCTGTTTATGGTTGTGATTAATGAAGACTTACAGTGAATTGTTATTGTGAGCACCAAATTTTTGCTCCACATAAGAAATTACTCCTAAAAATAGTCCAAAATAATTTTATTGTTGTTATAGAATATTAGAATTTTTTTCCTTTCTTTTATTTGTTTTGCATTTATTCGCATTGTTTATGCATGTTAGGAATATCGTAAATCATTAAAAAATATTCAAATCTTAATTTCATAGTATTTTAGATTTTAAATTGCATTTTTAGGATTTAGTTACAGATTAAGTGCATAAATAATACATAAAATAAAAAAAATACACATCAATCATTCTTGCTTCGTTTTTGCATTTTTAGATTCAATTAGTTAAATAGGTCATTTTTGCAAAATCAATTTGAAATTGGGTGTTTTAATTAATGGGTTAAGTTTGCCCATCTCCTTAACTGGCCCAACCGGATCCCCCTCTCATAAAAACACCCATTTTCCAAAACCCGAGAAAGACAACAGATCCCTTCCCCCTTTTTAGAAAACCCTAAGCAGCCTCCCCCTTATCCATCTTGATCCTCCTAGCAGCCGCCGTTGTTGATTCCTCTCACTAATACACACTCCTCCCTTTCACACACGCTTAGGCCTCTAGTAATAGCTTAAAATTACAGAGTTCAGATCTGAAATTCAAGGTTACAAAGTTGGGTTCAATTTCAATTCGTTTTTTACATTTTTTGGGGAGTTTCAGAGTTTAGTGAAGCTGTAGAGCTTGTTTCGAATCTGGAAGAAAGAGAAATACACGGATTCCTGCATCTTTGAATACAAAAAAATCTCATACAAAAAATAGGAAAAATCAAGAGCAAAACTGTTTGAAGTTGCCACTGCCTTGTTTTCTCATTTTTCTGGGATTCTGAAGTTTGTGCCGATTATATGTTGTTGCATCTGTTGTATCTACTTTGCCGAGCTCTTCGGACTGATTTGCTACCCTTATTTGGCTCATATCAACATCTTCCTTGCTCAAGTAGGTCAGTCTGAACTCCTTTGTATTTATGGTTTCAGTGGATAATC
This sequence comes from Nicotiana tomentosiformis, assembly GCF_000390325.3. Taxonomy (NCBI): domain Eukaryota; kingdom Viridiplantae; phylum Streptophyta; class Magnoliopsida; order Solanales; family Solanaceae; genus Nicotiana; species Nicotiana tomentosiformis. The sequence goes on along the minus strand of NC_090821.1, from coordinate 60,981,063 downwards.
AAAATTACTAGCTCACAGCTTGATTTCTGTTGATCTGTTATATTCTGAATTTCTGTCATTGTAGTATGTGATAGCTGTATTCGAATATGTATCACATAGTGACCCTGAGGTATGCAATTGTTAAGGATGATATGATTTGAATCACACTTTGACAATGGATACATGATTAAATCAGATTAACCTCCTTATTTAGAGTTACTGTTGTTTTGTCATTAAGTCACCTCAGGTTTATTGTATGTTTATCAGCTCAAACTTGGTCCTAAAGACGATTGAAATATCAGCAAGCATGTTGAATACGAGATAGCGTGTAAAACTTTGTTTGGATAATGAATTTTGCAACTGCACTGTCTAAACATAGTGTAATGGAAGTTTGAAGTTCAAGAATGACTGTAATTCATTAGGATGGTTATTTGTGCAATATTGAATTGATGTTTAAATCGTTGTGGTGATCTGATCTGATTTTTTGTAATAAGAATGAACACTTTGGGCATTTTAAGATTGGCTCAAAATGCCACAAGTTCAAATGATTAGAATAAAACTCTCACGTTTACCATTATTTTTTTTTCTTTCCATAATCCTTCACAAATAATCTCAAAGTTAGCCTAAAATAGTAACTTATAAATATTCGTAGAATGCTTTAGACGCGTTTTAATCTATTATCGTGATTGTGTACACGTTCGCGTGACATAATTATGATTCCCAAAATAAATTAAGGTACGCGTTCGCGCGACCTTGACCAAACAATCTTGATAATAATAAAGTGTTATTAATTGTGTACACGTACGCGTGGCATGATTCTTAACCCACCAAACAAAACGAATACACGTACACATGATTCGTTTCAAGATAATATCACAATTAAGAATAATTGAGCAATAAAAAGCGGTAAAAGGTGCACCCAAGGGTGTGGCCTAGTGGTCAATGAAGTGGGTGAGAACCATGAGGTCTCAGGTTCAAATCCCAGCGCAGGCAAATACTAGGTGATTTCTTCGCATCTATCCAAGGTTTGGTGGATAGAGTTATCTAATACCTGTTGCTGGTGAGAGGTGGCAGGTATCCCATGGAATTAGTCGAGGTTCACGCAAGCTGGCTCGGACACCACATTTATAAAAAAAGTGGTAAAAGGTAAAACGCACATAGGTTCTAAAACACGTAATAATCCGTTAATTAAGCCAGGTATATGATTGTAAAGCGATCGTGATAAAACCACGGAATTCGGGAGTGCATAACACCTTCTCCCGTATGAACAGAATTCCTTACCCGGTCTTCTGGTTTCGCAGACTTTAGAACGGAGTCAAGTTTCCTCGATTTGGGATTTTAAAAACCGGTGACTTGTGACACCATAATAATTATCCTAATTGGTGACTCTGAATTTAATAAATAATCCCATTTTGATTAACATCACTTCAATTGGAAAAACTCCCTTATCCCCTCGGGAAAAAAGAGGTGTGACAGTTATTTGTTAATATGTTGTTGAGTTATACACGAGATAAATTTTGTCCTTTAAATGGTACAATTCGTCTTTCTTATCTTAGGTGACTTCACATTGGATTGTTTTTTTTTCTCAAATAAAAAAAAGTAACTTTACATTGGATTGTAAATGCCTTTGAATGAGCTATTTGATAATCATAGATGGCTTAGATAAAGTATGAGAGTTACAAACTTCATCAATAAGTTAATATTGAATATATTTTGCTTCATAAGTCATTTTTTTTAATCTTCCCAATAAATTTGCTGCTTTGAGTATTGAAAAGTTGAAGGGAAATATCCAGAGTCGATTTTTGTGAGAGATTGTTTATTTGTTTTTGGAAAATAAAGAGGATTATTAAATGGACTAGAATAAAAAGAAAGAAATTGGGAGAAAGATTACTTTTCGGTTTGCTTTAAGTCCCTTTTCAGTAACGAGATTCAGTTTGTTGATTTGAAGTTACTGTCTTAATAGAATCCACTGTGGAGAACCGCTAAATGGAGGAATCCAAAGAGGAAGCGAAGTCTTTCAAAGAATTGGGAGTTTCTGATCAACTGATTGAGGCTTGTGATAATTTGGGTTGGAAAACTCCTTCTAAAATACAAGTTGAAGCTATTCCTCATGCCTTTGAAGGTTTTTTCAATCTTCCCTTCTTTATGTTTTTCATCTTTTCCTTTGCGTATGTTCTCTTTCTTGCTTATCTTTTACCTGTTTTCTCCTTATAAATATGATATTTCAAGTGGATTTAAGCTATGTGCTAATAATTAAAATAGGTTTAAAGTTCTAAGCTGATTATGCTAGTGTGTTTTAGGTTGTGGGGTTGAAACTTCCACTATCCTATTTTGCCCGTGGTAGCAGAACATCTGAAGACATGATTTTGTGGAAGCCATTGTTTGAGAAGTACTGGAAAATTCTAGCTTTATGATAATAGAGAAGTGCGAAATAGAGACATAACATTTTGTTGTAGAGCAAATTTATGGAGAGAGGTAATTAAGTGTTGGGATGAGTTGTGAATTAGGAATCTTCCTTTTTTGGCTACTGGGAGGGTGTAGATTCAGATTGTTATAAATTAAAGGGTAACTTTTGAAAATTTTAAACACTAGTCCTGGGGAGAGAGGGGGGGGGGGGTTCTGATGAAATACCTGTCATTAGGGATAGAGAATTAGTTTCTGGATACAATGGTGCTGTAGGCAGAGCACATTCAAATCTAGATAACAGCAGCTTTATGCAATTGCCTCAAGTGATGGTATTTGATACAATCTAGTGTCATGGAATAGAATATTTTTGAACTATAAATTCTTTAGAAACTTGAAAATTTGGAATGGCTAGGGGAAAGGTAATGTGGGTTTCCTGTAAGGTCCTTATATGACTCCTAGCTGGTCAGAAAACCATATGTTTGTACAATGCAAATTTTCCACTAAGTTATGGAATATAATGTTGCATTTGAGGGACGTTTGGTGGACCATGCAAAATTCAGTCAAGCAAACAATGTGAGTGCTGCTAATAAACTAGTAGGGGGGTGAGCTTTTTGCAGTGATTCCACATACATTGAAGTGGAAAATTTGGGGGGGGGGGAGGTAGGGGAGGGAGATCCTTTGACGGCATAAAGTTCATTTCCGAAATTGCTGGCATCATACATTTTCTTATCTATCATTGGACTTTGAAGCACTCAAAAGTATTCCAATTTGTATGCTTGTTTGGAAGACCTTTCTAAAGAACATTATTTGTATTTTGATCCCTTTTTATTATTTGAACCTTTTGTATATCATCCTCTATTTGGTGAAAGTATTAATTCTTATAAACTATTTGATTGGGTTTTGTTCTAGGCAAAGACTTAATTGGTCTGGCTCAAACGGGTTCTGGAAAGACTGGAGCTTTTGCAATTCCTATACTGCAGGCCCTATTAGATTCTCCGCATGCCTTTTATGCCTGCGTTCTCTCTCCAACGAGGTCCCTTATTCGTCTGATTACTTGTCTTATTTTGTAGCTCTTTGGTGATTTAATCTCCAACGTTTTTCTTTGTGTATTCCAGAGAGCTCGCGATTCAAATTGCTGAACAATTTGAAGCTTTAGGATCCGGTGTTGGAGTAAAATGTGCAGTGGTTAGCTTGACTAAGTCATATTTACATGCATGAACTTCTCATTTTCACCTTCAAATGTAATCCAAAGGGTTGATAACCACTTGTTAGACAATGGGTATTTGTAGCGATGTGTCTGTAGAACAGGGTAGACCGTGTTAGAATTGAAACAGTCATATATGATGGTTGACATTGGCATTCAGCTAGACGTTGTTTTGTTAAATGATTGCTTGTAATTGTTTCACAGCTGGTTGGTGGGATAGGTCCAGTACAGCAGAGCATCGCCCTTGGGAAAAGACCTCACATTGTTGTAAGTACTGATATCTAGTACCACATTTTTGTGTCAGAGATCTAGTAAGCCATGTGGACGACTTGTTACACTAGATTTGCTAAAGCTATTGTATGTTGTTACAGATTTTTAATATGCTTAATCTCTGACATTTGTTTGAGTGCTCATTTGGATGCTGTCTGATGTAGGTGGCAACACCTGGTCGGCTACTGGATCATCTTGCCAATACTAAAGGGTTTTCTCTTCGTACGATAAAGTACTTGGTAAGTTTGTCCATTGAGTCTTATGCTGAAAATGTTCCAGAGATGTTCTCATTCTGCCTGTTTATGTACTCTTTTTGTTTTCTTTTGGATGAAAACCCAAAAGTGCAATGTTGATTCATGACATTTGGTTGAATGATATGTTATTATGTCACTGTTGACATTAAAAGTGATATTTGCTGCATGTTCGAGGCTAGGCCTTTTGATGTTTGGCAAGTCATATGATTTCGAATGCCGTCTGGTCCATTTTTCCCACAGCGTGCATACAGTATATCTCGTCAGAGGTGAAGCTGCTTGTCATTTTTTCCTGCAGCATTGACGTCTTTACTTTTTAACTTTCCAACATATTGAGCCGCAGAAAGCATTTGACTACATATGTTCCTCTGAAACTTGCTCATCTCCATGTGGGTTGACAGTTAAATGCTTTTCCCCCAACTACAGCATGAGGCACACTGGCACATCGCCTTAGGTGCGGACAATTGGACCAAGCAAGAAATTCATTAATTTGAAGCAATATGTATCCAAAAATAAAATACAGTTCATTATATTCGATGCGAATGGTATTCAGACTTGTTTTAGAATTCCATCTTTTAATATCTTGATTTCCATTCGTAACCAAGTCTAGGTTTCTTGAAAATATAAATATGTGTATCACAACAGATTACTTTAGTTGGATAAGCATGCATGCGTATTCTGAGTCATGAACTTGTTGTACATGCAACAGGTATTGGATGAGGCAGACAGGCTGCTAGATGAGGAATTTGAAAAGGCCCTTGATAAGATTTTGCATGCGATCCCTCATGATCGAAGGACTTACCTATTTTCTGCTACAATGTCCAACAAGGTTAGCTTTCACGCGGTTTATATGAATCCATTGTTAATCATAAATGGTCTATTCTCTGTGTGGATAATTTCTCTTTCTAGGTTCTGTTCTTAAGAGAAATTCCCTTCTCTGATGGCGGATAGGTATTTTTCCTGAGTACTTGGGTAGGAATGAAAATTTTCCTTTTTTATTTTCCAAATATCATATGGCAGTGGATGCACTTATTCTCTGTATCGTAATAGCAATATGATTATTACATGAAATTGTCTGGGAAAGAAAAATGAGAAGGTGGGGTTGTTGTGAATGGCAAGTTAATTTGCTCCTGTTCTGCTTCTCTTTAAGGAATTTATTTTTATGCCTAATAGTTTCTGCTGTGCCACTCTTGATGAAACCTTCGAGGAGTAAACTTTTTGCATGGGAAGTCTGATTCTTAATATATCTGTACACTAAACTACAGGTAAAGAAACTTCAGAGGGCTTGTTTGAGAAATCCTGTTAAGGTACAAATATAACGATGCCAATTTTCACCATATAATTTGTAGGTGGTCAAGAGTATTTTGCGTAACTGTGTTTATAATTTGTTTCAGATTGAAGCTGCATCTAAATATTCCACTGTTGATACACTGAAGCAGCAATTTCGTTTTCTTCCTGCTAAGTATAAGGTTAGTTCTTTAGTGAAAAGTTTCTCTTTTAGGTTTGTTGGGAGAAAGCAAGCCAAGTGGCAAGCATTGTATCCAGCAATTGGCTTATAATGATGTTCCATGTAAATTACATCTTGTTGATGACAATCATTGAGTTTGAATTTATCTGCTTAAGCGCCGAAGGTGTTCAGAGAAAGTGTATTCTTACTACGGAACTCTATTTGTGTTGCTGTGCTCTCATAATAATCATCATTATATGGCTTAAGGATGTGGGAGTTTTGACATTGTGAGACCACTAGAATAAAAAACAATCACGTGGATAAAAGAGGGCAGAGACATGATCATAATGATTGTGCTGCTAACTAGCGTTACAAAGCAATAACTAGGATGACCAGTCACTCTTTACAAGATTCATGTTTGTACCTTTTCCCATAGTATTAATCATGAAAGTCTAAGTAGTTGCATCTCTTGATTATTTGAAGTGAACATAGTCCAACTGAGGCAAAGGTCAGCCCTCATAGAGGGCTTATTGCAGTTAAGACTGCACCGACATACGCTGTTAAAAAACCTATATGCACACTTGGTCTCTTTTCTCTAAATATGTAAATAATCAAGCAAGTTACTGTATTCTTGGTCTCTGCTATGGGGTTTCTCAGTTAATTCTTGGTTTTGGTTCTTGACTTTTTTGGACTTTTTATTCTCTGTTTCAGCTTAGTGTGTTTCCAAATTAATGCTTTGTGGTTTTGTATATTTTTTTTTAAATCTTTTGCTTTGGTTCAAGTTTTGATCTTTTTGCTATATGAAGTTTATGCATGCATTTTAGTGTTTCTAAATTAGACATGTTTTGTTATTAGTTTTGTTTCTGTTTAAGTTCAGTTTGAAATTGAACTGAAAGATTTTGACTGCAAATTGGACAATCTTGCAATAGTTAGTGTTGTTTAATCTGCTAAGCTAATTCATTAGTGTGGTTCTACTTGCTGCCATTAATTCTTTTCATCTTTTCTTTAGCTTGAGGGTCTATCCTAAAAAACCTCTCCTTCCAGGGTAGGGTTAGGGCTGCGTACATCTTGCCTTCTCCAGACCCACTTGTGGGAATTTACTGGTTTTGTTGTTGTTCCTATGGGGTTTCTCACACTTCTAGTCCTAATAAATTGTTTCTTGTATTATTTTTTTGATAAGTAATTAAAGATATTATAAATTTATGCACTAAGCCAGTGCATCAGGCATAAGTACAGGTCGTGCAAACCCTCTATTGTATCTAACGTTACATATACATCATGTTCAATTACCAGATTGCACCAAAAGCTAACAAAAATACATCTCTGTTTAAGGCTGTGAATGTTTCTCTTTGTGCCTTCAAAAATTCTATCATTTCTTTCAAGCCAGATAGTCTACCAAATGGCTTGAGGTTGGTATTCCAAGTTCTTAGAGATTTCTTGCTAATTCCCTCTCTGCTCCAAGCTAGCAAGAGCTCAACAATTGATTTTGGCATGGTCCAACTCATGCCCAGAATTACCAGAAACATATTCCACAACGGCCTAGTGACCCTACAATGCAAGAGGAGGTGGAAAACTTCTTCTGGATGCTCTTCACGCAATGGACATCTATTGCGCAGTTGAAACCCCCTCTTTTGGAGGTGCGATTGTGTGAGACAAGCCTCCCGAGCAACAATCCAAGAGAAACAAGAAATCTTCAAAGGGGCCTTACTTCTCCAAACCTTTTCCCAAGGACATAATACCTCGTCGCTGCTAGAATCCAGCATGTGGTAACAATATTTGACTGAAAAGAGACCCTGTTGATCACTTTTCCAACCTATGGAGTCTGTTTTGTTGTGCTCCAAGGTTATGTTGTTTATCCTCTGAAGCAAAATACAGTCTTTCCACTTCCCAATCATTAAAATTCCTTTTAGGTAAAAGATTCCACCCTTGTGTTGAAAAGAATACTGCAATTTCTCCCTTTTGTTGAAAAGATAAGCTGAAAATGTCCATGAATTGGTGTTTTAGTGGGGTGTGACCCAATCATGCATCTTCCGAAAATCTGATTTTCCTCCCATCACCAAAAGCTTATATTTGACTTGAATTTGTTCTAATAGCCTCTGATATTTTTCCATACTCTGGTACCATGAGAGGCTGTAGAGATTTTTGTACTCCAGGGGCTCTCAAGTGTGAATTTTTCCACCAACACTCTCCTCCATAGTGCCTCTACCTCGTTGAATCTCCAGTGCCATTTCATCAACATGCTTTCATTGTGACGTTTTAGGTTCTTAATACCAAGACCACCTTTCCTTCTATCTCGAGTGACTGATTTCCAATTCAAAAGGCATAAAGCATTAGATTGTTTATTTCCTTGCGAAAGGAAGTTTTGTCTCAATTTATCCAATCTTTTCAAAACCGAGGAAGGAGGCGGGAAAAGAGACATGGTGTAAGTAGGAAGTTCGCTGAGCACACTGTTGATTAAAGTGACTCTCCCCCCCAAAGAAAGATATTGTTTCTTCCAAATAACCAACTTCTTCTCCGTCTTCTCAATCACCTCATTCCGTATTGTCACTGATTTATACTTGTCTCCCAAAGGTAAGCCCAAATACTTTGTAGGAAGAGCTCCAATGTTGCACTGCAAAACGTTGGCAAGTTGACTGATATATGGCATATCATTAACTGGGAAGAGAACTTTTCGTGAAGTTGATGTGTAACCCCGAGACAACTTCAAAAAAAAGTTAGAACCATCCTAAAAATCAAAACTTGGTGTTCCTCTGCATCACACATGATCAGAGTATCGCCTTCATATAAAATGTGAGTGATTTTGAGATTCCCAGTTCCTCTACTGTCCGCATGAAAACCCGAGATCCAATTTGCATATATTGCACTGTATAACATCTTGCTAAGGCCCTCCATGACAAGTATAAAGAGAAGGAGAAAGAGGATCACCTTGTCGGAGTCCTCTTTGCGAAGAAAAGAAACCCTGAGGATTACCATTAATGAGAATAGAGAATTTTACTGAGGAAATACAAAATCTGATCCAATTAATCCATTTGCCGCTGAAGCCCATCTGCCTTAATAAATTCAGCAAAAACAAAACCCAATTGACTTGATCAAAAGCTTGTTCGATGTCTTACAATGGATTCCCGGCTTTCCTAAGAAAAGCCATTTGAGAGGAGCTATCTATCCGCCAATTTTTTTGAGAGAATCTTGTAGAAACTGCCTATCAAACTGATAAGTCTGAAATCTTTAAGTTCCTTTACACCAGTTTTCTTTTAATTACCCAAAACACTTATCTCTGTATAAGGATTCATAAAAACTAAGAATCTCATTAGAAATGATTTCCATGTTATCAGTAGTGTTACCCCCAACTTCCAGCTTGTCAATTTGATTGAACGTTCTGGGAGAATTAGCCATTTTGTGGGAAAAATCAGTGTTGTTGTCTCCTTGCTTCAACCAGAGGCATCTATTGCCTCTATGAGATTTCTTCCAATCTAAAAATCTCCTTAAGCTACATTTGTAAACTTGCTTTGGAAAGAAGTAGATCATCTGAAAGAGGTGTTTCTTCAGCACCAGAATCCTATTCAGAATACACGATTTCCTATTCTTCAAATGTCCAAAAGAGGACTTAGTTCCATTCCTTCAACTTAAGTTTCAACAACTTAACATAAGTTTCAACAACTTAACATAAGTTTCAACAACTTAAGTTTCTGTGCAAAAATTAAATTCGGGCTGCCAACAATGTTGAAAGAACTCCACCAGTTACTGACCATTTCCCCAAATTCGGGATGTTCCAACGATATATTTTCAAATTTAAAGTAAGAGACATTATTAGACCAGTGCCCGCACTCAATAAATAATGGGCTATGATTCGAGACAATACGAGGAATAGTAGATTGTTTGATAACACCGAATAGATTATCCCACTCGGCAGAAAACAAAAATCTGTCGATCCTCGAAGCCACTATGCAGGAATTATCTTTAGACCAAGTATACTTTCCCCCAAATAAAGGGGGATTTATCAAATTCAAGTCCACGATGAAATCCGAGCTCAGTCAAACCTAGAACAATGTTCTCTCTCACAAGGAAACCTTGTGATATTGACCCAAGGTCCCTCACAAAGACCCCTGACAGCCGAACCAACCATAATTGGTTCTCTCATCCCTATTGATGGGTGCATACACTCTGGACATGCACCATGAAAAATCAGAGTGCATATTTGAGAGTTTGATGGTGATGGAATGAAGTGGAAAATTACAGACCCCTTCCAAACCCTTTTGTCCCAAAGAATAATTATACCACCCTTTGTCCGATCCGCTTCCACAAAAGCATAATCCACCCATCTACCAAATTTAAGACCACCAACCAGCTTGTGAGACCAAAATTCAAGCTTAGTTTCTTGAAGACAAACGATGTCGGCTTTCCATTCAGAAAGAAGAGCCTTCACCATATCTCGTATGTCGGCGTTATTCAAACCTCTTACATTCCAAGAGACAATCTTGAGCTTCATCCGTAAGAAATGGCTGAAACCTTCCCTCATCACCCTGAAAACCCTTATCATAATTCACCCGGAATACCAATCTATCAAGTTCATGGGCAAATTTCTGTTTCTTCCCATATTGCTTATTGCAATAATTAGACTTCCTGTAAGCATTCTTCCTTCTTTCAATTTGCTGTAGCATCTCTGCTATATCCTTCTCTGGCCCAACATATTTGATACCTAACATTTTACATACCTTGGGAGTATTTCTGCGAATCCAAAGAGATGTTATCTTCATCAAAGTTAAGAAGTTTTCCCATACCTTCTGACTCGGTCTTGTCATTATACCAGCAGAGACGTTGGGCATCATCCTGGGTGCAAGGTGTTAGATTAGACACGGAAGACGAGAGGAGTGATGACAAAAGGGGTTGGGTGTCAGATATTAAAGCATGGAAGGCTCGGGGGAGAGGTGGGGAGGACATGCATGAAATTAAGGCTAACCGATGGGGAGGCGGCAGAGAATTCAGAACTTGGTAAGGTGGGGGTAGGTTGCGAAGGATGGCCTTAATAGCAATATGTAAAATAGCATCTTTAGAGCTCCGTATCGGCAAGTCTAGTTTTTTTGGCATTAAAAATTATTAGGACTAGTTTAGCTAATTCCTTCTCAAAAGGACGACTAGTTTAGCTACTGCCCAATCAGTGGCGTAGCTAGAGATCTCGCTAAGGGTGTTCAAACTTTAAAGAAGTTAATAATTTTTTTTCGATGAGCGGATGCACCGAAAATTTTAAATCAAACTTCGTAATATTTAACTAATAAACCATAAAAACAATTACTATAATAGAAATACAATTTTATAAATCAAAACTAACAAAAAAAACAACAAAAGAAATTCTGGTAAGCAACCAAAAGAAAGAGAGTTGAGAGGGTTTGTACCATGTAAAGAGCTTTTTGTTAAAGAAATTTTTGTAGAGCTTGACTTTTAAATTTTATAGTTTGTACTTATCAATTTTTTTTTTTTGTAATTTGTTTAATAATCACTTTTAATTAAAAAAATTACTTGATTGGTTGTTTTTAATTTATCAAGAAATTTATAGATTAAAAAAGCAGAGTCAATTAGTCCCCACAAGTTGAGGGGGTTAGGGATGTAACTCCTTTTGTCTGCTGAATAGTGATTTATGATCCCACTTTAATTATCGAATAATGATTTGTTGTCTGACTTTATTATTTTGTGCCCACAGGACTGCTATCTTGTCTATATTCTGGCTGAGAAATCTGGCAGTACATCAATGGTTTTCACTCGTACATGTGATGCAACTCGTCTACTGGCTCTAATGCTTCGAAATCTTGGCTTGAGAGCTATACCAATTAGTGGTCAGATGACTCAGGTATATTTTTGAACTTCAAGGCATGCATCTTTTCACTTTGCTAGTTCTATTTCACCCCCCCTCCCTCTCAAAATATCATCTTTTATTGGACAGGAAAATAGGTTTGGAGCTCTAAACAAATTTAAGGCTGGAGAGTGCAATATCCTTATCTGCACTGATGTAGCCAGTCGAGGAATTGATATCCCATCTGTTGATATGGTTATCAACTATGATATTCCAACAAACTCTAAGGTGGATCTTTTTATTCTTACTGCTTGGATAGTTGTAAGCTGTTTTTCTGTTCATTAGGGTGGTCCTGGATTTATCTATGGCTAGGCATGGACCTTTTTGGGTTAGGAAGTTTTCGAAGAACTTTTCGAAGGTGTTGGCCTGTTTTTTAGCTTTCAAAAAATAATACCTAAAACTTCTTCCACACTCCCTCGATCTAAAAAAACAAAAAAAAAACTTTCTCCACTCCCATAACACCCACAAAACTTCCAAAAAACTGCAGCTATCCAGACAAGTTTTCTTTTTTTTTTTTTTCAGAACAGACTTTTTAAAAGTTGTCCAAATTCTGTAGTTCAGCTTGTTTGGAATTTGAAAAAATCGAACACTAAGTGATTTCTTTCCATCTTTCCTAGTCTTGGTAGGTAGAGTTACCCTGTACCTGTGCTGGTGTGAGAGGTAGTTGGTACCCGGTGGAATTGTCGAGGTGCCAGCAAGCTGACCCGGACACCACAAGCAAAAGTTAAAAGAATATAACGGTCTTTGTTTATGCAATATGAAACTTGACTTCATAATACTCAACATTTCAATCTGAATAATCTTAATTTTGTTTTCTGATGCGATTTTAGCTTATCACTGTATGCATGGCCTGCAGGATTATATACATAGGGTGGGAAGAACTGCACGAGCAGGACGTTCTGGGGTTGCTATATCATTAGTGAATCAGTATGATGTGGAGTGGTATATACAGATAGAAAAGCTTATTGGTATAAAAATACAGAAATATTATATTTCCGAGATTCTAATATATTTTTATTCTAGCACTTCTAGTCTGTTTGATACATGTTTTCCTAACTAAAAAGTGATAATCTTCAGCGAAAAAACTAGCTGAGTATCCTGCGAACGAAGAGGAGGTTTTGCTACTCTTGGAGCGTGTAACAGAAGCCAAGAGGATCTCACAGATGGTAATTCTCGTCTCCTTGTTTTTTCCCCTTTGTGAGAGGAGGGTGTACTTCAGTTGGCTGTAATCACTAGGTGGTCAACTTTTGCCTGCACGGGTTAAAGACGGTTTAAATTTAGCCAATTAAATCAAGTGAAATGGGCCCTTATTTTTATTATTAGTTTCCCTTTTAGCACTTAATATTATAGTTGAATTCTCCTCTTTCAACATTTTCATTAGGCTCAGGTGTTGATGTCATTGAGGTAATAAGGTAGAGATAGTGTGAGCATATTTTTGACCTTTTTAGTGTGGTTTGGATGTAGAGCTGTTATTCAGAACATGTGACTGTTATGTGCATTTCTCAGTTGGAGAGGATGTGGAATGTTGTGAGAGGTGACATGTATACAACTTACTCTATGAAATGTTTAAGTTGCTCATATTTCCTGATGTTTGCATGCTGATACATTATTTTATAGGTTGTTAGTAGTTTATGTAGGATTTTTGCCGATGCATGTTTTCTTGGTAATACATTGCTCAATGGAGTTATTAGATCATTAACATCCAATCTATTTTGATTCAGAAAATCAAAGAAAGTGGTGGCAAAAGGAAACACAGAGGCGGAGATGATGCTGACGAGGAGATTGACAGATACTTGGGAGGTAAGAAGGGGAAACTATCAAAGAAGCCAAAGAGAATATATGATTAACCTATATTAGTCCAATTTTGACTTAAATGAGGAATATATAATTAATCCTAATGTGTGCGCACTCCAAAATTTGGATAATAGTGAATGATCATTTAGCAATGTGACAGTTCAATTTCCTCTAGACGTTTAAATCGGATGTCAGTGAGATTTACTGCATGTTTGATCTGAGATATTTTTTATGAACCAATTTGTTCTCTAATCTCTTAATTGCAATTAGCGTTTGTGCTGTACAGTATTATGAATTTTAGAACTAATAATTTGTTCTCTACAAGCCTTCCTAATTTTTCAGAGTTAAGTTGTATTTGTATTCGTGAAAGGTGAGGAAATTATACCTTGGACAAAAATGTCGAGCTCAAACTCAAACTAGGAACTGGAATTTGCAATTTCTCGATCTAATAAGGTTTAGCTCGATCTAAAGCTGAAAGCAAATGAAAAGACTAATGTTATAGTATTTCATATTCATGTGGAACACGAATGAAAATTAAGAAGAGCTATATTGGCTATAATACTTTTTGATATTTACCGATGCTCCAGTTTTTGTTGTTGTAAGTCATTCTTTAATGCTTGGTCGTTGAAGAAGAAGAACGATTGATATCTTCCAATTTCTTCGTTCTTTCCACTTATATGCTAGCTAATTGAGATCATTGATATTGGATTCAAGAGCTAGAGTTTTGCCACAGGAATAAAAGGTTTGCATAAATTTATTTGTTTCAGTTTCCTCTCTTCTGGTTCAAGTTTTATGATTACAAGTAGCAGGGTTGTTGCCTCAAATCTCTCTCCATGTCGTCATAATTTGTATCACATGATGTTTTTGTCATTTTAGACAAGAAAAAGAAAATAAAATTTATCTTTATATACACTCCATTTTTCACTTTATAAAAAGAAACGGAAAAACTCTATAACTAGAAATTAGCCATGTCTAATATACTAAAGTCTATAACTAATCAACTTCTGGGGTTCTGGAGAAGAACTAAGCAAAAGAATAAAAGAACTTGTTCTAGAATGTTGATTGTGGTAAAAGAGATTGATGAGTTTAATGAGAAAGAGTTGGGAGAAAAACAAAGAGATACTCTTGTTTTTTCCCCTTTGTGAGAGGTTTTTCTACTCTTGGAGCGTGTAACAGAAGCCAAGAGGTTTTGTCACGCCGCATGTGCATAATCAATAGTAATAATAGTGCGACAGAAACCTCGTGCAAACACCCGAACATAACTCCCACAATATAACGTGCCAAAATCACATCTCATAAACTGCACCTTAAGTGCTTAGATATTACAACATATCACAGATTGCACATCAAATGCTCAATTATTACAACTTATCAATATTGCACATCAAGTGCTCAAATATTACAACTTATCACAAATTGCACATCAAGTGCTCAAATAGCACAACTTGCTACAAAAATCAACAATACCTTATTTTTCACAATAAGGAGCCCATGGTTCGACCATAATGTGCACAAAAATCTTAACAAAATATCCAGAAGTGAACAACTCAACAAAATAATATTTCACATAAAAATTAAAGTGGCAATCACACCAAATCATCATGTAAAAATAATTTCAACAAACAAGGATCTAGCAATGACAAATAGATGATTTTATAAGTGCCAATAATTTCCAATTTAATACATAACGACGTCTAAGGATTTTTAATCAATGAAATTTACACATATAAACCAAGTACGTACTCGTCACCTCGCGTACATGGTTTTCAATTACACAATTTGCACATAAGACTCAATGCCTAAGGAAAAATTCCCCCACTCATGGTTAAACAAGATACTTACCTTTTTGACGTTAGGTCGATATTCCAAAATAGCCTTCTTACTTGAATTGACCTCCGGACAGCTCAAATCTATCCAAATTAATTGTATAACTTCATTAAAATTCATCGGAAACAATTCCGGATAATAATACGTCGACTTAAAAATTTATTCCAAAAAGTCAACAAAAGTCAACGCGGGGCTCGCCCCTCAGAACCCGACATTATTTTCATGAAATCCGAACACCCATTCCGATACGAGTTCAACCATACCAATTTTATCGAATTCCAATAAAAACTCGACTTCCAAATCTTAAATTTTCATTTTTGGAAGATTTTACAAAAATCTTGATTTTTCTCCATTAAATCCGAATTAAATGATGGATTCAAAGACATAATCATGGAAATTAATCAAAACTGGATAAGAATCACTTACCCCAAATACCCACGCAAGAATCTCTCCAAAAATTGCCTTTTACCGAGCTCCCAATTAGATTTTGAGTTATGAACTCAAACCCCCGTTTTTGGGACTTTTAATTCTGCCCAGATAGGCCTTCTTCGCGTTCGCGACCTAAGTCTCGCATTCGCGAAGGCCAAAAACTCGCTGCCTCAAATTCTTCTTCGCGTTCGCGTTCAAGCTCTCCCATTCGCGATGCACTCAAGTCCTACTGCTTCGCGTTCGCGATTAAAGTTTCGCGTTCGTGAAGGCTGATGACTCCAGACCCAGTCCGCTCCTTCCTTTTATGCGTTCGCGACTGGCCCCTCGCGTTCGCATAGGTTCTTCAGGTATACCTTCACGTTCGTGAGCCCTCCTTCGCTTTCGCGAATGCCAAATCCCAGCAGCCTCAAAACTCCTCTTCGCGTTCGCGTGACTCTCTTCGCGTTCGCGAAGAGGGAAGTCAGATACCAGATATAGTAGTTCCGAAACAACTCGAAATGATCTGAAACCACCCCGAAAAACACCCGTGGCCCCCGGGACCTTAACCAAATACACCAACAAGTCCTAAAATATCATACAAACTTAGTCGAATTCTCAAATAACCTCAAACAACATCAAAATAATGAATCTCACCCCAAATCAAAATCTATGAACTTTGAACTTTCAAATTCTATACTTGTGCCGAAACACATCAAATCAATCTGGAATGCCGAGATGAACGAGGTCAAGGCCATGGCCGAAGAGGGGAAAGGAAAAATGGACCGACTGGTTTCGGAGAAGGAGACTGCCCAGGAGCAGCTGGCATCGGCATAGGTCCAACTCCGAGTGACGAAAGAGAAACCCGAAGTACGGGCTTGACAAATCGAAAACCTCCAGTCTCAACTGGGCTCAGCCATTGCTGAACGGGATGCCCTTGGCAAGGAGCTCGAAATAGTGAGGTCCATGTCAGAAGTAACCGGTGCTGATGCTGAAGAGGTGGTGGCCCAGTATAGGGTTGATGTTGAGGCAGCCGAGGCCCGTCTGAAAGTTACTGTTGAGTATGTGAAGCGGTTGTCTCGATGGGAGACTCTCGAGGAGGTCCATGACCGGGTTTCGACCTGTCGGCCAAAATTGAAGAAGTGAAAAAGCTCGAGGTCGAGGCCAAGAAGCTGGCTGACCCCGAGGGTGAGGAATGCTCTGAGGGCTCCAGCGAACCCGATGATGGAGAAGACCCCGACGACTCTAGTGACGAGGCAGGTTCTGGTGAAGATCAGGCTTAGGTGACTTAGGGACTTTTCTTTGTTTTTGTATTTTGTACACTTATTTTGTTGAGGTCGTTTCCGTTGGCCTTTGTAAAGACTTTTTTGGAATGTATATAAGGCTTTTTTTTTTCTTTTTCGGCAATTTTCTAGTCTATTACTTTTGGCATCCTCTTTATAATTGCAAAGATTTCAAATGCCTTAGCACAGAATAAAACGTAGTAACAAGACTTGTTCTCGCTGTGAATTTTGTTTGAAACTTTTGGGGGCTCGGTATGACCGGGAAGCTTTCCCCAAAGTGCTTGTTTAGATGTTTTTAGACTATAATTGTGCTGAGGGTAACCTCTGAACCGGTTTGGAATTTGGAAGGCCTTATATTTTGATTATGGGCTTTGGACGTCTTCGAGCCATTTCTAGGGTGGTCGTAGCCTTTTAAGTTCAGGCACTGCCCAATAGGCTCTGTACCTCTAGGCTTCGATAGCCCGAGCCGTCCGAGCTTGTCTTGGATGGCAGTCCCCGAGTTGGGGTAGCCGTAGCCTTTTAAGTTTAGGCACTGCCTAATATGCTTTTGTGCTTTCGGGCTTCGATAGCCTGAGCCGTCCGAGTTTGTCTTGGACGGCAATCCCCGAGTGAGGGTGATCTATTGGATCCAGATAGAGGCGGCCCTTGGGCTCGCTATCTTTAAGAAACAAAATGTAATAGTCTTAAGGGGCAAAATATATATCTGCAAGGTATAAACTTTCTTTCATTCTTGTGTGTAATATACAAAACTGTAAGTGTACACAAGCTTCGTGTTATGTCTTAGGTGGTCTATGCGGGCACAGTTTATTTGACTATTTGGCCCTTATAATAAATCCTATCCACCGAGTCTAGACTGTTCAAGCATAAATTTTTCTTCCTTGCTAAAAATCATTACCCGAGGGTGATGGCCCCCAATATTCGAGGTCGATCGTCGAGAGGGCTCGAATACTGTTGACGTGACCATCGACTCTGGTTCACAACCAGTATTTGATTCTAAGTTAGCACGATCCTCTGTTGCCTCGTTAAAAACCTTGTCAGAAAACCCATTTGGGACAAAACCGGTTCAAGGAAAAAAGAATGCAACGCGTGCTTTCAGGCCTAACAACTACATCATTCTTTGGTTGTTTCCTGCAAGTGTTAGTCCAATTCGCAATTCATTCTGAAATCTCTCCGGACCTGAACCAACTAACTCGATAAGTCATAAAAAATAATTGACATTATGGACCTACTCCAACTTTCGGAATCGGATTCCGACCCCGATATCAAAAATTCCACTGTCCAAATCTCCAGAAATTCGACTTTCGCCATTTCAAGCCTAAATCAACTACAAACCTTTGATTCACAATCCAGACACACAATCCCGTTCAGTGGCATAAGGCCCAGAGCAGCTTCGTATTACGCGTATTGACTTCCGTGCGTGGTTGAATTCAGTTACCGGATGATTCAGAGTGATTTGGGACACTTCGTCCCTAAAAATAAAGCTTAAGTCTTAGGATTTTGACCATAGTCAGAACTATGTGTAGACGACTCCGGAATGGAGTTCCGTCGGTTCCGTTGGCTACGTATGATGAGTTTTGACTTAAAAGCGTGTTCGAAAAATTATTTGGAGGTCCGTAGTGGAATTAAGCTTGAAATGGCGAAACTCAAAATTTTAAAAAGTTTGACCGGGGGGGTTGACTTTTTAATATTGAGGTCGGAATCCGATTCCGGAAGTTGGAGTAGGTCCGTAATGTCGAATGTGACTTGTGTGCAAAATTTGAGGTCAATCGAACGTGATTTGATAGGTTTCGACATCGATGGTAGAAGTTGAAGTTTTAAAGTTCACTAAGTTTGAATTAGGGTACGATTTATGATTTCGATATTGTTTAATGTGATTTGAGGCTTCGATCAGGTCCGTGTTATGTTATGGGACAGGTTGGTATGATTGGACAGGGTCCCGAGGGGCTCGGGTGTGTTTCGGACCAAATTGGAGCTGTTTGGACTGCTGTTGCTGAAGTTTCGTTTCCTTCTTCGCGAACGCGAAGAGAGTCCTACGTTCGCGAAGAGGAATTTGAGGGGGCTGTTGATTTGGCCTTCGCGAACGCGAAGCAGAGAACGCGAATGCGAACACGAAGAAGAAAGGAAGAGTGGAGCCTGAGGTCATCTGGCCTTCGCGAACGCGAAGCGTGGAACGCGAACGCGAAGGAGCTGGTCAGTTGGTCATCATGAACACGACGAGGAGGTAGCTAACACGATGAAGAATTTGAGGCAGTTGGGTTTTGGCCTTCGTGAACACGAAGAAGGCCTATCTGGGCAGAATTAAAAGTCCAAAAAACGGGGGTTTGAGTTCATAACTCAAAATCAAATTTAGAGCTCGATAGAAGGCAATTTTTGGATAGATTCTTGCGTGGGTATTTGGGGTAAGTGATTCTTATCCAGTTTTGATTAATTTCCATGATTATGCCTTTGAATCCATCATTTAATTCGGATTTAATGGAGGAAAAATTAAGATTATTGTAAAATCTTCCAAAAACGAAAATGTACGATTTGGAGGTCAAGTTGTTATTGGAATTCGATAAAATTGGTATGGTTGAACTTGTATCGGAATGGGTGTTCGGATTTCATAAAAATTATGTCAGGTTTCGAGAGGCAAGTCCCGCATTGACTTTTGTTGTCTTTTTGCAATAAATTTTCAAGTCGACGTATTATTATCCGGAATTATTTCCGATGAATTTTAATGAAGTTGTACAATTAATTTGGATAGATTTGAACTGTCCGGAGGTCAATTCAAGCAAGAAGGCGATTTTGGAATATCGGCATAATTTCAAAAAGGTAAGTGTCTTGCCTAACCTCGAGTGGGGGAATTATCCCTTAGGCATCGAGTCTTATGTGCCATTTGTGAAATGTGAAAAGCCGTGTACGCGAGGTGACGAGTACGTACTCAGGCTTATATGTACAAATTTTATTGAGTTAGAGTCTTGGGCATATTGTGTAGTAAATTGGATAATTGTTGGCATTTATTTAGTCATCTGTTTGCCATGCTTCAATTCACATTTATTGAATTTGTTTTTATATGAAGATTTGATGTGCATGTTACCTGTATATTTATGTGAATTCTGTGAGTTTGATATTCTTGGGATTTAATTTCGTTATGGATTTTTCCTCTGCAAATAATTAATTAAATGAACTTAAGAAGATGTGTTAATATAATTATCTAAATTTGGATTAATGAAGGTGTGCCCTATGTTGATTATTTTTCTATCTCTATTGATTGGTTTTGGGTGTTATATACATTGTGTGGGGCCTTGGGCTATTTATTGTAAAATTAATTGATTTTGTTATATCTTTAAAATTTGGTTGTGGCCATTGGGCAAATTGTGATATGAATTGATTTTATTATATTGTCGTGTTAATTTCACGTATAAATTGTTGTGTTGTGTGAGTTATTATTTTGGGGATTTCACCGTTGATATTAGGTGGGTATAAGGGTGGCATTTCACTATTGATATTATGTGGGTATAAGGGTGACATTTCACTGTTGTTGTGTTTGTTGGAATATTGTGTGGGCGGAGCGATAAGGGTGGCTATATGAGCGATAAGGGTGGCTATTGATATTTTCTGGGCGGAGCGATAAAGGTGGCTATAGGAGTGATAAGGGTGGCAATATGAGTGATAAGGGTGGCTATTGTCAGGGACGATATGTGATGATGTGGGGTTGTGGTATTGATAATTTTCATGTGATGTTGTGATTTTCTTGTGTTTATTTTTATAACTTGTGCAACTTGTCTTGTTGTTGGTAAATTGATAACAATATGATTTATGTTGAAATTGAGAGCCTGTGGCTATTGCCAGGCGGATTATAAAATGAAATGTGGTCAAGAGGTGCCGTGAGTAAATAATGAGAATATTTGGCACGTGAATTGTCCGTGCATTTGTGATATGAAATGTGGGCACGAGGTGCTGTGATGAAATGATAATGATAATTGGAACGTGAATTGTCCGTGGAGTTGTGATATGAAATGAGGGCACGAGGTGTCGGGGAAATATGATGATTTAATTATGGGCACGAGGTGCCGTGGAAATATGAAAATGGGCTAAGACCCGTATTTACGAAAAATATGAAATGGGCTGAGACCTGTATTTTTATGATTATGAAATGAGGTGTCACATAGTGACTTTTTATTTGAAAGAATTATATTCAAAATATTTATTTGGAAGGATTTTTATTTAGAAAGTATTATAGGAAAGAATTGTATTGGAAAGATATTTATTTGAGAAAATTATATTTGAAAATATTTATCGAAAGAATTATATTTGAGAAATAATTATTTGAGAAAATTATATTTGAAAGAGAATTATTTGGAAGAATTATATGTGAAAGACATTTATTTGAAGGATTTGATTTAATTGGGTGTAATTGTACTTATTAATTTGAGCGATATTAATGGTATTCTTGTTGTCTATTGTGCATATCACTGGTTGTTTCATGTTACCCTATTGTTATTTGTTTCCTATTATTTTGTATATTATATTACACAGATTATTAGACTAGTGAGTGTCTTGACTGTACCTCGTCTCTACTCCATTGAGGTTAGTCTTGATACTTACTGGGTACCGACCGTGACGTACTCATACTACACTTCTGCACATTTTTGTGCAGATCTAGGTATTGAAGATAATAGACTTGAGCATAGTTAAAGCGGGATCGTAAGGATTCAAGGTCGAACTGCTTGGTCGTCGCAATCCCTTGGAATCTTTTCATTTCATTGTACTGTTAACTTGTAATAAAATAATATTGTATATTCGGCCCTCGTGATCATTCTATGTATTCAGTTAGAGTTCGTGACTCAGTACTACCAGTCTTGGGAGGTTGTATATTCATATTTGTTCCGATGTTAGTTTTGATTAGTTTTTTTTTTTTTTTTTATAAATAAAATGGCTTCAAAATTGTAATGAAAATCGGCTTACCTAGACTTAGAGACTAAGTGCCATCACGACTCCTGTGGTGGGATTTTGGGTCGTGATAAGTTGGTAACAAAGCTCTAGGTTCATAGGTTCTACGAGTCACGAACGAGTCTAGTAGAGTCTTGTGGATCGGTACGGAGACGTTTGTACTTATATTCGAGAGGCTACGACACTGTTAGGAAATTTTCATTTCTTTCATTCCTGTCGTGCAAAATTTGAACCTTTGTATCTCCATTCTCTCACAGATGGTGAGGACACGTGCTACTGGATTAGCTAAGCAGGCATCCGCACAAACTGCTAGGGTTGCAAGAGGCCGCGACCGAGGTAGATGTAGAGGAAGAGCATGTGCTGCAACTAGAGCATTTGTCAGAATAACAATTGAGTAGCAACTAGTACCTCCAGTTGGGTGACAGGTACAAAAAGCACATGTTACCCCCGGAATTCATGATACTTTAGCACAATTCTTGAGTATGTTTGGTATATTAACTCAGGCGGGATTGATCTCTATTGCACCAAATATTCTGCAGATTGGGGGAGTAGCTCATACTCCTATCTTAACTAGAGCAGCAGGTTCACGTTGGTCAGGTTCCGGGTGTAGTACCGGTACAACCTGTTATTCCGGTTCGGCCTGAGGTTAGGCCCGAGGCATCAGAAGAAGAACAAAAGAGAATTAAAAGGTTTAAGAGGTATAGTCCACCTATTTTCAGTGGCACAGCTACAGAGGATGCCCAAGAATTTCTAGAAAATTGTCACCGTATTCTCCGCGCCATGGGTATTGTGGAGGTGAGCGGAGTTGCCTTTACTACATTTCAAATGTCAGGCGCAGCGTATCGGTGGTGGAAAATCTATGAAGAAGGTAGGCCAGCCGATGCAACACCACCAACTTGGGCTGAATTTTCGGAAATGTTCTTGAAAGAATTTATTCCACAGACTCTCCGAGATGCGTGGCGCACAGAGTTTGAACGGTTGCGTCAGGGCACTATGATAGTGTCAGAATATGCTATCAGGTTCAGTGAGTTAGCCCGTCATGCACCTATCTTAGTTCCTACAATCAGAGAACGAGTCCGCAGATTCATTGAGGGGATCGATTATAATATTAAAATATGCATGGCTCGAGAGTTGCAAATTGATGCTCTATTTCAACAAGTAGTAGAGATTGCAAGGAAGATTGAGGGTGTTTTAGGTGAGGAAATGGAGTCTAAGGAGGCCAAAATGTCTTGAAGATCTGGAGGGTTTAGTGGGTTTTACTCTTCAGCTAGAACCCATTATAGCGGAGGCTCGAGCAGTCGGTCAGCTCATTCTACACATCAAATTATTTGGAGTGCTCCAGTTTACAGTGCACCACCGACACGAGATTCTTACAGTGGTTATTCCAGTTATCCGGTACAGACTCAATACGAGCAGCCACGACCCC
This sequence comes from Nicotiana tomentosiformis, assembly GCF_000390325.3. Taxonomy (NCBI): domain Eukaryota; kingdom Viridiplantae; phylum Streptophyta; class Magnoliopsida; order Solanales; family Solanaceae; genus Nicotiana; species Nicotiana tomentosiformis. The sequence continues at coordinate 60,957,994 of NC_090821.1, read as the reverse complement.
AGAGGGGTTGTTATGAGTGTGGTGATATTAGGCATATCATGAGAGATTGTCCCAGACTTGGGAGGGGTAGATTTCATCAGAACACTCCAGCTACAAGCTTTATTCCAGTTGATACTTCACGTGCACAGTCAGCTAGAAGTAGAGGGCAGGCGGGTAGTGGGCACCTAAGAGGTGGAGGCCCGACCCGTTGATTTAATCACTATGATTTGGCTGAGGCCAATACACCAGGTGGTGTCGTTACAGGTACGATCCTGATTTTTATTATAAAAGGATATTTTCCTTAATTTGATTAGGTTCTGAATATTGAGGTGAGTCCTCTTATTATGCTCCACTTATGGGTGAGCTTCGTAAATTTGTGACCCACTTATATGTTTATCCCTGTTGGGAGATTTGAAGGTGTGAGCCCGTGTCTGTCATTTATTTTTGTACACCATTGAGGGCTATAAGTCCAAAAGTAATTTTTATTATTCATTATAGTGGGTTTAATGTGTTTCAGAATAATTGATTCTAATTTTTATGAATTACACGCCCTACCGGTATGAGGGTTCATTATGTGTTGTGAAAACTGTTTATGAAATATATTGAAAAGAAGAAAGAAGGAAAATTGAAATTTCAGTTGGCACAATGTGCAAAATACTATTGATTTGGAGTTGAGGACGAGATCCTCGCATTTTATATATGATGTGAAATATTTAAACCGGACTATAAGTCGCGGTGGAAGTTATATAAGGACGAGGTCCTTGTGTTGAAATATTTATGAGTTTAAAATTACCCCTTTGTGAAATTAATTTGTACAATAATATTAATAGGGAGTCATGTCAGTTAGGCTTATTTGATAATTCTTATATATTTTGCTGTTCATATTCAACCATTTTCGTGCTGTAAATATTGAGGTTTAGCCTATGAGGTGAGTGCCCAGATGGCGTTAAATGTGACTCATTAATCCGAGTAAGTAATCATGAGGTCGTCATGCCTCACATTCTATTGTCAGTATTGTAAAAATTTAAAATGAGGTGGTGGTTAATATGAGATTAATTGATGATACTGAAATTAATTATGAACAACTTTTAAGACCAGAGATGTGGTGATGAGTGTACATATGATGTGCTTCATGTCCGGATATCATTATGATAATGCAGTGTTTGCAATGCGAAGATTAGTGTTATTGATATATACATTGTGGTGCTTTATTGGGTTGTGGATGTGTTGTTAGGATGTCATGACCCAAATTAACCCTCCTTAAGGTGTCATGATGGCACCTAGTTTTTACAACTAGGTAAGCCTAATATTACGAAAAATATAAAGAAAAAACACAACATTTTAAAGATAAACAACATATTGTGAATAGCCAAGAGTAGTACCACTCGGCATATACAAAATAATTTTCCCAAGACCCGGAATATCACTAAGTCACAAGCTGCTATAATCTATGTAGCTCTATACAAACGTCTGAAGAAAATAAAGAACGTCTCTAGGCGAGGGCCCAAATGGCCCGAATCTATTCAAATTAATTGCATAATGTAAATATAACTACAAGTAACTAATTTATCTAATAAATTCGAAGCTAAAGCGTGAAATTAGGAAAAATGCCCAAAAAGTCTCCCCGGGCCCACTTCTCAGAATCGGATAAAGATTACAATTTATGAACACCCATTCACTCACGAGATCACTCAAACAAAAATCATCTAAATCCGATGTCAAATTCCCATTCAAGTCTCAGATTTTCAATTGGGGAACCCTTTTCCCCCATTTCCAAACTTCTACCCTCAAATTCCATAATTAGACGAGGAAAACAATAATGGATTAATGAAATATACACAAATTAGAGTGATTTCCTCTTCAAAACCCTTGCAAAATCGCCTTCTTCCGAGCTAAAATTCGAATTGGTGAAGAATGAGGAATGAACCCTCGAATCTGCCTCTTCAACCCAGCGATTTCTGCACCTGTGCTCATGGGGAAAAATCATCACAGGTGCGAAGGTCACTTATCCGGGCAGGGACCGCATCTGCGAGGAATTCATCGCACCTGCGGATGCCGCACCTGCGGTCCAAATCGGCGCATCTGCGCATTTCACTAAGGCAGCCAGGCTCCGCACCTGCGCCCATGCTTCACACTTGCGGGCTCGCAGGTGCAGTCAAACTTGCACACCTGCACTCCATCACCAGCCCCACCAGTTCCATATCTGCGCACTCTCTCTGCACCTGCGGCTCGTGCGAAACACTAGAACTAGCAAAGGCACCAGATTTTTTCCTAAGTTCAAATTCATTCCGTTAAGCATCCGAAATACACCCAAGGCCCCCAACACCTCGACCAAACATACCAACTAATCCTAAAACACGATACGAACTTAGTCGAGCCTTCAAACCACATCGAACAACACCAAAATCATGAATTAAACACGGATTCAAGCCTAAGAATTTAGAATTTTTTTCAAATTCTACAAACGATGCCGAACCACATCAAATCTAGTCCGAATGACCTCAAATTTTACACACAGGTCCCAAATGAAGCTACGAATCTACAACCACTTTCGGAATTCCATTCCGAGCTCGATATCAAAATTTTCACTATCGGCCGAAATCGCCAAAAAACTAACTTTCGCCAATTCAAGCCTAAATATACTACAGACCTCCAAAACATATTCTGGACGTGCTCCTAAGCTCGAAATCACTCAATGGAGCTAACAGAGTCGACAAAATTCCATTCTGGATCCGTTTTCACACAGCTCTGACTATGGTCCAATGTTTAAGGCTTAAACTCACAACTAGGGACTAAGTGTCCCAAAACTCCCCGAATTCCATAACCAATCACTCCGAAAAATCCCAAAAGAAGAAAGAATGTGGGGAAAGCAAATATTACGGGATTGGGGCTCTAATTATAAAAATGACCGGCCGGGTAGTTACATGTTTGGTGTTACTCTAGCAGGTGGTTAGGCCTATTTGCAGGGGAGACTCTGCCAAAATTTCTAAAAATTTTGGGAGTTTGGAGGATTGAGACGTGCAAAGAAGAGACAAAATAATGTTATGTGTTTGAGGGCGAATGATCCTAAACGGGGAAGAATGAAACATCCCAGAAAATTTTTGAAGTACTTCAACACTATCAAGATAGTTGATGTGTGCATAGGCACACGTTACTATAGCCAGTTGAGACTAATACCGTGCGTCAAAGTAAAAATCAGGCATTTTGGAAATGATTGGAGGGTTAGGGATTTTGCTCTAAAGCTTATAAGAATGGAGAAAAGAAATAATCTCAATTGAGATGGTGTTGTCAGACCCGTGTTATATTGCGGGAATGTAGAATCACCCACAAGTATGTGTGCATGAATATACTCAGTAATTTAAAGTCCTCAGAAAGATTCTTAGCACGTTCGAGGACGAACGTTTGTTTAAGAGGTGGAGAATGTAACGACTCGACTTGTCGTTTCAAGAATTTAAGTCCCGTTTGGTGGCATAAGTCCCAGAGAATCTTCGTATTATGCGTATTGACTTGCGTGCGTGGTTGAATTCAGTTACCGGATGATTCAGAGTGATTTGGGACACTTGGTGCCTAAAAAAGAAGCTTAAGTCTTAGGATTTTGACCGTAGTCGGAACTGTGTGAAGATGACTCTAGAACCGTCAGCTCCGTTAGCTTCGTATGATGATTTTGGACTTTGAAGCGTGTTCGGAAAATTATTTGGAGATTTGTAGTGGAATTAAGCTTGAAATGGCGAAACTCAAAATTTTGGAAAGTTTGACCGGGGGAGGGGGGTTGACTTTTTGATATCGAGGTCAGAATCCGATTCTGGAAGTTGGAGTAGGTCCGTAATGTTGAATGTCACTTGTGTCCAAAATTTGAGGTTAATCGGACGTGATTTGATAGGTTTCGACATCGATGGTAGAAGTTGAAGTTTCAAAGTTCACTAAGTTTGAATTAGGGTGCAATTCATTATTTCTATGTTGTTTAATGTTATTTGAGGCTTCCAGAAGGTCCGTGTTATGTTATGGGACACATTGGTATGATTGGACGGGGTCCCAAGGGGCTTGGGGTGTGTTTCTGGGTGGTTTCAGACCAAATTGGAGTTGTTTGGACTTTTGTTGCAGAAGTCTGGTTTCCTTCTTCACGAACGCGAAGGGAGTCCTGCATTCACGAAGAGAAATTTGAGGGGGCTGTTGGTTTGGCCTTCGTGAACGCGAAGCAGGGGACGCGAACGCGAAGAAGTAGCTGGGCAAGCCTTCGCGAACGCAGCCAAGGTAACGCGAACGCGAAGAAGAAAGAAAGAGTGGGGCCTGAGGTCGTTTGGCCTTCGCGAACGCGAAGCGTGGAACGCGAACGCGAGGGAGCTGGTCAGCTGGTCATCGCGAACACGATGAAGGATTTGAGGCAGTTGGGTTTTGGCCTTCGCGAACGCGAAGTAATGGCCGCGAACGCGAAGAAGGCCTATCTGGGCAGAATTAAAAGTCCCAAAAATAGGGGTTTGAGTTCATAACTCAAAATCAAATTTGGAGCTCGGTAGAAGGCGATTTTTGGAGAGATTCTTGCGTGGGTGTTTGGGGTAAGTGATTCTTATCCAGTTTTGATTAATTTCCATGATTATGACTTTGAATCCATCATTTAATTCGGATTTAATGGAGGAAAAATCAAGATTTTTGTAAAATCTTCCAAAAACGAAAATTTAAAATTTGGAGGTCGAGTTATTATTAGAATTCGATAAAATTAGTATGGTTGAAATCGTATCGGAATGAGTGTTCGGATTTCATAAAAATTATGTCGGGTTCCGAGAGGCGGGTCCCGCGTTGACTTTTGTTGACTTTTTGGAATAAATTTTCAAGTCAACGTATTATTATCCAGAATTATTTCCGATGAATTTTAATGAAGTTGTACAATTAATTTGGATAGATTTGAGCTGCCCGGAGGTCAATTCAAGCAAGAAGGCGATTTTGGAATATCGGCATAACTTCAAAAAGGTAAGTGTCTTGCCTAACCTCGAGTGGGGGTATTACCCCTTAGGCATCGAGTCTTATGTGCCATTTGTGAAATGTAAAAAGCCGTGTACGTGTGGTGACGAGTACGTACTCAGGCTTATATGTGTAAATTTTATTGAGTTAGAGTCTTGGGCATATTGTGTAGTAAATTGGATAATTGTTGGCATTTATTTAGTCATCTGTTTGCCATGCTTCAATTCGCATTTATTGAATTTATTTTTATATGACGATTTGATGTGCATGTTACATGTATATTTATGTGAATTCCGTGAGTTTGATATTCATGGGATTTAATTTTATTATGAATTTTTTCTCTGTAAATAATTAATTAAATGATCTTAAGAAGAGGTGTTAATATAATTATCTAAATTTGGATTAATGAAGGTGTGCCCTATGTTGATTAGTTTTCTATCTCTTTTGATTGGTTTTGGGTGTTATATACATTGTGAGGAGCCTTGGGCTATTTGTTGTGAAATTATTTGATTTTGTTATATCTTTGGAATTTGGTAGTGGCCACTGGGCAAATTGTGATATGAATTGATTTTATTATGTTACCGTGTTAATTTTTCGTGTAAATTGTTGTATTGTGTGAGTTATTATTTTGGGGAGAAAATGGTGGCATTTCACCGTTGATATTATGTGGGTATAAGGGTGGCATTTCACTGTTGTTGTGTTTGTTGGAATATTGTCTGGGCGGAGCGATAAGGGTGGCTATAAGAGCGATAAGGGTGGCAATATGAGCGATAAGGGTGGCTATTGATATTGTCTGGGTGGAGCGATAATGGTGGCTATATGAGTGATAAGGGTGACAATATGAGCGATAAGGGTGGCTATCGTCAGGGACAATATGTGATGATGGGGGGTTGTGGTGTTGATAATGTTAATGTGATGTTGTGATTTTATTGTGTTTATTTTTATACCTTGTACAACTTGTCTTGTTGTTGGTATGATTGGACGGGTCCTGAGGGGCTCGGGTGTGTTTCGGGGTGGTTCCAGACCAAATTGGAGCTGTTTGGACGACTGTAACGACCCGACTTGTTGTTTTAAGAATTAACGCCCCGTTCAACGACTTAAGGTACATGGCAACTTCATAATATGTATTATGACACGCGGGTGTGGTCGAGTTTGAATTTCGGAAGATGTAGAATTTAATTGAAAGAGAAATTCTCATTTTGAAGCTTAAATTGAGAGTTGACCAAAGAGTTGACTTTTGAGCAAACGACCTCAGAATAAAATTTTGATGATTTCAATAGCTTCGTATGGTGATTTTGGTAGTGGCCATTGGGCAAATTGTGATATGAATTGATTTTGTTATGTTGTCATGATAATTTCCCGTATAAATTATTGTGTTATGTTAATTATTATTTTGAAGATATAAGGGTGGCATTTCACCATTGATATTATGTGGGTATAAGGGTGGCATTTCACTGTGGTTGTGTTTGTTGGAATATTGTCTGGGCGGAGAGATAAGGGTGGCAATATGAGCGATAAGGGTGGCTATTGATATTGTCTGGGCGGAGCGATAAGGGTGGCTATACGAGCGATAAGGGTGGCTATTGTCAGGGACGATATATGATGATGTGGGGTTGTGGGGTTGATGATTTTCATGTGATGTTGTGATATTCTTGTGTTTATTTTTAAACCTTGTGCAATTTTTTTTGTTGTTGGTAAATTGATGATAATTTGATTTATGTTGAAATTGAGAGTCTGTGGCTATTGCCAGGTGGATTGTAAAATGAAAAGTGGGCACAAGGTGCCGTGAGTAAATAATGAGGATATTGGCATGTAAATTGTCCATGCAGTTGTGATATGAATTGTGGACACGAGGTGCTGTGATTAAATGATAATGATATTTAGCACGTGAATTGTCCGTGCAGTTGTGATATGAAATGAGGGTAGAGGTGTCGGGGAAATATGATAATTTAATTATGGGCTCGAGGTGCCGTGGAAATATAAAAATGGGCTAAGATCCGTGTTTACGATAAATATGAAAATTGACTGAGACCCGTATTTTTATGATTATGAAACGAGGTGTCACATGGTGACTTTTTAACTGAAAGAATTATATTCAAAATATTTATTTGAAAGGTTTTTTATGTTGAAGGTCTTATATGAAATTATTATATTTGAAAGGTAATTATTTGAGAAAATTATATTTGAAAGAGAGTTATTTGAAAGAATTATATGTGAAAGACATTTATTTGAAGGGTTTAATTTATTGTGTGTAATTGTATTTATTAATTGTTGAGCGATATTATTGGTATTCTTGTTGTCTGCTATGCGTATTACTGGTTGTTTTATGTTGCCCTTATTGTTATCTGCTTCCTATTATTTTGTATATTATATTGCACATGCTATTAGACTAGTGAGTGTCTTGATTGTACCTCGTCTCTACTCCACTGAGGTTAGTCTTGATACTTACTAGGTACCGCCCGTGGTGTAGTCATACTACACTTCTGCACATATTTGTGCAGAGCCAGGTATTGGAGTTATTGGATTTGAGAAGAGTTAAAGCGGGATCGTAAGGATTCAAGGTAGAGCTGTTTGGTTGACGCAGTCCCTTGGAGTCATTTCATTTCATTGTATTGTTAATTTTTAATCAAATAGTATTGTATATTCGGTCCTCGTGACCATTCCATGTATTCAGCTAGAGTTCGTGACTTAGTACAACCAGTCTTGGAAGGTTGTACATTCATATTTGTTCTGCTGTTAGTTTTGGTTACATATAAAAAAAACAATGGCTCCAAAAATTTAATTGAAATCGGCTTACCTAGTCTTAGAGACTAGGTGCCATCACGACGCCTGTGGTGGGATTTTTGGGTCGTGACAAATTGGTATCAGAGCTCTAGGTTCATAGGTTCTACGAGTCACGAACGAGTCTAGTAGAGTCTTGCGGATCGGTACAGAGACGTCTGTACTTATCTTCGATAGGCTACAGAACTGTTAGAAAATTTCCATTTCTTTCATTCCCGTCGTGCAAAATTTGTTGAATTTGGAATTTGAACCTTTGTATCTCCATTCCCTCACATATGTTGAGGACACGTTCTACTGGGTTAGCTGAGCAGGCATCCGCACATAGTGCTAGGGGTGCAAGAGGCCGGGGACGAGGTAGAGGCCGAGGTAGAGGTCGAGGAAGGGCACATACTGCGACTAGAGTGCCTGTCAGAACAACAGTTGAGGAGCCACTAGTAGCTCCAGTTGGGGGACAAGTACTAGAAGCACCTGTTGTTACCCCAGGACTTCAGGAGACTTTAGCACAGTTCCTGAGTATGTTTGGTACATTAAATCAGGCGGGATTGATCTCTGTTGCACCAAACATTCCGCAGATTGGGGGAGTAGCTAAGACTCCTACCACAACTCCAGAGCAGCAGGTTCACGTTGGATAGGTTTCGGGTGTAGTACCGGTACAACCTGTTACTCCGGTTCGGCCAGAGGTCAGGCCCGAGGCATCAGAAGAAGAACAAAAGAGGCTTGAAAGGTTTAAGAAATATGATCCACCAACTTTCAGTGGCACAACAACAGAGGATGACCAAGGATTTCTGCAAATTTGTCACCATATTCTCCGCACCATCGGTATTGTGGAAGTGAGCAAAGTTTCCTATACTACATTTCAACTGTCAGGCGCAACGTATCGGTAGTGGCAAATCTATGAAGAAGGTAGACCAGCCGATGCCACACCACTAACTTGGGCTCAATTTTCCAAAATATTCTTGAAAGAGTTTGTTCCCCTGACTCTCAGAGATGCGTGGCGTACAGAGTTTGAACGGTTGCGTCAGGGAACTATGACAATGTCAGAATATGCTATCAGGTTCAGTGAGTTAGCCCGTCATGCACCTATCTTAGTTCCTACAATCAGAGAACGAGTCTGCATATTCATTGAGGAGATCGATTATGATATTAAAATAAGCCTGGCTCGAGAGTTGCAAACTGATGCTCCATTTCAACAAGTAGTGGAGATTTCAAGGAAGATTGAGGGTGTTTTAGGCGAGGAAAGGGAGTCTAAGGAGGCCAAAAGGTCTCGAAGATATGGAAGGTTTAATGGGTTTTACTCTTCAGCTAGAACCCATTATAGCGGAGGCTCGAGCAGTCGATCAACTCAGTCCGCACATCAGATTACTTGGAATGCTCCAGTTTACAGTGCACCACCGACACAAGATTCTTACAATGATTATTCCAGTTATCCGGCACAGACTCAGTACGAGCAGCCGCGACCTCAGAGGGGTTGTTATGAGTGTGGTGATACTAGGCATATCGTGAGAGATTGTCCCAGACTTGGGGTGGTGGTGGTGGTGGGGTGGATTTCATCTGAATACTCCAACCACAAGCTTTATTCCAGTTGATATTCCACGTGCACAATCAGCTAGAGGTGGAGAACAGGCGGTTAGCGGATTCTTGAGAGGTGGAGACCCGACCCGTTGATTTAATCACTATGATTTGGCCGAGGCCAATACACCAGACAGTGTTGTTACAGGTACATTCCTGATTTTATTATAAAAGGATATTTTCCTTAATTTGATTCGGTTCTGAATATTGAGGTGAGTCCTCCTATTATGCTCCACTTATGGGTGAGCTTCGTAAATTTGTGACCCACTTAGATGTTTATCCTTGTTGGGAGATTTAAAGATGTTAACCCGTGTCTGTCATTTTATTTTTGGTACACCATTGAGGGTTATAAGCCCAAAAGTAATTTTTATTATTCATTACAGTGTGTTTAATGTGTTCCAGAATAATTGATTCCAATTTTTATGAATTATATGCCCTACTGGTATGAGTGTTCATTATATGTTGTGAAAATTATTTATGAAATATATTGAAAAGAAGAAAGAAAGGAAATTTAAAATTTCAGTTGGCACAATGTGCAACATACTTGTGATTCGGAGTTGAGGACGAGATTCTCGCATTTTTACATGATGTGAAATATTTAAATTGGGCTGCAAGCCGCGATGGAAGTTATGTAAGGATAAGGTCCTTGTGGTGAAATATTTATGTGTTTAAAATTTTCCCTTTGTGAAATTTAATTGTACAATAGTATTAATAGGGGGTCATTCCTGTTAGGCTTATTTGATAATTCTTGTATATTTTTCTATGCATATTCAGCCATTTTCGTACTGTAAACATTGTGACTCATTAATCCGAGTAAGCAATCATGAGGTCTTCATGCCTCACATTATGTTGTCAGTGTTGTGAAAATTTTAAAAGAGGTGGTGGTTAATATAAGATTAATTGATGATGCTGGAATTAATTATGAACAGCTTCTAAGACCAGAGATGTGGTGATGAGCATACATATGATGTGCTTCATGTCCTGATATCATTATGATAATGCAGTGCTTGTAATGCTTAGATTGGTGTTATTGATATATACCTTGTGGTATTTTGTTGGGTTGTGGATGTGTTGTTAGGAGTTATTTTGATGTTACTTTGGTAGGTGGATAGACCCAATTACAAGGGGGACTCTGCCGAAATTTCTGAAAAATTTGGGAGTTAGTAAAATTTGGAGGATTGAGATTTGCAAAGGAAGAGATAAATATGTTATGTGTTTGAGGGCGAATGATCCTAAGCGGGGAAGAATGTAGCAATCCGGAAAATTTTTGAAGTACTTCAACACTATAAAAAAAGTTGATGTGTGCGTATGCACGAGTTACTATAGCCAGTTGAGACTAATACCGTGTGTCGAAGTAAAAATCAGGCCTTTAGGAAATGATTGGAGCGTTAGGGAATTTGATTTAAAGCTTATAAGAATGGAGAAAAGAAATAATCTCAATTGAGATGGTGTCGTCGGACCCGTGTTAAATTGCGGGAATGTAGAATCAACCACAAGTATGTGTGTAAGAATACACTCAGTAATTTAAAGTCCTCAGAAAGATTCTTGGCACGTTCGAGGATGAACGTATGTTTAAGAGGTGGAGAATGTAATGACCCGACTTGTCATTTTAAGAATTAACGCCCCATTCAACGACTTATGGTCTCATGCAACTTCGTAATATGTATTATGACCTGTGGGTGTGGTCGAGTTTGACTTTCGGAAGATTTAGAATTTAATTGAAAGAGAAATTCTCATTTTGAAGCTTAAATAGAAAGAGTTGACCAAAGAGTTGACTTTTGAGCAAACGACCTCAGAATAGAATTTTGATGATTTCAATAGCTTTGTATGGTGATTTTGGACTTAAGTTTGTGTTCGGATTTGGAAAGTCCGTAGGTCCGTTATGTCACTTATGACTTGTGTGCAAAATTTGAGGTCAATCAGACTTGATTCGATAGGTTTCGGCATCGAATGTTGAAGTTGAAAAATTCATAATAGACTAAAGTTTCAAGTGAGTACGCACAAGACCTAACTTAAAACGAGAATACCTCTCTTGATATGAAGAGTTATATGGTGTGTTACTATCAAAAGAAAGGTCTATGTGTCTAGTTTCCAACGCTTCAAATCGTTTGTCATTTGTACATTCCTACAAGAAGTATGACCAAATTACCAAAGGCTGACAGAATGCGATTCTGCGACCAATTACGCGACCACTATGCGACCATTATGCAATTGCAATATGGTTATGCGACCGCAAACTGGTCGCAAAATGGTCCAGAATAGCCTAGTTCTGGGCACCTATTTATGCGATCATTTTGCGACCCGCACGCCAATTGTACGGTCCATTGTGCGACCGCATAACTGAGTTCGGAGGGTTAATTTTCCTATTTTCATAACCTGACCCCATTTTGATAAATAGGCTTTGGGGTTTATTTTAGGGCAATTATCTGAGGTTGTTTAGAGAGAAGTGAGAGTGTTCTAGAGAGAGGAAGTAGATGAAGTGTTTTGTTCATCAAGATCTTGTCCAAACGTTGAAATCCAACAAGAAAATCTCACAAGTTCTTCATCTAAGAGGTAAGGTTCCATACCCTAGTGTTCAATTTCGAATTTGGGTAGAAGATGGTTGATTAGGAGTATGATTCTTGGTTATGAGAGTATTATTTATACATGTATGTACCAATAAGATTTGTGGAAAGATTGTTGGGCTAAAATAAGTAAAGATTGGGTTGAGGAGTGAAGGAAATCTTGTAGAAGAACCTTGTAGCCAAATTTGCACACCTAGTGATTGATAAAATGCTCAAATGAGCTGAAACCATGAAAATCTTCCTAATTATGGTTCACTTTTGTTTTGTTTCTAAATAGATTGAAGTTTCTAGGATTTTCGGAACCTCGTAGTAATGTAAGGAAGGCTCAAGAAAGATTGGAGCTGTCAGGAGGTCAATTCACGTGAGAAAGCTATTTTGGAATATCGACCTAACTTCAAAAAGGTAAGTGTCTTGCTTAACCTTGAGTGGGGGAATTTCCCCTTAGGCATTGAGTCTTATGTGTAATTTGTATAATTGAAAGCTATGTACGCGAGGTGACGAGTACGTACTTGGTTTATATGTGCAAATTTTATTGAGTTAAAGTCTTGAGCATATTGTGTAGTAAATTGGATAATTGTTGGCATATATTTAATCATCTATTTGTCGTGCCTAAATCCTTGTTGTTGACTCTGTTGTTATATGACAATTTGATATGATTGTTATTTGATTATTTATGAAATTCCGTGAATTTGCTGGTTTGATAATTATTGGAATTTAATTTCATTTTGGATTTTTTTCTCTGCAAATAATTAATTAAATGAGCTTAAGAAGAGGTGTTTATATAATTATTAAAAATTTGGAGTTAATGAAGACTTTGCTTTATGTTGAGTAATTTCTATCTCTGTTGATTGTTTTTGGGTGTTGTACACATTGTGTGGAGCCTTCAGCTATTTGTTGTGAAATTAATTGACTTGGTTGAATCTTTGAAATTTTGATTGTAGCCATTGGGCAAATTGTGATATGAATTTATTTTGCTATGTTGCCGTAATAATTTCCCGTGTAAATTGTTGTGTTGTGTTAATTATTATTTTGAAGATATAAGGGTGGCATTTCACCGTAGATATTATGTATGTATAAGGGTGGTATTTCACTGTGGTTGTTTTTGTTGGAATATTGTCTGGGCGGAGCGATAAGGGTGGCAATATGAGCGATAAGGGTGGCTATAGGAGCGATAAGGGTGGCTATAAGAGCGATAAGGGTGGCTATTGTCAGGGACGATATGTGATGATGTGGGGTTGTTGATTTTCATGTGATGTGATATTCATGTGTTTATTTTTATACCTTGTGCAATTTTTCTTGTTGGTAAATTGATGACAATCTGATTTATGTTGAAATTGAGAGCCTGTGGCTATTACCATGCAGATTATAAAATGAAATATCGGCACGAGGTGCCGTGAGTAAATAATGAGGATATTGGCACGTGAATTGTCCGTGCAGTTGTGATATGAATTGTTGGCACGAGGTGCTGTGATTAAATGATAATGATATTTGGCAGGTGAATTGTCCGTGCAGTTGTGATATGAAATGAGGGCACGAGGTGCAGGGAAAATATGATGATTTAATTATGGGCACGAGGTGCCGTGAAAATATGAAAAATGGGTTGAGACCCGTGTTTATGATAAATATGGAAATGGGCTGAGACCCGTATTTTAATGATTATGAAACGAGGTGTCACATGGTGACTTTTTAACTGAAAGAATTATAATCAAAATATTTATTTGAAAGGATTTTTATGTAGAAGGTATTATATGAAACTATTATATTTGAAAGGTAATTATTTGAGAAAATTATATGTGAAAGAGAGTTATTTGAAAGAATTATACGTGGAAGACATTTATTTGAAGGATTTGATTTATTGTGTGTAATTGTATTTATTAATTGTTGAGCGATATTAATGGTATTCTTGTTATCTGCTGTGCATATTACCAGTTGTTTTATGTTGCCCTTATTGTTATCTGCTTCCTATTATTTTGTATATTATATTGCATAGGCTATTAGACTAGTGAGTATCTTGTATGTACCTCGTCTCTACTTCACTGAAGTTAGTCTTGATACTTAATAGGTACCGACGTGGTGTACTCATACTATACTTCTGCACATTTTTGTGCAGAGCCAGGTATTGGAGTTATTGGACTTGAGAAGAGTTAAAGCGGGATCGTAAGGATTTAAGGTAGAGCTACCTGGTCGTCGCAGTCCCTTAGAGTCATTTCATTTCAATGTAGTGTTAATTTTTAATCAAATATTATTATATATTCGGTCCTTATGATCATTCCATGTATTCAGTTAGAGTTCGTAATTCACTACTACTAGTCTTGGGAGGTTGTACATTCATATTTGTTCCGCTGTTAGTTTTGGTTACTTATAAAAAAAATAGTTGCTCCAAAAGTTTAATTGAAATCGGCTTACCTAGTCTTAGAGACTAAGTGCCATCACGACGCCGGTGTTGAGATTTTTGGGTCGTGACAAATTAGTACTAGAGCTCTAGGTTCATAGGTTCGACGAGTCATGAACGAGTCTAGTAGAGTCTTGCAGATCGGTATGGAGACGTTTGTACTTATCTTCGAGAGGCTACAAAATTGTTAGGAAATTTCAATTTCTTTCATACCTGTCGTGCAGAATTTGTTGAATTTGGAATTTGAACATTTGTATCTCCATTCTCTCACTAATGGTGAGGATACGTGCTACAGGGTTAGCTGAGCAGGCATCCGCACATACTGCTAGGGCTGCAATAGGCCGGTGCCGAGGTAGAGGCCGAGGTAGAGGTCGAGGAAGGGCACATACTGCGACTAGAGCACCTGTCAGAACCACAGTTGAGGAGCCACTAGTAGCTCCAGTAGGGGGACAGGTACTAGAAGCACTTGTTGTTACCCCAGGACTTCAGGAGACTTTAGCACAGTTCCTGAGTATGTTTGGTACATTAACTCAGGCGGGATTGATCTCTATTGCACCAAACATTTCGCAGATTGGGGGAGTAGCTAAGACTCCTACCACAACTCCAGAGCAGCAGGTTCACGTTGGATAGGTTCCGGGTGTAGTACCGGTACAACCTGTTACTCCGGTTCGGCAAGAGGTCAGGCCCAAGGCATCAGAAGAAGAACAAAAGAGGCTTGAAAAGTTTAAGAAATATGATCCACCAACTTTCTGTGGCACAACTACAGAGGATTCCCAAGGATTTCTAGAAATTTGTCACCGTATTCTCCGCACCATGGGTATTGTGGAAGTGAGCGGAGTTTTCTTTACTACATTTCAACTGTCAGGTGCAGCGTATCGGCGGTGGCAAATCTATGAAGAATGTAGACCAACTGATGCCACACCACTAACTTGGGCTCAATTTTCGAAAATGTTCTTGAAAGAGTTTGTTCCCCAGACTCTCAGAGATGCATGGCGCACAGAGTTTGAACGGTTGCGTCAAGGCACTATGACAGTGTCATAATATGCTATCAGGTTCAGTGAGTTAGCCCGTCATGCACCTATCATAGTTCTTACAATCAGAGAACGGGTCCGTATATTCATTGAGGGGATTGATTATGATATTCAAATAAGCATGGCTCGAGAGTTGTAAACTAATGCTCCATTTCAACAAGTAGTGGAGATTGCAAGGAAGATTGAGGTTGTTTTAGGCGAGGAAAGGGAGTCTAAGGATGCCAAAAGGTATCGAAGATTTGGAAGGTTAAGTGGGTTTTACTCTTCAGCTAGAACCCATTATAGCGGAGGCTCAAGCAGTCGGTCAGCTCAGTCCGCACATCAGATTACTCGGAGTGATCCAGTTTACAGTGCACCACCGACACGAGATTCTTACAGTGGTTATTCCAGTTATCCGACACAGACTCAGTACGAGCAGTCGTGACCTCAGAGGGGTTGTTATGAGTGTGGTGATACTAGACATATCATGAGAGATTGTCCCAGACTTGGGAGGGGTGGATTTCATCTGAACACTCCAGCCACAAGCTTTATTCCAGTTGATACTCCACGTGCACAATCAGCTAGAGGTGGAGGACAGGTGGGTAGTGGGCGCTTAAGAGGTGGAGGCTCGACCCGTTGATTTAATCACTATGATTTGGCTGAGGCCAATACACCAGATAATGTTGTTACAGGTACGATCCTGATTTTATTATAAAATGATATTTTCCTTAATTTGATTCGGTTCTGAATATTGAGGTAAGTCCTCCTATTATGCTCCACTTATGGGTGAGCTTCGTAAATTTGTGAGCCACTTATATGTTTATCCCTGTTGGGAGATTTAAAGATGTGAACCCGTGTCTGTCATTTTATTTTTGAGACACCATTGAGGGCTATAAGCCCAAAAGTAATTTTTATTATTCATTACAGTGGGTTTAATGTGTTTCGGAATAATTGATTTCAATTTTTATGAATTATATGCCCTACCGGTATGAGGGTTCATTATATGTTGTGAAAATTGTTTATGAAATATATTGAAAAGAAGAAGAAAGGAAATTGAAAATTTCAGTTGGCACAATGTGCAACATACTTGTGATTTGGAGTTGAGGATGAGATCCTCACATTTTTACATGATATGAAATATTTAAATCGGCCTGCAAACCGCGATGAAAGTTATGTAAGGACGAGGTCCTTGTGGTGAAATATTTATGAGTTTAAAATTTTTCCTTTGTGAAATTTAATTGTACAATAGTATTAATAGGGAGTCATGCCTGTTAGGCTTATCTGATAATTCTTGTATATTTTTTTGTGCATATTCAGTCATTTTCGTGCTGTAAACATTGCGACTCATTAATCCGAGTAAGCAATCATGAGGTCTTCATGCCTCACATTATGTTGTCAGTGTTGTGAAAATTCAAAATGAGGTGGTGGTTAATATGAGATTAATTGATGATGCTGGAATTATTTATGAACAACTTCTAAGACCAGAGATGTGGTGATGAACATACATATGATGTGCTTCATGTCCTGATATCATTATGATAATGCAGTGCTTGTAATGCTGAGATTGGTGTTATTGATATATACCTTGTGGTATTTTGTTGGATTGTGGATGTGTTGTTAGGAGTTGTTTTGGTGTTACTCTGGCAGGTGGATAGACCCAATTACAGGGGGGAATCTGCCGAAATATCTGAAAAATTTGGGAGTTAGGAAAATTTGGAGGATTGAGATTTGCAAAGGAAGAGATAAATATATTATGTGTTTGAGGGCGAATGATCCTAAGCGGGGAAGAATGTAGCAACCCGGAAATTGGAATAGGTCTGTTATGTCACATATGACTTGTGTACAAAATTTGAGGTCAATCGGACTTGATTCGATAGGTTTCGGCATCGAATGTTAAAGTTGGAAATTTCATAATAGACTAAAGTTTCAAGTGAGTTCGCATAAGAACTAACTTAAAACGAGCATACCTCTCTTGATATGAAGAGTTATATGGTGTGTTACCTATCAAAAGAAAGGCCCATGTGTCTAGTTTCCAAAGCTTCGAATCGTTCATCATTTGGACATTCCTACAAGAAGTTATGACCGAAGTACCAAAGGCTGACAGAATGCGATTCTGCGACCAATTATACGACCACTATGCGATTGCAAAATGGTATGCAACTGCATACTGGTCGCAAAATGGTCCAGAACAGCCCAATTTTAGGCACCGATTTATGTGATCATTTTGCGACCCGCACACCAGTTGTGCGGTCCATTGTTCGACCGCATAACTAAGTTCGGAGGGTTAATTTTTTTATTTTTATAACCCGACCCCATTTTGATAAATAGGCTTTGGGGTTTATTTTGGGGCAATTATCTGAGGTTTTTTAGAGAGAAGTGAGAGTGTTATATAGAGAGGAAGTAGATGAAATGTTTTGTTCATCAAGAGCTTATCCAAACGTTGAAATCCAACAAGGAAATCTCATAAGTTCTTTATCTAAGAGGTAAGGTTCCATACCCTAGTGTTCAATTTTGAATTTGGGTAGAAGATGGTTGATTAGGAGTATGATTCTTGGGTATGATAGTATTATTTATACATGTATGTACCAATAAGATTTGTGGGAAGATTGTTGGCCTAAAATAAGTAAAGATTGGGTTGAGTTGTGAAGGAAATCTTGAAGAACAACCTTGGCCTAAAATAGTGATTGATAAAATGCTCAAATGAGCTGAAATCATGAAAATCATCTTAATTATGGTTCACTTTTGTTATGTTTCTAAATAGATTGAAGTTGCTAGGATTTTCGGAACCTCGTAGTAATGTAAGGAAGGCTCAAGAAAGATTGGAATTGTCCGGAGGTCAATTCACGTGAGAAAGCTATTTTGGAATATCGACCTAACTTCAAAAAGGTAAGTGTATTGCTTAACCTCGAGTGGGGGAATTTTCCCTTAGGCATTGCGTCTTATGTGCAATTTGTGTAATTGAAAACCATGTACGCGATGCGACGAATACGTACTTGATTTATATGTGCAAAGTTTATTGAGTTAAAGTCTTGAGCATATTGTGTAGTAAATTGGATAATTGTTGGCATATATTTAATCATCTATTTGTCGTGCCTAAATCCTTGTTGTTGACTCTGTTGTTATATGACAATTTGATATGATTGTTATTTGATTATTTATGAAATTCCGTGAATTTGCTGGTTTGATAATTATTGGAATTTAATTTCATTTTGGATTTTCCCCTCTGCAAATAATTAATTAAATGAGCTTAAGAAGTGGTGTTTATATAATTATTGAAAATTTAGAGTTAATGAAGACTTTGCTTTATGTTGAGTATTTTCTATCTCTGTTGATTGTTTTTGGGTGTTGTGCACATTGTGTAGAGTCTTCGACTATTTGTAGTGAAATTAATTGACTTGGTTGTATCTTTGAAATTTTGGTTGTAGCCATTGGGTAAATTGTGATATGAATTGATTGTGTTATGTTGCCGTGATAATTTCCCGTGTAAAATTTTGTGTTGTCTTAATTATTATTTTGAAGATATAAGGGCGGCATTTCACCGTTGATATTATGTGGGTATAAAGGTGGCATTTCACTGCGGTTGTGTTTGTTGGAATATTGTCTGTGCGGAGCAATAAGGGTGGCAATAGGAGCGATAAGGGTGGCTAGTGATATTGTCTGGGCGGAGCGATAAGGGTGGCTATAGGAGTGATAAGGGTGGCTATTGTCAGGGACGATATGTGATGATGTGGGGTTGTGAGGTTGATGATTTTCATGTGATGTTGTGATATTTTTGTGTTTATTTTTATACGTTGTGCAATTTTTCTTGTTGTTGGTAAATTGATGACAATCTAATTTATGTTGAAATTGAGAGCCTGTGGCTATTGCTAGGCAGATTATAAAATAAAATGTGGGCATGAGGTACCGTAAGTAAATAATGAGGATATTGGCACGTGAATTGTCCGTGCAATTGTGATATGAATTATGGGCATGGGGTGCTGTGATTAAATGATAGTGATATTTGGCACGTGAATTGTCCGTGCAATTATGATATGAAGTGAGGGCACGAGGTGCAGGGGAAATATGATGATTTAATTATGGGCACGAGGTGCCATGAAAATATGAAAAATGGGTGGAGACCCGTGTTTACTAAAAATATGAAAATAGGCTGAGACCGATATGTTTATGATTATGAAACGAGGTGTCATATGGTGACTTTTTAACTGAAAGAATTATATTCAAAATATTTATTTGAAAGGATTTTTATGTAGAAGGTATCATATGAAAGAATTATATTTGAAAGGTAATTATTTGAGAAAATTATATTTGAAAAAGAGTTATTTGAAAGAATTATATGTGAAAGACATTTATTTGAAGGATTTGATTTATTGTGTGTAATTGTATTTATTAATTGTTGAGCGATATTGTCATGGCCCAAATTTCTCCTCCGTATAACGTCGTGATGGCACCTAGTCTCTACGACTAGGTAAGCCTAACATTTGTGGAATAATGAAATGAAAACATAATTTTAACACCTAACCGTTCAAAAATACACAACAAATCCCAAAACACGGAACATTGTGAATCAAAAACTACACAAGGAAAAATCTAGTGTCTCTATATATCAGAGTCTAACAAGGAAAAATACATAAGATAATGGACAGGAGAAAGAGTAGAAGGGGACTCCGAGGTCCGTGGACGTGGAATATATACCTTGAAGTCTCCAAAGCTATCCCGACTCACTGATAGTGTGACTGATAAAGTGCACCTAGATCTGTACACGAAAAACATGTGCAGAGAGTAGCATGAGTACACCACAATCGGTACCTAGTAAGTACCAAGCCTAACCTCAGTCGAGTAGTGACGCGGTTAGGTCGGGGCCCTACTGGTAAATATATAATAAAACAATAGTGAGTGTAATACCGCAATAAAATAAAGGCTGAAATTTAACAACAATGAAATCAAAGAAGGTAACAGCTCAGTACACAGAAATACAACAGGGGATCTCCCGAGATACCATCTCGTAGTCCCAAACATAAATGTGCAGAAGGATCTCTCAGAATACCGTTTCATAGTCCTAAAATAAATGTGCAGGGGGATCTCCCGAAATACCGTTCCGTAGTCCCAAAGTAAATACACAAGACAGGGGGATCTCCCGAATACCGTTCCATAGTCCCAAAGTAAATATGCAGAACAGGGAATCTCTCGGAATACCGTTCCGTAGTCCCAAAGTAAATATGCAGTGCGAATGATAGAAATACAACTACATCACGAAATTCTCACAATTTAGACTAAGTACCAGTCAGGGAAGAAGGATGAAATTCATTAAGCATGCTGTACATAATTCATATAAACAATTAAGACACGTAGACATGTTGTGCTAGACTAAACATGATAGCTACACATATTGGAATAACTCAACTAAGAATGAAAATAGATTAGTACTCATTAAAATGGTATAACTCAAAATAACAGGAAAACATGTTGCTGCTCAGTAAGAAAATCAGGTTTTTCCACGAATAGCCCGTGTACGTACTTGTCACCTCACGTAGACGGCGCTCACATAGTACAATAGTTCCAAATCTTAAGGGGATTTCCCCCACACAAAGTTAGGCAAGCCACTTACCTCGAACCAAGCTCAATCAATCGGTCACAATGCCTTTCCCACAAATATCCGGCTCCTAATGGCCCAAATCTAGCAAAAAGCAATTACATATCATAAATACAACAATAATAGACTCATCTAATGAACGAAACCAACATTTTAACGAAAATTCCGAAATTAACTCAAAATTGCCCGTGGGGCCCACATCTCGGAACCCAACAAAAGTTACAGAATATGAACGCACATCCAACCACGAGTCCAACCATACAAATTTCACCAAAATCCGACATCAACTCGAACCTCAAATCTTCAATTAAAGTCTATGAAGATTTCTACCATTTTCAACCCAATCTTTACCCATTTGAACTTAACAATCTTTCCACAACCTTATTGGTATGTATACATAATACTCTTACACCAAAGAATCATACTATTAATCACCCATTTTTACTCCAAACCCGATATTGAAGAATTGAGGAAAGAAATTCTTACCTCTTTAAAGCCCTAGCAAGATCCTTGTGAAATCTTCAAACCTTGAACAAGAAATTGATGGATAAATGACTAAGTCTTCACTTTCTCTCTCTAAAATGCTCTCACCTCTCTCTAAAATATCAGATGAAACCCTTCAAAATGACCCCCAATAGTATTTTATAAGAATGGGGTCGGGTTTATAAAACCAAAAAAATGAAGTTCCGAAACAAGTTTTGCGGTCGCATATGCGACCGCATAATGGTTATGCGGACCGCATATCAGTCACATAATCGATGTCCAATACTGGCAAACATCTGTCTATGTATGCGGTCACTATGCGGCCCGCATACATGTTCTGCGGTCTTCGCATTATGCGCCTCGCAGAGTGATTATGCGGTCGCATAATGGACCGCAGAAATGCATTTTTCCGCCAAAAATTTCCTTTACTTCCTGGTGCATTGTTCAACCCAAAAAGTCCGAGCCACGGCGAGCAAGCTCGCCGTAACAAATTTCTACAACCTTTGTACTAATTGATCTACCTCGACACCACAAAACCTTAATTTCCTTAGTTAAAATTCTCCGGGTCATTACACATACGTCAACATCTGGTGAACCTTTTCAACTAAATTTTGAAGCCTTAGAACTAGGTGTTCCAAATAATTCAAAAACCTCACCAGACCCGAACCAATTACCCCTGCCAAGTCACATAACAAATGTAAAACATAAATTGAGCAGTAAATAGTGAAACGGGGTTATAATACTCAAAACGATCGGCCGGGTCGTTACATTCTCCCCCTCTTAAACAAACGTTCGTCCTCGAATAGGTTTAGAATAATACCTGGAGTCTCAAATAAGTGTGGGTATTTACTCCGCATCTCTTGCTCAATCTCCCAAGTAGCTTCTACGACTGGCTGGCCTCTCCACTGCACCTTCACTAATGTTATGTTCTTGGACCTCAGCTTTCGAACCTGTCGGTCTAAAATAGCCGCCGGCTACACATCATAAGTCAAATTACCGTCCAGCTGCACTGTACTGAAATCCAGAATATGAGACAGATCTCCGACATACTTTCAGAGCATGGATATATGGAACACTAGATGAACACCTGATAGACTAGGTGGCAAAGCAAGTTCATAATTCACCTCTCCAATTTTCCTAAGTATCTCAAAGGCCCAATATACCAAGGTCTCAACTTACCCTTCCTCTCGAACCTCATAACGCCCTTCATAGGCGAACCCCGAAGCAAGACCCGCTCTCTAATCATGAATGCCACATCGCGAACCTTTCGATCCGCATAACTCTTTTGTCTGGACTGGGCTGTGCGAAGTCTATCCTGAATCACCTTTACCCTTTCCAAGGCATCCTGAACCAAGTCCGTACCCAATAATCTGGCCTCGCCGGGCTCGAACCAACCCATTGGGGACTGACACCGCCTACCGTACAGAGCCTCACACGGTGCCATATGAATGCTGGATTGATAACTGTTATTGTAAGAAAACTCTGCAGGTGGCAAGAACTGGTCCCAAGAACCCCCAAAATCTATCACACACGCACGAAGCATATCCTCTAATATCTGAATAGTGCGTTCGGATTGCCCGTCCTTCTGACGGTGAAATGTTGTGCTCAACTCAACCCTAGTACCCAACTCATTCTATACAGCTCTCCAGAACTGTGATGTAAACTTCGTACCTCGGTCAGAGATAATAGATACCGGTACACCATGAAGTCTGACGATCTCACGAATGTAGATTCGAGCTAGCTGCTCGGAAGAATAGGTAGTCATCACAGGAATGAAATGAGCCGACTTGGTCAGCCTATCCACAATCACCCAAACTGTATCAAACCTCTGCTGAGTCCATGGAAGTCCAACAACGAAATCCATAGTGATCCGCTCCCATTTCCACTATGGAATCTCTAACTTCTGAAGCAATCCACCTGGTCGCTGATGCTCATATTTTACCTGCTAGAAATTCAGACATCGAGCCACATACTCTACTATGTTTTTCTTCATTCTCCTCCACCAGTAATGCTGTTTCGAGTCCTGATACATCTTTGCGGCACCTTGATGAATAGAGTACCGCAAACTGTGAGCCTCCTGGAGAATCAACTCACGCAAACCATCTACATTGGGTACACATAGCCTGCCCTGCATCCTCAATGCACCATCATCTCCAATAGTGACCTCCTAAGCATCACCATGCTGGACCGTGTCCTTAAGGATAAGCAGATGGGGGTCATCATACTGACGCTCCCTGATACGATCATAAAGAGAAGACCGAGCGATCACACAAGCCAATAATTGACTCAGCTCAGAAATATCCAATCTCACAAACTAGCTGGCTAAGGCCTAAACATCCAATGCCAATGGCCTCTCTGCTACTGGTAGATATGCTAAATTCCCCAAACTCTATGCCCGACGACTCAAAGCATCGGCTACCACATTGGCCTTCCCAGGGTGGTACAAAATAGTGATATCATAATCCTTAAGTAGCTCCAACCACCTCCGCTGACGTAAGTTAATATCTTTCTGCTTAAACAGATGCTGCAAACTCCGATGATCGGTGTAAATCTCACAAGAAACACCGTACAAATAATGCCCACCATATCTTCAAGGCATGAACAATAACTGCTAACTCAAGGTCGTGGACATGATAGTTCTTTTCGTGCACCTTCAACTGTCTGGACACGTTGACAATCACCCTACCGTCCTACATCAACACCGCGCCGAGACCAATCCGCGATGCATCACAATATATAGTATAAGACCCCGAACCTATAGGTAATACCAATACTGGGGCTGTAGTCAAAACTGTCTTGAGCTTCTGAAAGCTCTCCTCACATTCCTCTGTCCACCTGAACGGAGCACCCTTCTGGGTCAGCCTGGTCATAGGTGCTGCAATAGATGAGAATCCCTCTACAAAGCGACGGTAATACCCTGCCAAACCAAGAAAACTCCGGATCTCTATAGCTGAGGACGGCCTGGGCCAACTCTGCACTACTTCAATATTCTTCGGATCCACCTGGATCCCCTCACTCGATACTATATGACCCAAGAATGCCACTGAGTCTAGCCAAAACTCGCACTTTGAAAATTTTGCATATAACTTCTTTTCTCTCAAGGTCTGAAGTGCAGTCCTCAGGTGTTGCTCATGAACCTCCAGACTCCGGGAGTATACCAGAATGTCGTCAATAAACACAATGAAGAATGAGTCAAGATAAGACCGGAACACACTGTGCATCAAGTGCATAAAAGCTGCAGGGGCATTGGTCAACCCAAAAGATATAACAAGAAATTCATAGTGACCATATCTGGTCCTGAAAGCAGTCTTCGGGATATCCGGCTCTCGAATGTTCAACTGATGATAACCTAAACGTAAGTCAATCTTGGAAAACACTATGGCACCATGTAACTGATCAAATAAGTCATCAATACGAGGCAATTGATACCTATTCTTCACTGTGACTTTGTTCAACTGGCGGTAATCAATACACATCCACCTAGAACCATCCTTCTCCTTCACAAATAAGACAGGAGCACCCCAAGGTGACACAATGGGCCAAATGAAATCCTTATCAAGCAATTCATATAGCTGCTTCTTCAACTCCTTTAATTCAGGACGAGCCATACGATATGGAGGAATAGAGATGGGCTGAGTGTCGGGTAACAAATCAATGCCAAAATCAATATCTCTGTCGGGCGGCATGCCTGGAAGATCAGCTGGAAACACATATGGAAAGTACCTAACTACTAGAATTGACTCAACTATAGGGGTATCAATACTGACATCTCTCACATAAGCTAAATACACATCACACTCCTTCTCAACCATTCGTTGAGCTTTAAGAAAAGAAATAACTCTGCTGGGAGTATACTCTAAGGTACCTCTCCACTCTAATCGCACTAAACCTGGCATAGCGAGCGTCACGATTTTTGCGTGACAATCAAGAATAGCATAATGGGGTGACGACCAGTCCATGCCCAAAATAATATCAAAGTCCACCATGCTGAGAAATAATAAATCGACTCTGGTCTCAAAACCACTAAGAGCAATCAAACACGACCGATACACGCGGTCCACAACAAGAGAATCTCCAACAAGAGTAGATACATAAATAGGGGAACTCAAATAATTATGCGATACGCCTAAATACGGGGTAAAATAAGAGGACACATAAGAATATGTAGATCCTGGGTCAAATAATATCGACGCATCTCTATGATAGACCAGAACAATGCCTGTAATGACAGAATCAGAAGCAACTGTCTCTGTACAAGTAGGAAGTGCATAATATCCTGGCCTCCCCTTCTAGGGCGACCTCTACCTTCCCGACCTCCACCTCGAGCTGGTTGAGCAGGTGGGGTGGCACCTGGTGCTGTAATCATAGACTGAGGACCCGGTGGAGAACGATGTGGATGAAAAGTATGTGGAGGTGCACCCCTTCTAATAATGGGGCAATCCCTCACCATGTGGCGAGTAGCGCCACACTCAAAATAAGCTCTGAGAGGGCGTGGCTGCTGTGACTGGCTCGGGCCAGGTCTGCTGGACTAGCCACTAAGAACACCCCGTGCAGGAGGCACACTAGATACTGGCGGTGCATAAAGAGGCTCCTGGGGTCTAGAAGGAGATGGAACACCGCTGGAGACTGTAAAAGCTGAATAAACAGGGAGGCTCACATAACCCCTACCATGGCGAGTTGCTGGGGCACGAGCTCCCGAATAACCAGCCTCTCGATACCTCTTGGCCTCCCTCTCCTCTCTATCCCAGGCAAACATGCCTTCGAATCTCCTAGCAATACCCACAACCTGCTGATAAGGAATATCCATCTCCAATTCCCTGGCCATACTACTCCGGTTGCTGGGATGGAGACCCTCAATAAACCGTTGAACCCTCTCTTGAACTGTGGCAACTATGGCCGGTGCATGTCGGGCCAAATCACTGAAGCGAACTGCATACCCTGACACAGTCATAGCACCCTAGCGCAGTTGCTCAAACTCCGCGTGCCATGAGTCCCTGAGGCTCTGAGGGACATACTCTCTCAAAAACATGTCCGAGAGCCGAGTCCATGTAAGTGAAGCTGCCTCAGCCAGACTACTCAAATCATAAGCACGCCACCACTGATAGGCTGCTCCTCTAAGCTGGAATGTGGTAAAAGAAACCCCGCTCGTCTCCGCTACGCCCATTGTACGGAGAATACAATGACACTCCTCTAGAAAACCCTGAGCATCATCTGTAGCCAATCCGTTGAAAGTAGGTGGGTTGTACTTCTTGTACCTCTCAAGTCTGAGCTGTTCAGCTTCAGAAGCTGCTGCCCTAACCTCGGACTGAGTTGGAGCTACCAGCTGCATTTGTACAATCTCTGGAACCTGGTCAACCTGAACCCTCTGCTCTGGAGTACCAGCGACAGGAGTTTGTGCTCCTCCCCCGGCCTGAGATGTGGCAGGAGCAAGTGGAATCAATCCAGCCTGAGCTAAGGTGATGAACATGCTTAGAATCTGGGCTAGAGTCTCCTGGAGGGCTGCTTCAGGAACATATATCTTAGGTGTCTGCCCTCCAGCTTGAGCTACTGGGGGCTCCTCTGTAGAAGCTCGTGCGGGTGCTCTGGATGCACCACGTGGACGTCCTCGGCCTCTACCCTGTCCATGGCCTCTCGCGGCTCTAGCAGGGGGCGCGGGTGCCTGGTCATCAGATCCGCTTGTACGTGTCCTCACCATCTTGGGAGAATAGAATACATAAGTTTATAATCTTTGAAGTCAACACGTTTTTCGCACGACAAGGAATCAAAGTAGTGAAATTTTCCTAACAGTTTCATAGCCTCCCGAAGATAAGTACAGACGTCTCCGTACTGATCTGCGAGACTCTACTAAACCAGTTTGTGACTCATGACACCCATGAACCTAAAGCTCTGATACCAACTTGTCACGACCCAAATTTCCCCTCCATATAACGTCTTGACGACACCTAGTCTCTATGACTAGGTAAGCCTAATATTTGCGGAATAATGAAATGAAAACATAATTTTAACACCTAACCATTCAAAAATACACAGCAAATCCCAAAACCCAGAACATCGTGAATCACAAACTACAGAAGGAAAAATCTAGTGTCTCTATACATCAGAGTCTAACAAGGAAAAATACAAAAGATAATGGACAAGAGAAAGAGTAGAAGGAGACTCCGAGGTCTGCGGTCGCGGCAGATATACCGTGAAGTTTCCAAAGCTGTCCTGGCTCATTGATAGTGTGGCTGATAAGGTGCACCTAGATATGCACACGAAAAACATGTGCAGAGAGTAGCATGAGTACACCACAATCGGTAACTAGTAAGTGCCAAACCTAACCTCGGTCTTGTAGTGACGCGGTCAAGTCAGGGCCCTACTGATAAATATATAATAAAAAAATATAGAGTGTAATACCGCAATATAATAAAGGCTGAAATTTAACAACAATAAAATCATAGAAGGCAACAGCTGAGTACACAGAAACACAACATGGGATCTCCCGAGATACCGTCTCGTAGTCCTAAACGTAAATGTGCAGGTGGATCTCCCGGAATACCGTTCCATAGTCCCAAAATAAATGTGCAGAGGGATTTCCCGGAATACCGTTCCGTAGTCCCAAAATAAATGAGCATGGGGATCTCCAGGAATACCGTTCCGTAGTCCCAAAGTAAATATGCAAGACATGGGGATCTCCCGGAATACCGTTCCGTAGTCCCAAAGTAAATATGCTATACAGGGGGGTCTCCAGGAATACTGTTCTGTAGTCCCAAAGTAAATATGCAGCGCGAATGATAGAAATACAACTACATCACGAAATTCTCACAATTTAGACTAAGTACCAGTCAGGGAAGAAGTATGAAATTCATTAAGCATGCTGCACATAATTCACATAAACAATTAAGACACGTAGACATGTTGTATTAGAGTAAACATGATAGCTATACATATTGGAATAACTCGATTAAGAATGAAAATAGATTAGTACTCATTAAAATGGTATAACTCAAAATAACAGGAAAACATGTTGCTGCTCAGTAAGAAAATCGAGGTTTTTCCACAATTAGCCCGTGTACGTACTCGTCACCTCACGTACACCGCGCTCACATAGCACAGTAGTTCCAAATCTTAAGGGGATTTCCCCCACACGTAGTTAGGCAAGCTACTTACCTCGAACCAAGCTCAATCAATCGGTCACAATGCCTATCCCACGAATATCCGGCTCTGAATGGCCCAAATCTAGCCAAAAGAAATTACATATCATAAACACAACAATAATAGACTCATCTAATTAACGAAATCAACATTTTAACAAAAATTCCGAAATTAACTCAAAATTGCCCGTGGGGCCCACATCTCGGAACCCAACAAAAGTTACAGAATATGAACTCCCATCCAACCACGAGTCCAACCATACAAATTTCACCAAAATCCGACATCAACTCGAACCTCAAATCTTCAATTAAAGTCTATGAAGATTTCTACCATTTTCAACCCAATCTTTACCCATTTGAACTTAACAATATTTCCACAACCTTATTGGTATGTATACATAATACTCTTACACCAAAGAATCATACTATTAATCACCCATTTTTACTCCAAACCCGAAATTGAAGAATTGAGGAAAGAAATTCTTACCTCTTTAAAGCCCTAGCAAGATCCTTGTGAAATCTTCAAACCTTGAACAAGAAATTGATGGATAAATGACTAAGTCTTCACTTTCTCTCTCTAAAATGCTCTCACCTCTCTCTAAAATATCAGATGAAACCCTTCAAAATGATCCCCAATAGTGTTTTATAAGAATGGGGTCGGGTTTATAAAACCAGAAAAATGAAGCTCTGAAATAGGTTCTGCGGACCGCATATCGGTCACATAATCGGTGTCCAATACTGGCAAACATCTTTCTATGTATGCGGTCACTATGCGGCCCGCATACATGTTCTACGGTCGCATTATGCGCCTGCGGAGTGATTATGCGGTCTTATAATGGACCGCAGAAACGCATTTTTCCGCCAAAACTTTTCCTTTACTTTTCGGTGCATTGTTCAACCCAAAAAGTCCGAGCCGCGGCGATATTGATCTACCTCGACACCACAAAACCTTAATTTCCTTAGCGAAAATTCTCCGGGTCATTACACATACGTCAATATCTGGTCAACCTTTTCAACTAAATTTCGAAACCTTGGAACTAGGTGTTCCAAATCTTTCAAAAGCCTCACCGGAGCTGAACCAATTACCCCCAGAAAGTCACATAACAAATATAAATCATAAATTGAGCAGTAAATAGGGAAACGAGGTTATAATACTCAAAACGACCGGCCGGGTCGTTACAGATATTAATGGTATTTTTGTTGTCTGTTGTGCATATTACTGGTTGTTTTATGTTACCCTTATTGTTATCTGCTTCGTATTACTTTGTATATTATATTACACAAGCTATTAGACTAGTGGGTGTCTTGACTGTACCTCGTCTCTACTCCACTGAGGTTAGTCTTGATACTTACTAGGTACCGACCGTGGTGTACTCATACTACACTTCTGCATATTTTTGTGCAGAGCCAGGTATTGAAGTTATTGGACTTGAGAAGAGTTAAAGCGTGATCGTAAGGATTCAAGGTAGAGTTGCTTGGTCGTCGCAGTCCCTTGGAGTCTTTTCATTTCATTGTACTGTTAATTTTTAATCAAATAGTATTGTATTTTCGGTTCTCGTGATCATTCCATGTATTCAGTTAGAGTTCGTGACTCAGTACTACCAGTCTTGGGAGGTTGTACATTCATATTTGTTTCGCTGTTAGTTTTGATTACTTATTAAAAAAACAATGGCTCCAAAAATGTAATTGAAATCGGCTTACCTAGTCTTAGAGACTAGGTTCCATCACGACGCCTGTGGTGGGATATTTGGGTCGTGACACTTCTTCGCGAACGCGAAGGGAGTCATGCATTCGCGAAGAGGAATTTGAGGTGGCTGTTGGTTTGGCCTTCACGAACGCGAAGCAGGGGACGTGAACACGAAGAAGGACCTGGTCAAGCCTTCGCGAATGCGGCCAAGGCAACGCGAACGCGAAGAAGAAAGGGAGAGTGGGGCCTGAGGTCGTTTGGCCTTCACGAACGCGAAGGAGCTGGTCAGCTGGTCATCGCGAACGCGACGAGGAGGTCGCGAACGCGATGAAGGATTTGAAGCAGTTGGGTTTTGGCCTTCGCGAACGCGAAGTAATGGTCGCGAACGCAAAGTTATGGTCGCGAACGTGAAGAAGGCCTATTTGGGCAGAATTAAAAGTCCCAAAAATGGGGGTTTGAGTTCATAACTCAAAATCAAATTTGGAGCTCGGTAGAAGGTGATTTTTGGAGAGATTCTTGTGTGGGTGTTTGGGGTAACTGATTCTTATCCAGTTTTGATTAATTTTCATGATTATGCTTTTGAGTCCATCATTTAATTCGGATTTAATGGAGGATTCCATAATTTAATTCGGATTTAATGGAGGAAAAATAAAGATTTTTATAAAATTTTCCAAAAAAAAAAATTTACAATTTGGAGGTCGAGTTGTTATTGGAATTCGATAAAATTGGTATGGTTGAACTCGTATCAGAATGGGTGTTCGGATTTCATTAAAATTATATCTGGTTCTGAGAGGCAAGTCCCACATTGACTTTTGTTGACGTTTTGGAATTAATTTTCAAGTCGACGTATTATTATACGAAATTATTTTCGATGAATTTTAATGAAGTTGTACAATTAATTTGGATAGATTTGAGCTGTCCGAAGGTCAATTCAAGAAAGAAGTCAATTTTGGAATATCATCATAACTTCAAAAAGGTAAGTATCTTAGCTAACCTCGAGTGGGGGAATTACCCCTTAGGCATCGAGTTTTATGTGCCATTTGTGAAATGTGAAAAGCCATGTACGCGAGGTGTCGAGTACGTACTCGGGCTTATATGTGCAAATTTTATTGAGTTAGAGTCTTGGGCATATTGTGTAGTAAATTGAATAATTGTTTCCATTTATTTAGTCATCTGTTTGCCATGCTTCAATTCACATTTATTGAATTTGTTTTTATATGACGATTTGATGTGCATGTTACCTATATATTTATGTGAATTCCGTGAGTTTGATATTCGTGAGATTTAATTTCATTATGGATTTTTTCTCTGTAAATAATTAATTAAATGAACTTAAGAAGAGGTGTTAATATAATTATCTAAATTTGGATTAATGAAGGTGTGCCCTATGTTGATTATTTTTCTATCTCTATTGATTGGTTTTGGGTGTTATATATATTGCGTGGAGCCTTAGGCTATTTGTTGTAAAATTAATTGATTTTGTTATATCTTTGGAATTTGGTTGTGGCCATTGGGCAAATTATGATATGAATTGATTTTATTATATTGTCATGTTAATTTTCCGTGTAAATTGTTGTGTTGTGTGAGTTATTATTTTGAGGAGATAAGGGTGGCATTTCACCGTTGATATTATGTGGGTATAAGGGTGGCATTTCACTTTTGTTGTGTTTGTTGGAATATTGTCTGGGCGGAGCGATAAGGGTGGCAATAGGAGCAATAAGGGTGACTATCGATATTGTCTAGGCAGAGCGATAAGGGTGGCTATAGGAGTGATAAGGGTGGCAATATGAGCGATAAGGGTGGCTATTGTCAGGGACGATATGTGATGATGTGGGGTTGTGGTGTTGATAATTTTCATGTAATGTTGTGATTTTCTTGTGTTTATTTTTATACCTTGTGCAACTTGTCTTGTTGTTGGTAAATTGATAACAATATGATTTATGTTGAAATTGAGAGCCTGTGGCTATTGCCAGGCGGATTATAAAATGAAATGTGGGCACGAGATGCCGTGAGTAAATAATGAGAATATTTGGCACGTGAATTGTTCGTGCAGTTGTGATATGAAATGTGGGTACGAGGTGCTGTGATGAAATGATAATGATAATTATCACGTGAATTATCCGTACAGTTATGATATGAAATGAGGGCACGAGGTGCCAGGGAAATATGATGATTTAATTATGGGCACGAGGTGCCGTGGAAATATGAAAATGGGATGAGACCCGTTTTTACGAAATATATGAAAATGGGCTGAGACCCGTTTTTTTATGATTATGAAATGAGGTGTCACATGGTGACTTTTTATTTGA
Source organism: Nicotiana tomentosiformis (assembly GCF_000390325.3). Classification (NCBI taxonomy): domain Eukaryota; kingdom Viridiplantae; phylum Streptophyta; class Magnoliopsida; order Solanales; family Solanaceae; genus Nicotiana; species Nicotiana tomentosiformis. The sequence goes on along the minus strand of NC_090821.1, from coordinate 60,925,541 downwards.
AAGAATTATATTCAAAATATTTATTTGGAAGGATTTTTACTTAGAAAGTATTATAGGAAAGAATTGTATTGGAAAGATAATTATTTGAGGAAATTATATTTGAAAAGATTTATTGAAAGAATTATATTTGAGAAATAATTATTTGAGAAAATTATATTTGAAAGAGAATTATTTGGAAGAATTATATGTGAAAAATATTTATTTAAAGGACTTGATTTAATTAAGTGTAATTGTACTTATTAATTATTGAGCGATATTAGTGGTATTTTTGTTGTCTGTTGTGCATATCACTGGTTGTTTCATGTTGCCCTATTGTTATTTGTTACCTATTATTTTGTATATTATATTGCACAGGTTATTAGACTAGTGAGTGTCTTGACTGTACCTCGTCTCTACTCCATTGAGGTTAGTCTTGATACTTACTGGGTATCGACTGTGGAGTACTCATACTACACTTTTGCATATTTTTGTGCAGAGCCAGGTATTGAAGATAACAGAATTGAGCAGAGTTAAAAAGAGATCGTAAGGATTCAAGGTAGAGCTGCTTGGTCGTCGCAGTGCCTTGGAGTCATTTCATTTCATTGTACTGTTAACATGTAATCAAACAATATTGTATATTCGGTCCTCGTGATCATTCTATGTATTCAGTTAGAGTTCATGACTCAGTATTACCAGTCTTGGGAGGTTGTGTATTCATATTTGTTCAGCTGTTAGTTTTGATTAGTTTTTTTTTTAAAAAAATAGCTTCAAAAATATAATGTAAATCGGCTTACCTAGTTTTAGAGACTAGGTGCCATCACGACTCCTGTGGTGGGATTTTGGGTCGTGACACAAAATATCACGATCCAATTTGTTTTCCTCCGTTTGGTACCGTGATGGCACCTAGTCTTAGGGACTAGGTAAGCCTAACATTAATTGAAACAACATTATTTAAATATCATCTAACAAGTTAAATAGAAATCTCTTACAATTACTAAAATCCGGTAGTACAAGTCATAAGCTCTACAGAGTGTTTGCTAGAAAACATCTAAATACAACTTTCTAGAAATAAGAATAATTAGTGCAAAACGAAAACTTGAAGGTGAATCCGAAGCCTACGAACGCAGCGGCATGTTTACCTTGAGTCTCCGCAGCAACAGTCCACACAGCTAGCTAATGAAAAAAATACCTGGATCTGCACAAAACATGTGCAGAAGAGTAGCACGAGCACACCACAACGGTGCCTAGTAAGTAGAAAGACTAACCTCGTGGAGTAATGACGAGGAACAATCAAGACACCCACTGGTCTAATAAACTAAATGGGTACAAGTATATGAACAACAAGAGTATGATGTCTACATAAGGACTATGCAATATGACTCACAATACAGTAATGGCATTAAGGAAGGAAACAACAAGTATCAGTAGAATATCATGAAAATGACACAGACAAAGTGAATGGAATATAACCTAAATCCGAAATCACAAATACAACAAGGACAAGTAATAACCCAACAACTACAACCGCTTTTACAACAGGTTTTAGCCAACAACTCCACGAGGTACCGAACCTCAGACAAATCACAACTCATGGGTCTCAATACCTGAACCCTAACACTTGGCATCCTGTGCCCTCATAACACCTCATAACTGCACTGACGACTCACGTGCCAATGGAGCCATTCTCACATAGAAGGCAAGTAAATAAGGGTGAGCATCTATGCTCAACAAAATTAAGAACACCTCTTATCCAATAAGAGTGCTTAACTACGTGTATGCTTGTGCAAATGTCCTACCATATTCCATATCAGCAAATAAGCATAAGGAAAAAAAAAGAACGGACATCATGTAGAATATTGTCTTATAGCTTTCACAAGATAAAGCTCACACAAGTACGTATACCGCTACACAAATATCAACAACAAGAATGCCCCAAGGCCACAAGTCATCACAAATCAATCCCTGACACAGCCCACCTTGTCTCGCCATGTGTGCAATAGTAACATAAATTCCCGCCTTGTCTCGCCACACGTGCATAACAATGTTCCCACCTTGTCTCGCCATATGTGCAACCCATATATATATATATATATATATATATATATATATATATATATATATATATACATACATATCCCGCCTTGTCACATCGCATGTTCAATTATCAATAGCAATAATTGCACGATAGAAAACTCGTGCAACCCCATAACAATGACCGCACGACAGAAAGCTCGTGTATCACAATAATAACAACCACATGGCAGAAATCTCGTGCATCACCACAACAAGTACAACAACACCAATGGCAATAATACAAAGTACGACAAGTAAATCAATTTAAGAACTATAAATCACAAGAAATGGTAGAACCAACTCGCAAGGAATATCCACAGTAAACATTGCTAGGCGTAAAGAGATCAGTTCAACGAGGGAAAACTAATATGTAGCAACGATCCCACAATATACATTTTAACAACAGGGAAGCTAACATGAGTCAAATAAATCCAAATAAAACAAGTCGACTAAGATGTAGGATATCTAAAACTTTTTTTAAGGTTGAGTAACTTTCGAAGGATATTCAACAATTCAGTTAAGGATAAGTAGCGAAAAGATAATCATAACCTCAATTAAGACTGGACAAATTATAGGATGAGATAATAATAATTCCAAATAAAGATAAGCAGTTATGAAAAGATAGCACGTCAATATAGGAGGTAAAATCTCCAGTTAAGTCAAATAAGAGTCAGATAGGCAATACGAGTAAATCCTGAAAATAATTAATTCCAATTAAAGCGTGTAGAGGTGAAACTAGTAAATAGAAACTTAAATCATATTAAGAACAACTTCCTACTCGGTAAATATAAGGACCTAAGAATCCTAAAAGGCCAACTTTTCACAAATAAGTCCGAGCACGCACTCGTCACCTCGCGTACATGGACTACAATCAACATAGAAGACTCAAATCCTAAGGGAAAAATCCCCCACACAAGGTTAGGCAAGATATTTACCTCGAACCAAGCTCAAACAATCGGTCACAATGCCTTTCCTATGAATATCCGACTCGGAATGGCCCATATCTAGCCAAAACAATTACCTATCATAAATACAACTATTTTAGGCTAATCAAATTAATGAAATCAAGATTTTAGTAAAAATTCAGAAATCCATCCTAAAAAGTCGACCCGGGCCCATATCTCGGAATCGGGTAAAAATCACAAAATACGAACACCCATTCACTCACGAGTCCAACCATATAAGAATTACTCAATTTCGACCACGAATCCCCTTTCAAAACTTGAAATCTTTATTGAAGAAGTTCTTCCAATATTTCCCAATTTCAACCCCAAAAATTCGAAATTAAATGGAGAAAACAACTATAGATTAATGTATTATGATCAAAATAGCATTAGAATTAGTTACCGAATAGTTCTCCTTCAAAATCCCTCAAGAAATCGTCTCCCACCGAGCTCTAAATCGAATTTTGTGTTATGAAATTTCAAACCCTCAAAATCCCCTTTTCTGCCCAGTGATCCTCGCACCTGCGGTCCAAACGGCGCATCTACGCATTTCATTAAAGCAGTTAGGCTCCGCACCTGTGCCTTCACTTCGCACCTGCGGGCTCTCGCATGTGCGGTCAAACTTGTGCACCTGCGCTCCATCACTAGCTACACCAGTTCCATATCTGTGCACTCCCTCCGCACCTGCAGCCTCCCTTCAGCAGGTGCGAAACACCAGAACCAGCAAAGGCACCAGATTTTCCTAAGTCCAATTTCATTCTGTTAAGCATCCGAAACACACCCGAGGCCCCCGGGACCTCGTCCAAGCATACAAAAAAGTTCCATACCCTAATACGGACTCGCTCGAGGTCTCAAATCACATCAAACAATGTCGAAACTACGAATCGCACCATGAATCGAACTTATAAATTTTCAAATCTTCTAACTTCTAAAACCCGTGCCGAAACCTATCAAATCAATCCGGAATGATGTCAAATTTTGCTGGCAAGTCCCAAATAACATAACAGAGTAGTTCCAACTCTCGGAATCGCATTCCGACTCCGATATCAAAAAGTCCACTTCCGATCCAAATCTCCAAAAATTTGACTTTCGCCATTTCAAGCCTAAATTAGCTACAGACCTCAGATTCACAGTCCGGACATGCTCCTAAGTCCAAAATCACATAACGGAGCTAACGGAACCGATAGAACTCCATTCCAAAGTCATCTTCACATAGTTCCGACTACGATCAAAATCCTAAGACTTAAGCTTTCGTTTTAGGGGCAAAGTGTCCCAAGTCACTCTGAATCATCCGGTAACTGAATTCAACCACGCACGCAGTCAATACACATAATACGAAGCTGCTCATGTCCTTATGCCACCGAATGAGACTTAAATTCTTAAAACGACCAGCCGGGTCGTTACATCCTTCCCCTTTTAAACAAACGTTCGTGCTTGAACGTGCTAAGAATCGACTGAAAGTCTTCAAATCACTGAAAGTACATATCCAACATACACCCGCGGTAGACCCCACGTCACACCAATCCACATAAGCCTAACGACACCATCCCAACTGTAATTTATCCCTTTCTATCAACACCGATAAGCCTTAGAGTCAAAATTCTCTCTTTCCATTTATCTTCAAAAGACCCGATTCTAAATCCATAACCGGTATCCATCTCAACAAGCTGTAACAACTCAGGCCTACACCCACAAGGTATGACCACACAATAGAACACACCACACATAGGCCCATAATAACATTTCTTATCACAATAGCTGCCCGTAAGACAAACCATCACCAGCAATTAGCCTTATATCCGTTAGAACCCTGTTCAAACCTCCACAACACTGACAACAATGCAAGAAACATGAAGACCTCTTAACTATAAACTAGGGGTGTTCAAAATCGAATCGAAACCGAAATCGAAGTTTAATGGCTTATTGGTATCGGATTAACGGTTTAACGGAAGGGGAACAAATTAAAATTATTTTATTAACGGCTTATCGGTTTGGGGGCGGATTATTCAATTTTCTTAACGGATAATCCGTTAACCCGTTAGGAATATATATATATATATATTAAATATCAAAAACCATATATATATATATATATATATATATATATATATATATATATATATTTATTAAATTTCAAAAACCTTCCACTTCTTCCAGTACTTTATCTCTAAGTTCTAACGCCTAATTCTTAAATAATCAGAACCCTAACGCATAAACTTCAACCAACAGCCACCAGCAGAATTATGGTTCTCTTTATTCGGCCATAATTCAACCAACTTCAGTAGAAATTCAACCAGCACTCCAGCAGCCACCCGCAGTACTCTATCTCGGCGACTTCCAGGCTTCCAGTACTCTATCTTAGTGCCCTAGTATGAAGAGCAAGCTCATATTTTTGCTTTTTAAAATTGTAAATATGGATCCATCACAACCTTTGTGTTAATTATTAATATTGTTAATGAACAAGAAACAAAGGGAAGGACCGCACGTTTATTGTAATTTTGCTTCGTTTGTGCTATGAATAAATTAATAAAAGCTTAGATACCATTATATTTAATGAGCTAAACTACTGAAATTGTTCCTTTGCATCTAAACCCAGGCAATCACATAGTTATCTCAATGAAATTTAATATCCTTGTATGATCCATGTTAAAGCTAGCAAGAGTTACAGTGACATATCCATTAGAACTACTTTTTCCTTAATTACATCATATCATAGTCTGCTTTGGGATGTAATGTAGACTACAATGTGTTCTGCTTTTTTCACTCTATACCACATGACACACTACATCATTCTTATGTAGGCGTTAACAGACATGTATGTCTGGACTCAATGTGTAATTTTCTATTCTGAATTTGTATGCTAGGCGGTCAACAAACAATTAATGCACGCAATATAGATTGAATTAGGCCGATAAATCGCCCGATAAGAGCTAAACCGATACTAATCCGCCCGATATCTTATTGGGTGGCTAGGGGATTAATACATTTAAAAGCCGATAACCGTTAAGAGTAATTAACCGCCCAATCCATACGATAAGAAGCCCTACTATAAACCCGAATCAACAAGTCACAACTAACACCACCAGGCTCACACCCCGCAAGCTATAATTCGAGAAGCACAGAATGAAAATGACTGAATATGTAAAGAGAAACACATAAGTGAAATATCAAACAAGCCCGACATGCACAACTCTCTAACAGTATCATACTACGAATCAATTCAAAAGGAAAAATCAAAGTATATGAACAAATCATAAGGATCTCATCCTGGTATAACCTTCCACCGCGGCACGTAGCCCTGCTCAAACATATCAAATCACATGGAATCGCGAGGGTCTCACACTCAACTCTGAATCACAAGTCGAATACATATCATACCAATGGAAGTCTTCCACTAATTCAATTCTGCAAATAAAATCACAACACTTACTAAACCCTCACCCCGGTAGAGTATCAAATCACAAATCATAACCAATTTACTCATGAATCACATCAAACCTGCCATAATGGACAACTTGAATTCACTTCTAGTCTCGTAACTTTCAATAATGAATAGAAACAAATGATAGACACGGGATATCACTCATAGAGTCTCCCAACAGGGGTAAACACCTAAACATAATACTAAGTCATTAACTCACCCATAGGTGGGACAACAAATAGGGGAACTCGCCCCGATAAGCAGAACCGAATCAAAATACGAATGGTGCCCCTATGTAACAAATCAAAAGCATACATGTATGACATCATCTGGCACAGTGGCCTCAAGCCTACTATATGAAACACATCAACGAGCCGGGCCTTCCCCTCTTGGGCACCCTCTACTCGCCTGAATACTCCTCTGTGACACACCTGTACGGAGTCTAGGACAATCTCTCACCCTGTGGATAGTATCTCCACACTCGAAGCAACCTTTATGCTGACGCGGCTGTGGGAACTGTGCGGTATGGGTACTCTGAGACCCATGAGCACCTGAAATAATGTGCAAAGCCTGAAGTGCAAACTGAACTGGCTGACCCACAAAACCTCTACCATGTCGTACCCTGCCTCCAAAATAAGGACCAGTAGATGTCTCTGGTCTACGAGGCCTCCTCACGTCCCTATCCTCTCTCTCCTGATCTCGCCTGTACTCTCTCTCATGGCCCCACATGTCCTCTCTCTCCTGATCCCACATGTCCTCTACACGGCAGGCGATCCCTACCACCTGCTGAAGCGTAACATCTGACTCTAACTCCCGAGCCATGCTGAACTGAATATCATGCCTGAGTCCCTCAATGAATCTACGGGCACGCTCTCTAACTGTGGTGACCAAAGAATGTGCATGCCTGGCCAAATCACTGAATCTCACGGCATACTCTGACACTGACATAGTGCCCTGGCGTAGCTGTTCAAACTCCACGCGCCATGCATCTCGAAGGGATTGAGGTACAAGCTCTCTCAGGAACATCTTTGAAAACTAAACCCATGTAAGTGAAGCTAACTTGGCTGGGCTACCCAACTCATATGCCTGCCACCACTGATAAGCCGCTCCCCTGAGCTGGAACGTAGTAAAAACAACCCCGCTCATCTCCACAATACCCATAGTATGGATAATGCGGTGACACTCCTCCAGAAAACCCCGTGCACTCTCTGAAGCCAAACCACTGAATGTAGGAGGGTCATATTTCTTGAACCTTGCAAGTCTAAGCTACTCTTCCTCAGATGCTGCTGCCCTGACCACGGGCTGAACTGGAACCATAGGATGTGTCGCCATGACACCTGGAACCTGACCAACAGGAACTCGCTGCTCTAGGGTGTGGGCGACGGGAGTCTGGGTTCCTCCCCCGGTTTGTGAAGTAGCTGGTGCAACCGGAATCAACCCCTTCTGAGCCAATGTACCAAACATGCTCAAGAACTGTGCTAAGGTCTCCTGAAGTCCGGGGGTAACAGCAGGCGCCTCCGGTACTTGCCCCCCAACTAGAACTACTGGCGGCTCCTGACTGCTGCTCTGGTAGGTTCTCTAGCTGTGGCACGTACTCCTCATCGGCCTCTGCCTCTGTCCCTAGCGACATCTGCTCCGGGGGTAACGTTATCAGCAACTGCAGCTCGTGTCTTCACCATCTGTTAGAGAATAGAATGATAAAAGTTCAAACTTCGAGATCAATGAACTTGCACGATAGAGATGAAAGAAGTGAGATTGTCCTAATAGTTCTGTAGCCTCTTGAAGATAAGTACAGGCGTCTCCGTACTGATCCGCAAGACTCTACTAAACTCGCTTATGACTCGTAGCACCTATGAACCTAGAGCTCTGATACCAACTTGTCATGACCCAATGTATTTCCTCTGTTTGGTATCGTGATAGAACCTAGTCTTAGGGACTAGGTAAGCCTAACATTAATTGAAACGACATTATTTAAATAACATCTAACAAGTTAAATAGAAATCTCTTACAATTCTCAAACCCGGTAGTAGAAGTCATAAGCTCTACAGAGTATTTGCTAGAAAATTTCTAAATACAACTGTCCAGAAATAAGAATAAACAGTGCAAAATGAAAACTTGAAGGTGACTCTGAAGCCTGCGAACACAGCGGCAGGTTTACCTTGAGTCTCCGCAACAATAGTCCGCATCGCTAGCTAACGAACAAATACCTGGATCTGCACAAAAATGTGCAGAAGAGTAGCATGAGCACACCACAACGGTGCCCAGAAAGTATCAAGACTAACCTTGGTGGAGTAGTGACGAGGAACAGTCAAGACACCCACTGGTCTAATAAACTAAACGGGTACAAGTATATGAACAACAGGAGTATGATGTCTATATAAGGACTATGCAATATGACTCACGATACAGTAATGGCATTAAGGAAGGAAACAACAAGTATCAGCGGAATATCATGAAAATGACACAGACAAAGTGAATGGAATATAACCTAAATCCGAAATCACAAATACAGCAAGGACAAGTAATAACCCAAAAACTACAACCGCTTTTACATCAGATTTTAGCCAACAACTCCACGAGGTACCGAACCTCGGATAAATCACAACTCACGGGTCTCAATACCTGAACCCTAACACTTGGCATCCTGTGCCCTCATAACACATCATAACCGCACTGACGACTCACGTGCCAATAGAGCCATTCTCACATAGAAGGCAAGTAAACAAGGGTGAGCATCTATGCTCAACAAAATCAAGAACACCTCTTATCCGATAAGAGTGCTTAACAACGTGTATGCTTGTGCAAGTGTCCTACCATAGTCCATATCAGCAAATAAGCATAAGGAAAAAAAAAGAACGGACATCATGTAGAATATTGTCCCACAGTTTTCACAAGATAAAGCTCTCACACGTACGTATACCACTACACAAATATCAACAACAAGAATGCCCCCAGGCCACAAGTCATCACAAATCAATCCCTGACACAACCCACCTTGTCTCGCCACGTGTGCAATAGTAACATAAATGCCCGCCTTGTCTCGCCACTTGTGCATAACAATGTTCCCACCTTGTCTCGCCACATGCGCAACCCCCCCCACACACACACATACACACACACACACACACACACACACACATATATATATATATATATATATATATATATATATATATATATATATATATATATACATACACATACACACACATATCCCGCCTTGCCACGCCGCATGTGCAATTATTAATAGCAACAATAGCACGACAGAAATCTCGTGCAACCCCATAACAACGATCGCACGACAGAAACCTCGTGCATCACAATAATAACAACCGCACGGAATAAACCTCGTGCATCACCACAACAAGTACAACAACAACAATGGCAATAATACAAAGTACGACAAGTAAATCAATTCAAGAACTTTAAATCAAAAGAAACGGTAGAACCAATTCGCAAGGAATAACCACAGTAAAGAATGTTAGGCGCAAAGAGATCAACTCAACAAGGGAAAACTAATATGTAGCAACGATCCCACAATATACATTTCAACAACAGGGAAGCTAACACGAGTCAAATAAATCCAAATAAAACAAGTCGACTAAGATATAGGATATCTAAAACTTCTTTTAAGGTTGAGGAAATTTCGAAGGATATTCAACAATTCAGTTAAGGATAAGTAGCGAAAAGATAATCATAACCTCAATTAAGACTGAACAAATTATAAGATGAGATAATAATAATTTCAAATAAAGATAAGCAGTTATGAAAAGATAGCACGTCAATATAGGAGGTAAAATCTCCAGTTAAGTCAAATAAGAGTCAGATAGGCAATACGAGTAAATCCTGAAAATAATTAATTCCAATTAAAGCGTGTAGAGGTGAAACTAGTAAATAGAAACTTAAATCATATTAAGAACAACTTCCTACTCGGTAAATATAAGGACCTAAGAATCCTAAAAGGCCAACTTTTCACAAATAAGTCCGAGCACGCACTCGTCACCTCGCGTACATGGACTACAATCAACATAGAAGACTCAAATCCTAAGGGAAAAATCTCCCACACAAGGTTAGGCAAGATATTTACCTCGAACCAAGCTCAAACAATCGGTCACAATGCCTTTCCTATGAATATCCGACTCTGAATGGCCCATATCTAGCCAAAACAATTACCTATCATAAATACAACTATTTTAGGCTAATCAAATTAATGAAATCAAAATTTTAGTAAAAATTCAGAAATCCATCCTAAAAAGTCGACCCGGGCCCATATCTCGGAATCGGGTAAAAATCACAAAATACGAACACCCATTCACTCACGAGTCCAACCATATAAGAATTACTCAATTTCGACCACGAATCCCCTTTCAAAACTTGAAATCTTTATTGAAGAAGTTCTTCCAATATTTCCCAATTTCAACCCCAAAAAATCCGAAATTAAATGGAGAAAACTACTATAGATTAATGTATTATGATCAAAATGGCGTTAGAATTAGTTACCCAATAGTTCTCCTTCAAAATCCCTCGAGAAGTCGTCTCCCACCGAACTCTAAATAGAATTTTGTGTTATGAAATTTCAAACCCTCGAAATCCCCTTTTCTGCCCAGTGATCCTCGCACCTGTGGTCCAAACGGCGCATCTGCGCATTTCATTAAAGCAGCCAGGCTCCGCACCTGCGCCCACGCTTCGCATCTGCGGGCATTCGCAGGTGCGGCCAAACTTGTGCACCTGCGCTCCATCACCAACCCCACCAGTTCCACATCTGCGGACTCCCTCCGCACCTGCGGCCTCCCTTCCGCAGGTGCGAAACACCAGAACCAGCAAAGGCACCAGATTTTCCTAAGTCCAATTTCATTCCGTTAAGCATCCGAAACACACCCGAGGCCCCCGGGACCTCTTCTAAGCATACCAACAAGTTCCATACCCTAATACGATCTCGCTCGAGGTCTCAAATCACATCAAACAACGTCGAAACTATGAATCGCACCATGAATCGAACTTATAAATTTTCAAATTTTCCAACTTCTAAAACCCGTGCCGAAACCTATCAAATCAACTCGGAATGACGTCAAATTTTGTAGGCAAGTCCCAAATAACATAACGGAACTGTTTCAACTCTCGGAATCGCATTCCGACCCCGATATCAAAAAGTCCACTTCCGGTGCAAATCTCCAAGAATTCGACTTTCGCCATTTCAAGCCTAAATCAGTTACAGACCTCAGATTCACAGTCCAGGCATGCGCCTAAGTCCAAAATCACCCAACGGAGCTAATGAAACCGACAGAACTCCATTCCAAAGCCGTCTTCACATAGTTCCGACTACGGTCAAAATCCTAAGACTTAAGTTTCTATTTTAGGGGCTAAGTGTCCCAAATCACTCCAAATCACCCGGTAACTGAATTCAACTACGCACGCAGTCAATACACATATTACGATGCTGCTCAGGTCCTTATGCCGCCGAACGTGACTTAAATTCTCAAAACGACCGTCCGGGTCATTACACAAAATCACCCAACGGAGCTAAAGGAACCAACGGAACTCCATTCCGGAGTCGTCTTTACACAGTTCCGACTACGGTCAAAATCCTAAGACTTAAACTTCCGTTTTAGGGTATAAGTGTCCCAAATCACTCCGAATCATCCGGTAACTGAATTCAACTACGCACGCAAGTCAATACACATAATACGAAGTTGCACAGGACCTTATGCCACCGAACGGGACTTAAATTCTCAAAATGACTGACCGGGTCGTTACAAGGGAATACACTAATTTTTTGGTAGGCTTGAAGCTTAAAAGGACTGTTTTGTACTTCTGTATACTCTATGCATATCATTCTAATATCTATTGTTTCCTGATTCAATTGTTACATATGCAGAAACTTCTTATGCTACAAGCCTTCCTAATTTTTCAGAGTTAACTTGTATTTGTATTCGTGAAAGGTGAGGAAATTATACCTTGGACAAAAAATTCGAGCTCAAATTCAAACCAGGAACTGGAATTTGCAATTTCTCGATCTAATAAGGTTTAGCTCGATCTAAAGCTGAAAGCAAACGAAAAGACTAATGTTATAGTATGTCATATTCATGTGGAACACGAATGAAAATTAAGAAGAGCCATATGTCTATAATACTTTTTGATATTTACCGATGCTCTAGTTTTTATTGTTGTAAGTTATTCTTGAATACCTGGTCGTTGAAGAAGAAGAAGAACGATTGATATCTTCCAATTTATTCATTTTTGCCACTTACTTATACGCTAGCTAATTGAGATCATTGATATTGGATTCAAGAGCTAGAGTTTTGCCTCAGGAAAAAAAGGTTTGCATTAATTTATTCGTTTAAGTTTCCTCTCTTCTGGTTCAATTTTTATGATTACGAGTAGTAGGGTTGTTGCCCCAAATCTCTCTCCATGTCGTCATAATTTGTAATTTTCATCGCATGATGTTTTTGTCATTTTAGACAAGAAAAGGAAAATAGAATTTATCTTTATATACACTCAAATTTTCACTTTATAAAAAGAAACGGAAAAAATCTATAACTAGAAATTAGCCATGTCTAATATACTAACTCTATAACTAATCAATTTATGGGGTTCTGGAGAAGAACGAAGCAAAAGAATAAAAGAACTTGTTCTAAGAATGTTGATTGCGGTAAAAGAGATTGATGGATTTAATGAGAAAAAGTTGGGAGAAAAACAAAGAGATACATACGATTTGTTGATTTGGAGGAGAAATAGTTAGAGATTGAAGCTGCTGAGAAGAAGGTAAATGTCTTATAGGGCGGGTTAAATATTTAGGATAGATATGGGTTTAAAAAAATTATCTTTAAATATGAACCAATAAAATAGTGCCATGTCTATTTTTACAAAACCTCACATGGTCAACAAGTCAGTAGTTAGTGTAAAGGGCATTTTTAAGACAAAAAGTAACATTTAGGATATTTATGGTCCAATAGGTGGAAGGGGCGAATATTTAAGCCATTTTCAGTACCTTAGGGAAATTTATGGTCCTTTTCCGTATTTTCAATTAGCTAAGCCAAACATGTTCTGTAATTTTTAGGTAGATTTGATTTTCTAATTACAAACAATATTTTAGTTATATGACTCTTTTCACAAGAGATGACTAAAAAAGTAACACAAGAAATATGTAAAATAACACAATAGATCTTTGTAGGATTAGTTTCTTCCATCCAAATCGTAAGTTGGCATAAGATGTTATTTCTTTTAACTACTTCGAGTCAATTAATTTTGGAGCTCATTACAATTTATTTTTTAATTTGTGTAATCTCCCAAGTGATCTTAACTTCTACATGTAAGGTATTTGAAAACAAGCGATTATGTTTAAATATTCTTATTTTTGTATTAATTGATCATGTGATTAACGTATATGAAACAAGGTTAAGACTAGGAGTGTCAATGGTTCGGTTCGGTCAGTTATTTTATAAAATTTATACTGTATCAATTTTTCAGTTCTTTTATTACGTATAGCCAAAATTAGACTTTTCGAAATCATATCAATCATGTCGGTTTTTCTTCGGTATCGGTACGGTTTGGTTAATTTTCGTTTATTTTTTCAATGTCTTATAAAAGTCACTAGTAGAATCCAATAACATACGTAGTTTTATATGACTTAGCAAACTCTCTAGACATTTTTACTATTTAAAGAATGATGAATTAAGAACACATGAAAGATGATCAGAGTATAGATCCATCAACTATTCTACAGCAACGTAAAAGAAACTAAGCAAAGACATATATATATATATATATATATATATATATATATATATATATATATATATATATATATATATAAAACACGAGTGAAAATATATTAACTAAGTTGAAACTCAAGAATAAAGTCTATAGAAGAATATTCAAAACGATAAATCTAAATCATACGAAAGAAAACATATTCAATATATTGTAGTTTGCTACTCATATTCGCGATAATACTTTGTGTATTGCTAGTAAATATGCTGAAAATAATTTAGTTTCAGTAGGAGTAACATAATAGGTTTGGGAATTAGGATTTTGAGTTTAATTACTTGTTGACTCGTAATTGTCCTCATAATTCTGAGGCACAAGGAAAAATTTAATGCTTTATTATTTTTAAATTTAATATATAAATATAATTTTCACATGTAAATTTATTCGGTACGGTTCGATATTTTTTGGTTTATTTTCATAATATAAAAAGGAAAAATGCATAAATACCCCCTGACCTATACTCGAATTTTCAACTATACACGTTATTCTTGCGAGAATCCTATTACCCCCTAAACTCTTTTAAATGGAATTAATACACCCTTAGTGCTGATGTGGAAGAAGAGAGTGTATGTCACTCTCTTTAGGAGAGTAAGAAAGACAAAGAAAGTTGAATTTTTTTTTTTATAAAATACTATTTTCTAATTTTTCTTTTCTCTTGGTTTTCTTTCTCTTTTCCTTTTCTTTCCTCCATTTGTTTAACTTATAGACTTGGCTAGAAATTAGCTCCGGCATTCTCCATATTCTTTGGCGAGATCGAGTGCAGATTTTATTCTTTAAGTTTTATTTGTTGAACCAGCATTTTGAAGAGAACGAGGAAGAAGAATTTGGTTGTTGATTGTTGATTGCTAGAAAGTTTTCGAGGAACTCACTGTTTTTTGATCTGTTACCAGAAAAAATATTTGCACCGAAAAAAATGGAGTCTTTGAAATTCCAACTACCATTTTCAGCTTATATTCGCCTTTCTTTCTTTTGCTTTTCCTCCTTGTAACGACCCGACCGGTCGTTTTGAGCATTTATGCTCCTTTCAACTATTTGAAGTCTTGAATAACTTTCTACGAGGTATTATGACTTGTGTGAATTATCGGTTTTGGTTTTAAGGTATTTCGGAGTTAGCTTGGAATGATGAATTTTCATGTTAGAAGTTTAAGTTGAAATAGTTGACCAGATATTAACTTATGAGTAAATGACTTCGGAATTTAATTTTGATAATTCCAATAGCTCTGTATGGTGATTTCAGACTTAGGAGCGTGTCCGAAAAAATTATTTGGATGTCCGTAGTGGAATTAGGCTGGAAATGCCGAAAGATGAATTTTTGGGAAGTTTGACAGGGGGGTTGACTTTTTAATATCGGGGTCGGAATCCGATTCTGGAGATTGGAATAGGTCCGTAATGTGAAATGTGACTTGTGTGCAAAATTTGAAGTCATTCCAGATTGATTTGATGTGTTTCGGCACAAGATGTAGAATTTGGAAGATCAAGTTCGTTGATTTTGAATAGTGGTGTAATTCGTCGTTTCGATGTTGTTAGGTGTGATTTGAGGCCTCGAGCAGGTCCGTGTTATTTTATGGAACTTGTTTGTATGTTCGGACATGGTCTCGAGGGGCTTGTGTGCGTTTCAAATGGTTCACAGATTGATTTTTTGAATTTGGAAGACTGCTGGAACTGAAGCCTTATGGTGTAATCGCACCTGCGGAAAATTACTCGCAGGTGCGAGTTTGCAAATGCGAGTATGGATGCGCTGAAGCAATGTGCGCAGGTGCGGAAGGAGGTTCGCAGGTGCGGAATCGCATCTGCACGAGAAGGAGCGCAGATGCGGGCAGAGGGCTGTGAGGCATTGGTCGCAGGTGCGAGAGAAAATTCCGCACCTACGTGAGCGCATATGCAGACGAATGCGCGCAGAAGCGAAAACTGGGAAGGCGAGTGAAGTCCGCAAATGCGAAATTTCGCTCGCACAAGCAGAGGCATAGGTGCGCAAATCTTATCCGCAGGTGCGGATCGACTGGGCAGAATCCTTTAAGTTCGAGGGTTCGATATTTTCACCCATTTTCGGATTTTGGAGCACGGTTTGGGCAATTTTGGAAAGGAATCTTTCCACACAACTTGGAGTAAGTGTTCTTAACTCCCTTGTGGTTATATTTCATGAATTAATCTTCATTTTTGGTGTAAGATTATTGAAAGTTTCAAGAGAAATTGAAGGAAATTTCTATAATGTCACAAAATGAATTTTTTAAGTTTGAATATCGATTCGGAGTCGGAATTTACTGAAATTAGTATGGTTGAACTTGTAATTGGATGGGTTGTCATATTTTATAAGTTTTATCGGATTCCGTGACGTGGGCCCCACAGGTAATTTTTGGGACATAATTTCGGATTTTGTGAAGAATATTAGCATTTTGATATGGTATTAATTCCTATAAATTGTGTGGACTGAATAAAATTAATTGTGACTAGATTCGAGCCGTTTGAAAGTTGATACGTGCATAATGAAACTTCTGGAGCATTGTTTAGCTTGCTCGACATTGGATTTGGCTTGTTCGAGGTAAGTAACTCTTCTAATCTTGGAGTTGAGGGTATGAACCCTGAATATATGTATTTCGTGAATTTGGTGGGAGGTGACGCACATGCTAGGTGACAGGCGTGTGAGCGTGCACTATAGAAATTGTGACATAATTGTTCATGTGGAATTTTGTAGTTAAATAATCTTGGCATTTTCCATGCGGTTTTATGTGTTAAAGAAATTGAACTGAAAAATATATTAAAAATTATGTTAAGGCTATGTGCCAGTATTTTTGGACCCGCAGAGGTCATATTATTGAGAATTATTTGTTTTAAATTGAAAATTCATACTCAGTCATATTCATTTCATTACATATCATATCTCAGTCTCTCTTGTTATTCATTGATACATTATATCATCAATTTTGGGCTATTCTCATGACATTTTGAGCCTAAGAGAGAGAGAGACTGGAGAGATTGATGACTGAGGGAGGCCGAGGGCCTGATTGTGAGGATATTTTTGGGATCGGGCTGCACGCCGCAAAAGGCCATGTTGGCTTTATATATATTATTACTATTATATGGATCTGGACTATCTGCCTGCAGCAGACCTTATTGGCTTATTATGGCACGTGAGTTGTCCGTGCAGTACGTGAGTTGTCAGTGCAGATTATAGCGCTTGCGATGTAGGAGCCCCTCCGGAGTCTGTACACACCCCCAGTGAGCGCAGGTACCTACTGAGTGCGAGTGCCGAGTGCTGAGTGACTGTGAGGCATGAGTGATTGTGAGGTATGCCCGAGTGGAAAGAGTGATTGTGAGGTATGCCCGAGTGGCATGAGTGACTGTGAGGTTTGCCCGAGTACCATGAGTGATTTATTGTTTTCAAACTATTCATATTTTTGGCAATTTCGGCAAACGATTTGGGTTTTTACTGATGTACTTGAAAGGAAGAACTATTATTTTGAAATCATGATTTTTCAGAGCATTTTATCTCTGAGTTACTTCTGGTATTATTTGTTTTATGTTGTTATGGACTGCTGTAATGACTCAACCGGTCATTTTAACTTTTAGAACCCTGTTTCCTAAAATAAAATTTTCCGTAGGTGCTTGTAATGATTTATGATTTGGAAGTGTTTGGAGTGAAACCGGAACATTTGGTTCCTTAAGTTGGCCTTAAAGTGCTAAGTTTGACTTCGATCAATATTTTTAGAAAACGACCCGGAATAGAATTTTGATGATTCCGACAGCTCCGTATGGTGATTTTGGACTTAGAAGCGTGATCGAAATTTTATTTGAAAGTCCGTAGTGAATTTAGGCTTGAAATGGCTAAAATAGGAATTTAAGTTTGGAAGTTTGACCGATGAGTTGACTTTTTAATACCGGAGTTAGAATCCAGTTTCGAAAATTTTTATAGCTCCATTATGTAATTTATGACTTGTGTGTAAAATTTGAGGTCAATCGGAGTTGATTTGATAGGTTCCAACATTGAATGTAGAAGTTGAAAACTCTTAGTTTCATTACGCTTTAATTGGGGTATGATTCATGGTTTTAGCATTGTTTGATGTGATTTAGAGGTTCAACTAAGTTCGTATGATATTTTAGGACTTGTTGGTATATTTGGTTGAGGTCCCGAGGGCCTCGGGTGAGTTTCGGATGGTTAACGGAAATATTTGAGTTAAAAAGCTGCTGCAATTTTTCCTCTTCTGTTGGACATTCTGGGCTGTGATCGAGCCCAGATACCGAGCCAAATATTGAGCTTATCGTTGATGAGATACAGGCTCGAGCTAGAGTATCGAAGCCATGATCGAAGGTCCAACTCGAGGGCCATGATCGAAGGTCCAACTCGAGGGCCATGATCGAAGGTCCAGCTCGAGGGCCAGGATCGAGACCCAAGATCGAGGGTCACGATCGAAGGCTCAAGGTCGATGACATGATTGAGTCTATGATCAAAGTCCCAACCTCTATACCCTGATCGAGGCCATGACCGAGGTCCAGGCTCGAGCCTGTGATCAAAGTCGCGATCGAAGGCAAGGCTCGAGGGCATGATCGAAGGTATGGCTTGAGGGCTAGGATCGAGACCCAAGCTTGATGCCCTGATCGAAGGCACATGTTCGATACCGCGATCGAGGCCCAGTTCGAGGACCAGTTCCGAAGGCTGCTGAGCAGTTTTATAAAAAGAGGGCATTCGTCCCATTTGCCATTTTTGACGAACTTGAGCTTGAGTAGAGACGACTTTTGGCAGATTTTCAAGGGAAAAATATTGGGGTAAGTGATTCTAACTCGGAATTGGTCTACATATAAAAGTGTATCATTGTTTTTCACAATTTAATTAGTGTTTTGAGATTTGAGATTTGAAAAAGTTTAGAAATCTCATAGAAACGAAATTTTGAGATTTCGGTATCGATTCGGAGTCGGATTTGAGTGAAACTGGTATGGTTGGATTCGTAATTGAATGGGTTGTCGGATTTCATAACTTTTGCCAGATTTCGAGATGTGGGCCCCGCGGGCGAATATTTAATTAATTTCGGATCTTTTCTTTAAAATATAGTATTTTCTTATAGAATTGATTCCTATAATATTTAGTGATTGTATCGAATTATTTTGGCTAGATTCGAGCCAGACGGAGTTGGATAATCGTGGAAAAGGCCTTATAGTGGATTAAATTGGAGCAAGACGAGGTAAGTCTCTTGTCTAATCTTGTGAGGGGGAAATTACCTCATAGGTGATTAAGATTAAATAATTGTTGCTAATTGTGGGGGGCAACGTACGCACGAGGTGACGAGAGTCCGTGCGTAGCTACTATTAATGCTAAAGTCCGGGTAGTTTAGGACTCAAAGCATGTATTACTTGTATAAATTGTATTCTTTGATTAATTAATATTAATTGATATATATGAATATATTGTGAATTGTTTGATAAAGATATTAAAGGATGGAAATCTCATAGGCTTAATTTCTGTTTAAATCAATTAATTGTCAAAAGAAATTATTCTCCTCCCAAATTTATCTTATAATAAACATACTGTCCTTCCGGAGGCACATAAGAAAATGTCCTCCTTTCTTGTGGAGCAGGCCGAACGCCTCGGCAGGATAGATGCATCTATGGATCGCGCCGCACGTGCCTCGGCAGTGTACATGACACTCTGGATCGGGTTGTACGTCCTCGGCAGAAATCGTGCTTAATAATAATAATTACACGATACTTTAATAATTTATTTCAGCTTGAGAAGCTAATTAATAAATTAGAAAATTCTTGGAATTTAATGAATTATTATTCTTGCTTGTTTATGGAATTAATTGTTACTCCTGTAAATGAGATTTAAATTGATAAATTGGAATTTTTCTAAATTGAAGGAATTTAATTAATATATTGAGAATTGTTACATTTAAAGGAATTTGATTATCTCTGTTTATTAAACAAATTATTGTAAATTCTGTAAATCATGCTGATTTAAATATTCTAGTTATATTTTAGTTATTATTATTGACCCATAGTGAGTGTCAAAGTCGGCCATCTCGTCTCTACCACTTCGAGATTAGGCTTGATACTTATTGGGTACACGTTGTTTACGTACTCATATTACACTTGCTGCACTTTTTGTACAGGATCTGAGACAGGTACTAGTGGAGGACCTATCATCACATACCCACGTCATCCCGAGGCATAGTGGTGAGCTGCCTTTCTGAGCCGTTCTGCAGCTATCAGTGTCTCTCCTTATATTTATATTCTGTCTATTTCATTTCAGACAATATTTGGAGTTTTATATAATCTACTAGATGCTCATGGACTTGTGACACCAGGTCTTGGCACACACACATTGGTAGAAGTTGGTATTTTATTATTTTTTTGGAATAAAAGTTTAACCAATGTACGTATGACTTATTAGTTGGCTTGCCTAACTGTAGTGTTGGGCGCCATCATGACCTATAGGTGAAATTGGATCGTGACAATATGGTATCAGAGCACTAGGTTCACGTAGGTCTCAGAAGTTATGAGCAGACCTAATAGAGTCTTGCGGATCGGTACGGAGACGTCTGTACTTATCTTCGAGAGACTATATGGTGTTAGGAAACTACCTTTCTTCATATTCTATCGTGCAATTGATGTAGTTCTAAATATCCTTCTCTTATTCTCTCACAGATGGTGAGAACACGCTCTAAAGAGATTCCAGACCAGGGAAGAGCTACTCCCCCAGTTGCTAGAGGCTGAGGGAGGGCTCCAACCCGTGGTAGAGGGCGAGGACGTCCTAGGACTGTTCCAGTTATGCCGCCAGTGGATCAAGCAGAGAATCCCATTATTGAGGAGCAGGGTGAGGTGCTTGTGGCAGAGCCAGCTCCGGTGGACTTCACATCTGCACCGGGATTTCAGGATGTCATGGGTCGTATGCTGCGATTCATGGATAATATGACTCAGGCCGGTTTATTTTCGGCAGACCCAGCCACATCTCAGGCGGGCGGGGGAGCACAGACCCCTACCGCGCAGGCTCATGGACAAGCAACTACTGTATATCAGACCTAAGGTGCACTACCCGTGGGTAGAGTCCAGCCAGTGACAGCAGCTACACCTGAGCCCAGGCCAGCTGTAGCCTCCAATCCTCAGAAACTATTGGACAGATGGACTAGACTACATCCTCCTGTCTTCGGGGGTGAGCGACATGAGGATCCATAGGATTTCATTGATCGTTGCAAGGATAGACTATACAACATGAGGATATTGGAATCCCATGGGGTTGATTTTACTACTTTTCAGCTAGAGGGTAAAACCCGTAGATGGTGGCAGTCTTATGCTCTTGGCAGACCAGCAGATTCTCCTCCCATGACTTGGGACAGGTTCACCCGTATCTTCTTGGACAGGTATATTCCACCCTCCTAGAGGGAAGAGTTGCGGTTTCAGTTTGAGCAGCTCCAGCAGGGTCAGATGTCAGTGACCGATTATGAGGCGAGGTTTTCTGAATTATCTCGCCATGCACTAATTATACTCCCTACTGACGCGGAGAGAGTGCGAAGGTTTGTAGCCGGTTTACATACTGGTATTCAGGCTACTATGGCTCGAGAGGTTGAGATGGGTACTTCTTATGAGCGAGTTGTGGAGATAGCCCGGAGGATTGAAGGTGTACGTCAGCGGAGCCAAGAGCATATTTTGAGAGATAAGCGGTTCAGGTACTCTGGAGAGTTCAGAGGTGCTCCGTCCGGGGGCAGAGGTTAGTTTGTGAGGGGACAGTACAGCAGACCCCCATATCCAGCACCACCACCTCCTCGAGGTGCTCCAGTGCGACCTTATCTCAGTGCTATCCTAGAGAGTTCTTACCGCCCACCAGCTATTTAGGGTCCTCCCAGTGGATATTCAGGTCCACAGGGCCAGACACTTAGTCAGCAGCCCATCACACCGAAGAGTTGTTACGAGTGCGGGGATCCCAGTCACATGCGAAGGTTTTGCCCCAGGCTTTGAGGTAGACCAGTACAGCAGGGTCATCAGCCTATGCTTACCGGACCAGTTGCTCCACCAGTAGTCTGACCACCCAGAGGTGGAGGACAGGTGGGTAGGGGTCATCCTAGAGGTGGAGGTCAGCCAGGCGGAGGCCAGACAGTTGGCGCTCCAGCTCGGTTCTATGCTTTTCCGGCTAGACCAGATGCAGAGGCCTTAGATGCTGTAATTCCAGGTATTATTTCTGTTTGTGGAAAAGATGCCTCAGTATTATTTGATCCAGGATCTACGTATTCATATGTGTCATCTCTATTTGCTCTATTCCTGGGTGTTTCTCGTGAGTCCTTGAGTACTCCTGTATATGTGTCCACTCCTGTGGGCGATTCTGTTGTCGTGAACCGAATCTACCGGTCCTGTATTATTACATTCTGTAGTTATTAAACTAGAGTAGATCTCTTATTGCTTGAGATGACCGATTTTGAAATTATTCTGTGTATGGACTGGTTATCTCCATATCATGCTATTCTAGATTGTTATGCCAAGACTGTTACCTTGGCTATTCCAGCATTGCCTAAGCTGGAGTGGAAGGGTTCGCCTGTTAGTTCATTTAATCGAGTTATTTCTTTTATAAAGGCTCAACACATGGTTGAGAAGGGTTGTTTGGCTTATCTAGCCTATGTTCGGGATACTACTGCAGAGACTCCGGCTATTGATTCAGTGCCTTTAGTTCGGGAGTTCCCCGATGTATTCCCGTCAGATCTTCCAGGTATGCCACCTGATCGTGATATTGATTTCTATATCTATCCCACCGTATCGCATGGCTCCGTAAGAATTGAAAGAACAGCTTGAAGAGTTACTAGCAAAGGGGTTTGTCAGACCGAGTGTATCGTCTTGGGGTGCACCAGTATTATTTTTGAAAAAGAAGGATGGAACAATGCAAATGTGTATTGATTATCGCCAATTGAACAAAGTCACTATTAAGAACAAGTACCGGTTGCCGCGTATTGATGATCTATTTGACCAGTTGCAGGGTGCTAGGGTATTCTCTAAGATCGACTCTAAGCTTTCCATACTTAGATATGGTCATTATGAGTTTTTGGTAATGTCTTTTAGTTTAACTAATGCCCCGGCAGCGTTTATGGATCTGATGAACAAGGTATTCAGGCCATATATTGACTCATTTGTCATTGTCTTCATTAATGACATTTTGATCTACTCACGTAGTAAGGAGGAGCATGAGCAGCATATGAGAGTAGTGCTTCATACATTGCGGGAACAAAAGCTATATGCTAAGTTCTCTAAATGTGAGTTTTGGCTAGAGTTTGTAGCATTTTTGGGACATATTTTGTCGGGCGAAGGTATTAAGGTTGATCCCAAAAATATTGAGGCAGTTCAAAATTGGCATCGTCCCACTTCGGTGACTGAGATCAGGAGTTTTCTGGGTTTGGCAGGTTATTATCGTCGGTTCGTGGAAGGTTTTTCATCTATTGCAGCACCTTTGACCAAATTAACCCAGAAGGGTGCTCCATTCCGATGGTCCGATGATTGTGAGGCGAGCTTTCAGAAGCTCAAGACATCATTGACTACAGCACTAATGTTAGTGTTGCCTTCCAGTTCGGGGATGTATACAGTGTATTGTGATGCTTCACGCGTTGGCTTGGGTTGTGTATTGATGCAGGAAGGGCAAGTTATTGCATATGCTTCACGTCAGCTGAAGCCCCACGAAAAGAATTATCCGGTACATGATTTGGAGTTAGCTGCGATTGTTCACGCTCTTAAGATTTGGAGGCATTATCTTTATGGAGTGTCTTGTGAAGCTTACACTGATCATCGCAGTTTGCAGTATTTGTTCAAGTAGAGGGACCTAAATTTGAGACAACGCAGATGGCTGGAGTTACTAAAAGATTATGATATTACTATCTTGTATCATCCGGGAAAAGCAAATGTGGTTGCAGATGCCTTGAGCAGAAAGGCGGAGAGTATGGGTAGTTTGGCTTTCATTTCAGCAGAGGAAAGACCATTAGCCTAAGATATTCAGTCCTTGGCTAACAGACTTGTGAGGCTGGATATTTCAGATCCCAGCCGAGTTCTTGCATGTGTTGTGGCCCGGTCTTCACTATTTGAACAGATCAAGGCTCGCCAGTATGATGACCCACACCTGGTGGTTCTTCGTGAAACGGTACTACAAGGTGGTGCCAAGGAAGTCACTATTGGTGCAGATGGTGTTCTACGACTCCAGGATCGTCTGTGTGTTCCTAATGTGGATGAACTGAGGAAAAAGATCCTGGAGGAGGCACATAGTTCTCGATATTCTATTCATCCAGGTGCTACGAAGATGTATCGTGACTTGAGGCAACATTATTGGTGGCGACAAATAAAAAAGGACATAGTTGAGTATGTAGCTCGGTGTCTAAATTGCCGGCAAGTTAAATATGAGCACCAGAGGCCAGGCGGCCTACTTCAGCAGATGACCATACCAAAGTGGAAATGAGAACGAATTACTATGGATTTTGTAGTTGGGTTGCCGCGGACCTTGAGGAAGTTTGATGCAGTTTGGGTGATTATTGACAGGTTGACTAAGTCGGCACATTTTATTCCTGTTGTGACAACGTATACTTCAGAGAGGTTGGCCCAGATTTATATTCAGAAGATAGTTCGGTTGCATGGTGTGCCAATTTCCATCATATCAGATAGAGGCCCTCAGTTTACTTCATATTTCTGGAGAGCAGTACAGAGTGAGTTAGGGACCCGTGTAGAGCTCAGCACAGCCTTTCATCCACAAACCGATGGACAGTCATAGAGGACAATTTAGATTTTGGAGGATATGCTCAGAGCATGTGTGATTGACTTTGGAGGTCAGTGGGATCGTTTCCTGCCTTTGGCCGAGTTTGCTTATAATAACAGTTACCAATCCAGCATCAAAATGGCTCCATTTGAGGCTTTATATGGTCGGCGATGTCGTTCACCTATCGGATGGTTTGAGC
The DNA here is from genome assembly GCF_000390325.3 of Nicotiana tomentosiformis. Taxonomy (NCBI): domain Eukaryota; kingdom Viridiplantae; phylum Streptophyta; class Magnoliopsida; order Solanales; family Solanaceae; genus Nicotiana; species Nicotiana tomentosiformis. Next base: position 60,900,453 of record NC_090821.1, on the reverse strand, counting down.
CAGGTGAGGCTAAGTTATATGGTACTGATTTGGTAAGGGATGCCTTGGAAAAGGTAAAGTTGATTCAGGAGCGACTTCGTACAACACAGTCCAGGCAAAAGAGTTACGCAGATCAGAAAGCGCGTGATATATCATTTATGGTAGGTGAAAAAGTTCTCTTGAAGGTTTCGCCGATGAAGGGAATTTTGAGATTCGGGAAGAAGGGCAAGTTGAGCCCAAGGTTTATAGGCCCATTTGAGGTGTTGAAACGAGTTGGGGAGGTTGCTTATGAGCTTGCATTGTCTCCCAGCCTATCGGGAGTTCATCCGGTTTTTCACGTATCTATGATCCGGAAGTATCATGCCGACCTATCACATGTGTTAGACTATAGCATAGTTCATCTAGATAATAGCTTGGGTTATGAAGAGGAACCAATTGCTATTGTTGATAAACAGGTTCGCCAGTTGAGGTCCAAGAGGATTTCTGCAGTAAAAGTCCAGTGAAGGGGCCAACCAGTCGAGGAAGCGACTTGGGAGGCCGAGAAAAACATGCGGTGCAGATATCCAGACTTATTCAGCACTTTAGGTAAAATTCTAAACCCGTTCGAGGACGAATGTTTGTTTAAGAGGTGGAGAATGTAATGACCCAACCGGTCATTTTAACTTTTAGAACCCTGTTCCCTAAAATAAAACTTCCCGTAGGTGCTTGTAATAATTTATGACTTGCGGGGATGGTTGGTTCGGGATTTGGAAGTATTTGGAGTGAAACCGGAATATTTGGTTCCTTAAGTTGGCCTTAAAGTGCTAAGTTTGACTTCGATCAACATTTTTAGAAAACGACCTCGGAATAGAATTTTGATGATTCCAACAGCTCCGTATGGTGATTTTGGACTTAAGAGCGTGATCAGAATTTTATTTGGAAGTCCGTAGTGAATTTAGGCTTGAAATGGCTAAAATAGGAATTTAAAGTTTGGAAGTTTGACCGATGAGTTAACTTTTTGATACCGGAGTCGGAATCCAGTTCCGAAAATTTTCGTAGCTCCATTATGTAATTTATGACTTGTGTGTAAAATTTGAGGTCAATCGGAGTTGATTTGATAGGTTCCAACATTGAATGTAGAAGTTGAAAACTCTTAGTTTCATTAAGCTTGAATTGGGGTATGATTCATGGTTTTAGCATTGTTTGATGTGATTTAGAGGTTCGACTAAGTTCGTATGATGTTTTAGGACTTGTTGGTACATTTGATTTAGGTCCCGAGGGCTTCGGATGAGTTTCGGATAGTTAACGGATCAAAAATTTGAGTTAAAAAGCTGCTGCAATTTTTCCTCTTCTGTTGGACATTCTGGGCTGTGATCGAGCCCAGATACCGAGCCAGATATCGAGCCCAGTGTTGACGAGCTATAGGCTCGATCTAGAGTATCGAAGCCATGATCGAAGGTCCAACTCGAGGGCCATGATCGAAGGTCCAACTCGAGGGCCATGATCGAAGGTCCAGCTCGAGGGGCAGGATCGAGGCCCAAGATCGAGGGTCACGATCGAAGGCTCAAGCTCGATGAAATGATTGAGGCTATGATCGAAGTCCCAACCTCAATACCCTGATCGAGGCCATGACCGAGGTCCAGGTTCGAGCCTGTGATCGAAGTCGCGATCGAAGCAAGGCTCGAGGGCATGAGCGAAGGTATGGCTCGAGGGCTAGGATCGAGACCCAAGCTCGATTCCCTGATCGAAGGCATAACCTCAATGCCCTGATCAAAGGCACATGTTCGATACCGCGATCGAGGCCCAGTTCGGGGACCAGTTCCGAAGGTTGCTGAGCAGTTTTATAAAAAGAGGGCATTCATCCCATTTGCCATTTTTGACGAACTTGAGCTTGAGTAGAGACGACTTTTGGCAGATTTTCAAGGAAAAAATATTGGGGTAAGTGATTCTAACTCGGATTTGGTCTACATATACAAGTGTATCATTGTTTTTCACAATTTAATTAGTTTTTTGAGATTTGAGATTTGGAAAAGTTTAGAAATCTCATAGAAACGAAATTTTGAGATTTCGGTATCGATTCGGAGTCGGATTTGAGTGAAACTGGTATGGTTGGATTCGTAATTGAATGGGTTGTCGAATTTCATAACTTTCGCCGGATTCCGAGATGTGGGCCCCGCGGGCGAATTTTTAATTAATTTCTGATCTTTTCTTTAAAATGTAGTATTTTCTTATAGAATTGATTCCTATAATATTTAGTGATTGTATCGAATTATTTTGGCTAGATTCGAGCCAGACAGAGTTGGATAATCATGGAAAAGGCCTTATAGTGGATTAAATTGGAGCAAGACGAGGTAAGTCTCTTGTCTAATCTTGTGAGATGGAAATTACCTCATAGGTGATTAAGATTAAATAATTGTTGCTAATTATGGGGGGCTACGTACGCACGAGGTGACGAGAGTCCGTGCGTAGCTACTATTAATGCTAAAGTCCGAGTAGTTTAGGACTCAAAGCATGTATTACTTGTGTAAATTGTATTCTTTGATTAATTAATATTAATTGATATATATGAATATATTATGAATTGTTTGATAAAGATATTAAAGGATGGAAATCTCATAGGCTTAATTTCTATTTAAATCAATTAATTGTCAAAAGAAATTGTTCTCCTCCCAAATTTATCTTATAATAAACATACTGTCCTTCCGGAGGCACATAAGAAAATGTCCTTCTCTCTTGTGGAGCGGGCCGAACGCCTCGGCAGGATAGATGCATCTATGGATTGCGCCGCACGTCCCTCGTCAGTGTACACGACACTCTGGATCGGGCCGTACGTCCTCGGTAGAAATCGTGCTTAATAATAATAATTACACGATACTTTAATAATTTATTTCAGCTTGAGAAGCTAATTAATAAATTGAAAAATCCTTGGAATTTAATGAATTATTATTCTTGCTTGTTTATGGAATTAATTGTTACTCCTGTAAATGAGATTTAAATTGATAAATTAAAATTTTTCTGAATTGAAGGAATTTAATTAATATATTAAGAATTGTTACATTTAAAGGAATTTGATTATCTCTGCTGATTAAACAAATTATTATAAATTCTGTAAATCATGCTGATTTAAATATTCTAGTTATATTTCAGTTATTATTATTGACCCATAGTGAGTGTCAAAGTCGGCCATCTCGTCTCTACCACTTCGAGATTAGGCTTGATACTTACTGGGTACACGTTGTTTACGTACTCATACTACACTTGCGCACTTTTTGTGCAGGATCTGAGACAGGTACTAGTGGAGGACCTATCATCACATACCCACGTCATCCCGAGGCATAGTGGTGAGCTGCCTTTCTGAGCCGTTCTGCAGCTATCAGTGTCTCTTCTTATATTTATAATTTGTCTATTTCATTTCAGACAGTATTTGGAGTTTTGTATAATCTACTAGATGCTCATGCACTTGTGACACCAGGTCTTGGCACACACACATTGGTAGAAGTTGGTATTTTATTATTTTCTTGGAATAAAAGTTTAACCAATGTACGTATGACTTATTAGTTGGCTTGCCTAGCTGTAGTGTTCGGCGCCATCACGACCTATAGGTGAAATTGGGTCGTGACAACTGCTGTGGACTATTGGTTTTGGACCCGACCTTGGTAGAAGCTCGTCACTACTTTCAACCTATGGTTAGGTTTGTTACTTACTCAGTACATGAGGTCGGTTGTACTGATACTACACTTCTACACATTGCGTGCAGATGTTGGCTGATGTTGTTGCTGTTCTCGATGGTTACGGTACTTGAAGATGTACCTGCGTTCCTGTTGTAGTTGCCTCTTGTTCAGGGTAGCCTTAGATTTATAAAAGCTCTGTTTATGTATTATTCAAACTGACTATGTATTTATTTCATTTTCGCTTTGTATAATCTATTCTTAGAAGCTCATGATTTGTACTACCAGTTCTTGGGGATTGTATAAGATTAAGATCATTATTCACTTAAATTGCTTTAATAATTATTATTGGAATTGGATAATTGAAAGTTGGCTTACCTAGCGGGTTGGGTTAGGTGCCATCACGACTAGTTGGATTTTGGGTCGTGACAAGGTGGTATCAGAGCTTTAGGTTCATAGGTTCTACAAGTCATGAGCAAGTGTGTAGTAGAGTCTTGCGAATCGGTATGATGACGTCCATACTTATCTTCAAGAGGCTACAGGGCATTTAGTATATATACTTCCCATATTTCTTTCCTTATCGTGCGAGATTGATTCAGCTTGAGACATAAAATATTTGAATTCCTTCCACGTATTCGTATGCGCACATGAGCGCTCAGTATCAGCTATGCATCGCCGGTTTGTGATTCTATGAATGAGATTCGAGATGTGTATTATATGTTTTGGTGATGGGCCAGTCTGAAGGACTTGAGGTCATGGTTAGACCGTAGCTTGAGCTCGTTAGCTTCAGTTGTAACTTGTACAATTGGACTCATATCTCCGGTAATGACCCTATAATGAAATTTATGGCTCGATTTGCGGTGGGATGGCGGTGTGATGGGTATGATGTGACTGCGGGATGTGCTAAGACGATTTGAACATGACGAGGAATGTTTCCTTGAAATGTAAAGTAAAGGCCATTGGGTGCTTGATTTTCATTTTGATGTGACGTACAGTCTCGAGTGTGAATATTTCGAAGGGTCTTTCACGTTGTTAAATTTTGGGACAAATTAAATTCTCATGTCTGGTTAATGAGTTTGGACTCAGATAGACTAAGTGATTGCATAGTAATGGTGACTGTGAAAAGATATAACAAGATGCCAATTTGAGGCTAGGGAGGTGGGTTATCTCCTGAAAAGTAATCTATGTAGGTGTGTTCCTTGTAATGTGAGTGAGAGGTTTCTTTTCTGCCAGTGGGGTGTATGTGTGGAGAGTTGAATTTGAATCTGGCTGAGAAAGTTGAATTGAGCGTCAAGATAATGATTACGAGCTTAGCAGATGATTTGGGGTAATTTTATGGTTGGCGTTGTATGGGCTTGAAAAGAAATTTTTTGTTGAAGCGACTACGGTATTATGACAGTAATAGACTATGGGTATGGTGGATTATGGAGTGTTTTAATCTATAGCTTTGAGCCAAGTGGGGGAATCTGCTATTGACAATTTGATTTCATGGTTAGGTGTTAAATTTTAATTTTGGTCTGAGGCATACTTGTGGGTTAGCTATGACTTGAAGAAGTTGAGATCGAGGATGACTCGAATAAGGAAAATTCCTGATTACGGATTACATTGCATGGATGAGTATATGAAAATCGTGGGGTGAGTAAATTGTTATTGGTGAGTGATGTAGTGCGCACAGAGTATGAATTTGATAGGTAGTGTTAAAGTAGAGTTACTTCTTAGAATGTTGTTGTGCTAATGGGGAACGTGTCTTTGGGCCCATTTGGGCGGTGTAATGGGGATTTGAACAAAGGGGGAGACTCTCGAGAAAGTTCCAATAGGTTTGAGGTTTACATATAGCAATTGAGAATATTTTCGGACTTGCGTATGGATAAAATCTGAGATTTGCATTTGATGGTGCCTGGACTTGCGAAAATTCTGTATGACTATGGGTTCTACATTTTAGTATAAGAAAGGTAAGAAGAACAATTTCAAATTCACACAAGGTATTCCCAGAGTGAGTGTTAGAGTTGTGGCATTTTTGAAGGTTCTTAAGAAGAATACAGTTGACTTATGGGCCTTAGGGCAGTGTGGTTTTATGTTAGGGTGTCTTATAGTGAGTTGTGGTTAAAGATCATGGTGTTTTAGAAAGCAGAAGTATCCATCTGAAGACAAATTCGGAAGGGACTTGGAGAAAATAGGACAACTGGGGAGTAAACTGGACCAGTATAGTAATGGTAGGATCAGTCTTTTTGGTAATTACGATGTGTTAAGACTTTACAGTTGTTTTGGTGGAAATATTCTTGGGTTTGGCGACCTCCGAGGCTTGGTCGAGTTAGAGGAATTTAGTTCTAAGGGCTTGATTATGTGTAGATGGATTTCAAAGTGTTCTTGATGGTTTCTACCATAGTTTGAACCGAATATTTTCTATTGGTGTGAGAAACGTGCTGTGTATTGTGATTTCCTCTTGGAAGGAAGCAAGATAAAGGTTTCCAACTAATCGGATATGTAATTTGCTGGTGACCAGAGTTGATAATGAGATTCTTGTGCTTTTTACATGATAGAAAGATAAATGTTATGTGTTGTGCGGAAGTTAGATTTACATATACAAGGTGGCAGTTCAATCTTGAAGTAAGGTAGCGAAGTTTGGGCAGAATGGTCATGAATTCTTAGACAACATGGGTGGTTCCAAATGACTAGATGAATACAATTACTACTTGGTGTTGTATGAGAAGGGTGCGTATTTCAGAAGGCGTATTGTATTTTGACTTATAGATGTTAAATTATTATTGCAGTACTCACATGGTTGCTAGGCTATTGATATTCAAATTTTGCCAAGTGGCACGGAAGAACTTTTTAATTATTTCTCGTGGGTTGATCGTGTATGAGAGAAGTGTTAGGCATTCGGGCGGTGGAGATGGAATCAATTATGGTGATTCGCGTGTTCTATGGATTTGGAGATTGGGAGTTCTCAGGAGCATGTTGTTTCATGGTTGTGGAATGTGAAGTTGTGGCCAGAGCTAGCCAGATAATAGAATGTGTTGTGATTCAGTCATTATGGATTTTTGGAGGGATTTTTATCTATTTGTAGGTAACCCAAGTTGATTTGGGGATCCATAAGTAGGCCCAATTAATATGTGTCTTCTACACCGAGCCGGAATGGTTGGCTCCATACAGCTATTGTTGAGGGATGTGTCATTCGGTTGATTTTGAACTTATTCGTGTTCTGAAATGAGCTGTGAGTTACTCATTTATGCTACGAGGAGTTGTGATTCATTAGTTATGTGCACAGATAGTGCGGTTCTATTTGAACTTTATAGCGGAATTTGAGCGTGATAAGTATTTGGGTATTGCATGATCGATTGCACAATGGTTATGTTCTTTCAGGTTTTGTGTGGCATTTTTGTCATTTGCCTCTCTGTGGATATTGATGTTGAGCGGGGTGGCTCGAGGTATATTATGGACCATCGTTTGGATGGGGTCACGCATTGCAGCGGAGTTATGTTAAGGTATGAACCTTGTGTTAGAATCGAGTGATGGTTCTACGGTGTATGATGAATTTTCAGCGTTTCATTGTGGCGGTACTTGTTAATCTGCCGGGGCAGTTCTCTCATTTGAGTCATTTTTCATGACTGGGTACATTTGAATGTTGCGTATTGGTGCACGGATGGCACGGGTAGTGGATCCGAGTTATATTGGTGCGGTATGTCTGTGGAATAGTTATGTTTAGTAATATAAGGTCATTGGACCTGGAATAGGTACTATCAGGTTTAATTTCGGTATATTCGGAAGTATATTGAAAGTCGCCTCAGAAAGTGATTATGGTTCTGGTTGGGGTGAAAGATCTCCGTGACTTATTGATCTGATAAGGGATTACGAGATTTTGCGTGTTTCTTTTATTATTAACAATGTACGAAGGTGTGGGGATGAGGTGTTGTTCGATATGGGGTTTGATTCTAGTACTTTGTTGGTTTGAAGTAGTAACGGTGATCATGAATGGTGCTACGAGCGGGCGAGTTGTCTAATATTCGGGGTAAATTATATCCGTGATTATAATTATGGCTCGATGTAGCTTGTTCAGACTCATACAGCATGTAAATGCAAGATTCGTGTCTTGAAAAGAAATTCTGAAAGTTGGGAATTGAATTCCAAGGTTTTTGGGCTAAGGTTAAATTAAGGATTTTCAGTTGCATTGTGTTGTCAAGCTCATATAATAAGGTGACGTGGATTCACCCCCGGGTACATGCGTGATAAGATGGAATAGTGATTTGGTGGCTTGAAAATAACTCATGGCACGTTCGAGGACGAACGTATATTTAAGTGAGGGAGATTGTAACGACCCGACCGGTCGTTTTAAGCATTTACGCTACTTTCAATTATTTGAAGTCTTGAATAACTTCCTATGAGGTATTATGACTTGTGTGAATTATCGGTTTTGGTTTTAAGGTATTTCAGAGTTAGCTTGGAAGGATGAATTTTCATATTGGAAGCTTAAGTTGAAATAGTTGACCGGATATTGACTTATGAGTAAACAACCTCGGAATTTAATTTTGATGATTCTAATAGCTCCGTATGGTGATTTCGGACTTAGGAGCGTGTCCGGAAAAATTATTTGGATGTCCATAGTGGAATTAGGCTTGAAATGCCGAAAGATGAATTTTTGGAAAGTTTGACCGGGGGATTGACTTTCTGATATCGGGGTTGGAATCTGATTCTGGAAATTGGAATAGGGCCCCAATGAGAAATGTGACTTTTGTGCAAAATTTGAAGTCATTCCGGATTGATTTGATGTGTTTCGGCACAAGATATAGAATTTGAAAGTTCAAGTTTGTTGATTTTGAATAGAGGTGTAATTCATCGTTTCAATGTTGTTAGGTGTGATTTGAGGCCTCGAGTAGGTCCGCGTTATATTATGGGACTTGTTGGTATGTTCGGACAGGGTCCTGAGGGGCTCGGGTGCATTTCAGATGGTTAACGAATTGATTTTTGAATTTGGAAGACTGCTGGAACTGAAGCCTTTAGGTGTAATCGCACCTGCGGAAAAGTACTCGCAGGTGCGAGTTCGCAAATGAGAGTATGGATGCGCTGAAGCGAGGTGTGCAGGTGTGGAAGGAGCTTCGCAGGTGCGGAATCGCACATGCGCGAGAAGGAGCGCAGATGCGGGCAGAGGGCTGTGAGGCATTGGTCGCGGGTGCGCGGGAAAATTCCGCACGTGCGTGAGCGCATATGCGGATGAATGCGCGCAGAAGCGGAAACTGGGCAGGCGAGTGAAGTCACCAAATGCGGCGTTTTTCTCGCACAAGCGGAGGCGCAGGTGCGCAAATCTTGTCCGCAGGTGCGGATCGACTAGGCAGAATCCTTTAAGTTCGAGGGTTCGACATTTTCACCCATTTTCGGATTTTGGAACACGATTTGGGCGATTTTGGAGAGGAATATTTTTACATAACTTGGGGTAAGTGTTCTTAATTCCCTTGTGGTTATATTTCATGAATTAATCTTCATTTTTGGTGTAAGATTATTGAATCTTCAAGAGATATAGAAGGAAATTTCTATAATGTCACAAAATGAATTTTTCAAGTTTGAATATCGATTCAGAGTCAGAAATTAGTGAAATTAGTATGGTTAAACTTGTAATTGGATGGGTTGTCGTATTTTGTGAGTTTTGTCGAATTCCGAGACATGAACCCCACGGGTGATATTTGGGGCGTAATTTCGGATTTTGTGGAAAATATTAGCATTTTGATATGGAATTAATTCCTATAAATTGTGTGGAGTGAATCAGATTAATTGTTTATTACAGCAATACAGAAATATAACATAAACATAACAATATCGAGTGCAGTCGTCAATAAAAGTAATAAAATACTTTTTTCCACCTCGAGATGGTGTCGACTTCATATCACAAATGTCAGTATGAATTAAGTCTAAAGGATTAAAATTTCTTTCAATTATTTATAATTTCCTTAAGAATGTTATATTTCTGTATTGCTGTAATAAACAATTAAACTTTTTGGAAAAACAAAACAGAAAGTTAGTAATACTTGTTTAACGAAATAAATTCTGGAAAAACAGTATAGGAATAAATCGAGCCCACTGAATACACAGTGTATCCTTAAGAAAATTATTCCCTCAAATACCCGAGGTACTGGAATATATCCTCCCAAGATAGAACGATTTAACTCACCGGAGTGTTGGTACCAAAATGCTGGTGAACAGCGAGCCACTCGAAGGCTGTAAAACACACTGAATTTTTTGTGCAGAAGAAGAAGAAGAAGAAGAAGCTCAGAAAATTTCGTAAGGAAAGATTTTGGGATTCAAACTCTATTTATAGAGTTGCTGGCATTGTTTCTGAAAAGATTTGCAACCTTTCAGAAACAACCATGGCTGTTGGAAAAGGGGTGTTTAAAATATTGCGGGAAAAAATGTATTTAAAATAATCCGGAAAAGAAAACGGGCCTGACCGAACCGGGTCGTGGGTCATGGGTTATTCCGGATTGAATTTTTCGTTAATTATTTAATTAATTAATTAAATAATTGAAAGGAATTATGTCTCCAAATCCGAATCCGAATCCGAAGCCGAACCGAGCGAGAGACGATGACGGCGCGAGGCTTGCCTTTTTCTTAACTCTTTAAGAGCTAAAAGAAGAGCAATTATATATATACCCATCAAAAGCCTTTTCTTCCTCCGATATGGGATAATGTCCCTTTCCCAAGGGAAACTCAAATATTTTATTTTTCCTCCATTTCTCATTCACTCTCTTTAAGTTACACAAGCTTAAAATCCCAATAATCCCCCACATGAATGAGGAATGGCTATAAAATAAAGGAATTCACGGACGCGTGTGTGTTTTACATGCAAGAATTAATTGCATCTCGATAAGTAGGTTTCCCTTTGAACTTTTCGTAGTGAACATATATCGGATATACTCGGTCAATCGGTAGATTTGATATCTTTGAACCGTCGAGCTTTGTTGTATACCTAGACAACATAAGTCACACAATCAATCCTTAACCATCTATGGTTCTCACGGTTGTGTTCATTTCAACCATGAACACCACCTGGTTTCATGAGTGCTTAGAGAATGGGCCTTTACTTTCATTCCCCTTGAAGCGGCTTACACTTCACACTCACATAGGTGATTTCTAAACGTGTAATCCTATAGACACACTATCTGGTCATATCCTGCCAGACTTAGCAAATCATTAAAAAACCTTTAAGCTTTGTTGACTCATCAAAAAGCCTTAATGCTTTACCTCGATTTCTGAACATTGTCTTCATCACGAGAATGGGTTGAGTTATTTGACAATGTTGAACCGTCATTCATAACTTTGTTTGATCTCTTTGAACCTAGCTCGTGGGATCTCCAGTCTGCTAGGTAGAGTTACCGTCATGATGACTTGTCCTAGACCTTAACCCCATTCCCTTTGATGATCTTTCAACTGCCTCTCTAGATAGGACTTTTGTAAATGGATCCGACACGTTATCTCTTGACTTTATGTAGTCAATTGTGATAACGCCACTAGAGAGTAGTTGTCTAACGGTATTGTGTCTCCGTCTTATATGACGAGATTTTCCGTTATACATAATGCTCCCTGCCCTGCCTATTGCCGCTTGACTATCACAATGTATACAAATAGGTGCCAAAGGTTTGGGCCAAAATGGAATATCTTCCAAGAAATTCCGGAGCCATTCAGCTTCTTCACCGGCCTTATCTAAAGCTATGAATTCAGATTCCATTGTAGAACGGGCGATGCACGTTTGTTTGGATGATTTCCAAGACACTGCTCTACCCCCAATTGTGAAAACATATCCACTCGTGGATTTAACTTCAGAAGATCCAGTGATCCAATTTGCATCACTATATCCCTCGATCACTGAGGGATATTTGTTATAATACAAAGCGTAATTTTGGGTATGTTTGAGATACCCCAAAACTCATTTCATTGCCATCCAATGTATGTGATTGGGATTACTTGTAAACCGACTCAGTTTACTAATAGCACATGCTATATCTGGTCGTGTACAATTCATGATATACATCAAATTTCCCAATACTCTTGCATAATCCAGTTGTGAGTCACTTTCACCTTCATTCTTTTGAAGTGCATAACTCACGTCAATTGGAGACTTGGGAATTTTGAAATCCAAATACTTGAACTTGTCACACAACCACTTACTCTTCTTGAGTCCAAACTCATTGACAAACATGAGAATTTAATTCGCCCCAAAATTTAACAACGTGAAAGATCCTTCAAAACATTTACACTCGAGACCGTACGCCACATCAAAACAAAAAATCAAGCACACAATGGCCTTCCTTTACATTTCAAGAAAACACTTCCCGTCATATTCACATCGTCTTACCACCTTCCGCAGTTACGTCATACTCACCACAAAGTCATTCCATCTCTCATCGAGCCACAAATTCCATTCGTAGGGACATTATCGGACATATGAGTCCAAATGTATAGGTTACACCTGAAGCTACCGAGTCTAAGCTGCGGTCTAACCATGGCTCAAGTCCTCTAGACTGGCCCACCACCACAAACACAGAATACACATCTCAACTTTGTTCGTAGAATCACAAGCCGGTGATGCACAATCGACATCGAGCGCTCATGTGCGCATCCGAATGCGTGGAAGGAATTCAAGGAGTTATGTTCCAAGCTGAATAAATTCCGTATGATATAATACAAGAAAGTGAAATTGTTTTCCTAAAGGTTCTGCAGCCTCTCGAAGATAAGTACAGACGTCTCCGTACCGATCCGCAAGACACTACTAAACCCGCTCATGACTCGTGAGACCGATGTAACCTAGGCTCTGATACCAACTTGTCACGACCCAAAATCTAACCATGGTCATGATGGTGCCTATCGTGTTACAAGGCAAGCCTATTTCCCAAAATATTACTACTAAATCGATTATAAGAATTTAATAAAACATTTTCAACATTTGAATTTTTCATAAACTAAATCAACTCTAAATATAGTAATCGAAAATACGGAAACGAGCCCCAAACATCGGGGTGTCACTAAGTCATGAGCATCTAAATCAATGAACTAAGAAATACAACTGTCTAACTGTCAATATAGTTCAGAAGGAGAAATGATAAAAAGAGTAACAAGGTCTTACGGACGCTAGCAGCTACCTTGCAGTCTCCAACGATAGCCGGCCTGAACTCAACGATTGCCGCGCTATAACTCACCTGGATCTGCACATAAAGTTCAGGGTATAGCATGACTACAACCACCTCAGCAAGTAACAGAAATAACTAAGGAACTGAGTAGTAGTGACGAGCTAAGTAAAAAAATTCAATTATTTCTTTATCACAATTAAAAATAAACAGAAATAAACAGGTAAATTCCATCAACTCAATAAATGCTACAAAGAAATTAACGGGTAAAATGCAGCAACAACAAAAGTAATGAATCCTCACTGCAATGTCACTCAGCACTCGGCTCTCGGTACTCGCACTCAACACTCAACACTCAATAGGTACCTGCGCTCACTGGGGGTGTGTACAGACTCCGGAGGGGCTCCCAAAGCCCAAACGCTAAGCACGGACAACTCATGTGATGCACGGACAACTCACATGACATAATATAAATCTTTGGATCCTCACGTTCAACTCACGTGCTACGCGGACAACTCACGCGCTCTTGTATCAATACCTGGATTCGCACGGACAACTCACGTGCTATGCGGACAACTCACGCGCTATGGTATCATTGCCTGGATCCGCACGGACAACTCACGTGTTGCACGGACAACTCACGTGCCTCAATCAAATACTTCACAACAGGCCCTCGGCCTCACTTAGTCATGCACCTCTCTAGCCTCACCATCATCAAAAATAAGGGAAACACAACCCACGTTAAGCATCACAACATATCAGCAAAATAATACGGATTGATGTAAACATGTACAATAATATCTATGACTGAGTGCAAATAATGTGACCATGAATAAAGCCTAAGCATGATCTCTAACATGAAGGCAAACAAGTTCAACAACAAATAAATACATAACCACATATAATAGCCATTAGGCCTCACAGCCTCACGGGACGGATCAAGTCTCAATCCCTCTTGGTGCACACCCACACGCCCGTCACCTAGCATGGGTATCACTTCCAAATAATCACGTGATGTCAAATCTCTGGGTTTATACCCTTAAAGCTAGAGTTAAAACTGGTACTGACCTTAATAGCGTAAAATGCTACTTCGGGATGCCCTCGTCTCTGGACTCGATCTCCAAAAGCTCCGAATCTAACCAAAACCACCATATTATCATCAATATTTGCTAAAGGGATGAAGCCCACATGAAAATTATCAAATCAGACAAAAAATCCCTAATTCAGTCAAACCCGGCCCCCGTGCCCACGTCTCGAAATCCGACAAAATTTATAAAACTAGGAAAAAACCCATTCACTCACGAGTCCAACCATACCAAATTTGTCAAAATCCAACTTCGAATCGACATTCAACTCTCAAAACCCATTTTATAAAATTTCTACTATTTTCCCCAATTTCCACCCCAAAGTACTAATCAAATGATGAAATCAGTGATATATTCATGTATATTAGCCAAATCCGAGTTAGAATCACTTGCCTTGATGAATTTCTTAAAAGCCCTCGAACAATCGCCACAAGCTGGGCTTCCTAGGTTCAACATTTAAAATAATGCCCTAAACCCCATTTATATAGTGCACTCTCTAATCTCCACTATGCTGAGCGCGAAAATCCAGGCGCGGCCGCAAAAATCCAACCCGTGCGGTCGCGAAAAAGTAGTGATGTCCGCGCTTCTGGTGGCTGTAGTGTCAGGCTTTAGTATTTTGGCCATGACTTTCTCTACAGATGCCCAATCATGCTTTGTTTAGCTTTCTAGAAACTAGACACAAAGGGCTACAACTTTCATTTTTGAATCATCTCAAAATCCCTTGTAGATCAAAAGATATAGGCTTCAGAAGTCGGACCAGCGAATCTGCAGATCTTCCCTGGAGCACCTCCGTTACCAACTTTACGCGGTTTGTGCCCCCTCCTCTGCCCTTAGCAAAATTTTGCCGCCCTCAGCGGAATTTTTGCCGTCCTCAACGAAATTTTAAGCACCAGAACTATGCCTCAGTTCCGGTAATGCCCGAACTCGCTCAAAACTCACCTGAAACACACCTGAGGCCTCCGGAACCTCAACTAAATGTACCATCAAGTCCTAAAATACCATACCAACTCAATCGAGCTCTCGAATCACCTCAAACAATAACAAAAACATGAATCGCACACCAATTCAAGCTTAATGTACTTGAAACCTCAAACTTTCACAACCAATGCCGAAACCTATTATACCTCGTCCGAATGACCTCAAAATTTGCACACACGTCACAAATGACACTACAAACCTACTCCAACTCTCGGAATTCCATTTCGACTCCGATATCAAAATTTCCACTGCCGACCAAAATCGCCAAATTTTTAACTTTCGCCAATTCAAGCCTAATTCTACCACGGACCTTCAAATCACATTCTGGGAGCGCTCCCATGTCCAAAATCACCTAACGAATCTAATGGAACCATCAGAATTCCAATCCGAGGTCAAATACTAAAAAGTCAAACTTGGTCAACTCTACCAATTTAAAGCTTCAACAATGAAATTCTTTCTTCCAATTCGATTTCTAAATAGCTGCAAACCAAAACCGACGATTCACTCAAGTCAAAGTACACCATACAGAGCTACTCATGCCCTCAAATGACCGAGCGAAGTGCAAATGTTCAAAACGGCCGATCAGGTCGTTACATCCTACCCCACTTAAACATGCGTTGGTCCTCGAATGTGCCTAGAGTTGTTCCAAAAGCCATTCTTACTTCGGTTAAATCATCTCCTTTAAGAAAATTCTCAACCTCTACTTCTCCTACTTGACCCGTAAGTACTTCAACCACCGCAAAACGCTTTCCGTCATGTCTTCCCTCATATTTTGCTGCCCAATTGCTGCATCAACGCAAAATGCATCTCTGCCGTACCAAAACCAATAGAATGTTACCGACTCTAAGTCTCTTCGAAGATTATCTTTCTCGAGCCATCAACATCAAAATACCTATTCACAACCACCATTAATACACAACCACTTACTCTTCTTGAGTCCAAACTCATTGACAGACATGAGAATTAAATTTGCCCCAAAATTTAACAACGTGAAAGATCCTTCAAAACATTCACACTCGAGACTGTATGCCACATCAAAATGAAAAATCAAGCACACAATGGCCTTCTTTTACATTTCAAGAAAACACTTCTCATCACATTCACATCGTCTTAACACCTTCCGCAGTTACATCATAAAGTCATTCCACCGCTCATCGAGCCACAAATTCCATTCGTAGGGACATTATCGGACATATGAGTCCAAATGTATAGGTTACAACTGAAGCTATCGAGCCTAAGCTGCGGTCTAACTATGGCCTCAAGTCCTTCAGACTTGTCCACCATCACAAACACAGAATACAAATCTCAACTTTGTTCGTAGAATCATAAGCCGGTGATGCACAACCGATACCGAGCGCTGATGTGCACATACGAATGCGTGGAAGGAATTTAGGGAGTTATGTTCCAGGCTGAATCAATTCCGCACGATAGAATACAAGAAAGTGAAATTTCTTTCCTAAAGGTTCTGCAGTCTCTCGAAGATAAGTACAGACGTCTCCGTACCGATCCGCAAGACTCTACTAAACCCTCTCATGACTAGTGAGACCTATGTAACCAAGGATCTGATACCAACTTGTCACGACCCAAAATCTAACCATGGTCGTGATGGCGCTTATCGTGTTACAAGGCAAGCCTATTTCCTAAAATATTACTACTAAATTGATTATACGAATTTAATAAAATATTTCCAACATTTGAATTTTTCATAAACTAAATCAACTCTAAATATAATAATAGAAAATACGAAAACGAGCCCCAAACATCGGGGTGTCACTAAGTCATGAGCGTCTAAATTAATGAACTAAGAAATAAGACTATCTAACTGTCAATATAGTCCAAAAGGAGAAATGATAAAAGGAGTAACAAGGTCTTGCAGACGCTAGCAACTACCTTGCAGTCTCCAACAATAGCCGGCCTGAACTCAACGATCGCCGCACTTTAACTCACCTGGATCTGCACATAAAGTGCAGGGTATAGCATGAGTAATACCACCTTAGCAAGTAACAGAAATAACTAAGGAACTGAGTAGTAGTGACGAGCTAAGTAGAACAATTCAATTATTTCTTTATCACAATTTAAAATAAATAGAAATAAACAGGTAAATTCCATCAACTCAATAAATGCTACAAAGAAATTAACGGGTAAAATGCAGCAACAACAAAAGCAATGAATCCTCACTGCAATGTCACTCCATCACTCAGCACTCGGCTCTCGGCACTCGCACTCGCACTCAGCACTCAACACTCAATAGGTACCTGCGCTCACTGTGGGTGTGTACAGACTCCGGAGGGGCACCTAAAGCCCAAGCGCTAAGCACGGACAACTCACGTGCTACACGGACAACTGACGTGCCATAATATAAATCCCTGGATCCGCACGGTCAACTCACGTGCTATGCAGACAACTCACGTGCTATGGTATCAATACCTGGATCCGCACGGACAACTCACGTGCTACGCGGACAATTCACGCGCTATGGTATCAATACCTGGATCCGTACAGACAACTCACGTGCCTCAATCAAATACCTCACTACATGCCCTTGGCCTCACTCAGTCATGCACCTCTCTAGCCTCACCATCATCAACAAATAAGGGAAACACAACCCACGTTAAGCATCACAACATATCAGCAAAATAATAAGGATTGAGGTAAACATGTATAATAATATCTATGACTGAGTGCAAATAATATAACCATGAATAAATCCTAAGCATGATATCTAACATGAAGGCAAACAAGTTCAACAACAAATAAACACATAACCACATATAATAGCCATTAGGCCTCTCAGCCTCACGGGACGGATCAAGTCTCAATCCCTCTCGGTGCACACCCACACGCCCGTCATCTAGCGTGTGTATCACTTCCAAACAATGACGTGATGACAAATCTCCGAGTTTATACCCTCAAAGCTAGAGTTAAAACTGTTACTTACCTTAATAGCGTAAAATGCTACTTCGGGATGCCCTCATCTCTGGACTCGGTCTCTAAAAGCTCCGAATCTAACCAAAATCACCATATTATCATCAATATTTGCTAAAGGGATGAAGCCCACATGAAAATTATCAAATCAGACCAAAAATCTCTAATTCAGTCAAACCCGGCCTCCGGGCCTACGTCTCGAAATCCGATAAAATTTACAAACCTAGGAAACTCATTCACTCACGAGTCCAACCATACCAAATTTGTCAAAATCTGACTTCGAATCGACATTCAACTCTCAAAACCCATTTTATGAAATTTCTACTATTTTTCCCAATTTTCACCCCAAAGTACTAATCAAATGATGAAATCAGTGATATATTCATGTATATTAGCCAAATCCGAGTTATAATCACTTACCTCGATGAATTTTTTGAAAAACCCTCGAACAATCACCACAAATCGGGCTCCCTAGGTCCAACATGTGAAATAATGCCCTAAACCCCGTTTATATAGTGCACTCTCTGATCTCCACTATGCTGACCGAGAAAATCCAGGCGCGGCCGTGAAAATCCAACCCCTGCGGTTGCGGAAAAGTTGCGTTGTCCGCACTTCTGGTGGCTGTAGTAACAGGCTTTAGTATTTTGGCCATAACTTTCTCTACAGATGTCCAATGATGCTTTGTTTAGCTTTCTGGAAACTATACACAAAGGGCTACAACTTTCATTTTTGAATCATCTCAAAATCCCTTGTAGGTCAAAAGATATAGGCTTCAGATTTTGGACCAACGAATCTGCAGATCTGCCCTGGAGCACCTCCGCGACCAAATTTACGCGGTCCGCGCCCCCTCCTCTGCCCTCAGCGGAATTTTTGCCGCCCTCAGCGAAATGTTAAACACCAGAACCATGCCTCAGTTCCGGTAATGCCCGGACTCGCTCAAAACTCACCTGAAACACACCCGAGGCCTCCGGAACCTCAATTAAATGTGCCATCAAGTCCTAAAATACCATACCAACTCAATCGAGCTCTCGAATCACCTCAAACAATAACAAAAACATGAATCGCACACCAATTCAAGCTTAATGTACTTGAAACCTCAAACTTTCACAACCAATGCCGAAACCTATTACACCTCGTCCGAATGACCTCAAAATTTGCACACACGTCACAAATGACACTACGAACCTACTCCAACTCTCGGAATTCCATTTCGACTCCGATATCAAAATTTTCACTCCCGACCAAAATCGCCAAATTTTTAACTTTTGCCAATTCAAGCCTAATTCTACCACAGACCTCCAAATCACATTCCGGGCGCGCTCCCATTTCCAAAATCACCTAACGAAGCTAATGGAATCATTATAATTCCAATTCGAGGTCAAATGCTAAAAAGTCAAACATGGTCAACTCTCCCAAATTAAAGCTTCAACAATGAAATTCTTTTTTCCAATTCGATTCCGAAATACTTGCAAACCAAAACTGACGATTCACACAAGTCAAAGTACACCATACAGAGCTACTCATGCCCTCAAATGACCGAGCGAAGTGCAAATGTTCAAAACGGCCGATCAGGTCGTTACATCCTACCCCACTTAAACATGCGTTGGTCCTCGAATGTGCCTAGAGTTGTTCCAAAAGCCATTCTTACTTCGGTTAAATCATCTCCTTTAAGAAAATTCTCAACCTCTACTTCTCCTACTTGACCCGTAAGTACTTCAACCACCGCAAAACGCTTTCCGTCATGTCTTCCCTCATATTTTGCTGCCCAATTGCTGCATCAACGCAAAATGCATCTCTGCCGTACCAAAACCAATAGAATGTTACCGACTCTAAGTCTCTTCGAAGATTATCTTTCTCGAGCCATCAACATCAAAATACCTATTCACAACCACCATTACTACACAACCAGTTACTCTTCTTGAGTCCAAACTCATTGACAGACATGAGAATTAAATTTGCCCCAAAATTTAACAACGTGAAAGATCCTTCAAAATATTCACACTCGAGACTGTATGCCACATCAAAATGAAAAATCAAGCACACAATGACCTTCTTTTACATTTCAAGAAAACACTTCGCATCACATTCACATCGTCTTAACACCTTCCGCAGTTACGTCATAAAGTCATTCCACCGCTCATCGAGCCACAAATTCCACTCGTAGGGACATTATCAGACATATGAGTCCAAATGTATAGGTTACAACTGAAGCTACCGAGCCTAAGCTGCGGTCTAACCATGGCCTCAAGTCCTCCAGACTGGCCCACCACCACAAACACAGAATACACATCTCAACTTTGTTCGTAGAATCACAAGCCGATGATGCACAACCGATACCGAGCACTCATGTGCGCATACGAATGCGTGGAAGGAATTCAAGGAGTTATGTTCCAAACTAAATCAATTTCGCACGATAGAATACAAGAAAGTGAAATTCTTTTCCTAAAGGTTGTGCAGTCTCTCGAAGATAAGTACAAATGTCTCCGTACTGATCCGCAAGACTCTACTAAACCCGCTCATGACTCGTGAGACCTATGTAACCTAGACTCTGATACCAACTTGTCACGACCCAAAATCTAACCAGTTGTGAAATAATTACCAGCAATCATTTAACAAAAAAATGTTTAGCTGAATGCAAATGTCATCCATCATATATGATTGTTTCAATTTTGACACGGTCTACCCTGTTCTACAGACACGTCACTACAAATACCCATTATCTAACAAGTGGTTATCAATCCTTTGGATTATATTTGAAGGTGAAAAATAGATGTTCATGCATGTAAATATGACTTTGTCAAGCTCATCACTGCACGGTTTATTCCAACACCGAATTGTAAAGCTTCAAATTGTTCAGCAATTTGAATCACGAGCTCTTTGGAATACACAAAGGAAAAAGTTGCAGATTAAATCACCAAAGAGCTTCTACAAAATAAGACAAGTAATCAGACGAATAAGGGACCTCGTTGGAGAGAGAACGCAAATAAAAAAGGCATGCAGAGAATCTAATAGGGCTTGCAGTGTAGGAATTGCAAAAGTTCCAGTCTTCCCAGAACCCGTTTGAGCTAGACCAATTAAGTCTTTTCTTAGAACAAAACCCAATCAAACAGTTTCTAAGAATAAATACTTTCACCAAATAGAGGATGATATACAAAAGGTTCAAATAATAAAAAAGGATCAAAATATAAATAATGTTCTTTAGAAAGGTCTTCCAAACAAATATACAAATTTGAATACTTTTGAGTGCTTCAAAGTCCAATGAGAGATAAGAAAATGTATGATGCCAGCAATTTCAGAAATGAACTCTATGCCGCCAAAGGATCTCCCTCCCCTCCCCCCCCTCTCTCCAAATTTTCCACTTTAATGTATGTGGAATCACTCCCCAAAGCTCACCCCCTACTAGCTTATTAGCAGCACTCACATTATTTGCTTGATAGAATTTTGCATGGTCCATCAAACATCCCTCAAATGCAATATTATATTCCATAACTTAGTGGAAAATTTGCATTGTACAAACATATGGTTTTCTAACAAGCTAGGAGTCATATAACGACCTTACAGGAAATCCACATTACCTTTCCCTTAGCCATTTTAATTTTTCAAGTTTCTAAAGAATTTATAGTTCAAAAATATTTTATTCCATGACACTAGATTGTATTAAATACCATCACTTGAGGAAATTGCATAAAGCTGCTGTTATTTAGATTTGAATGTTCCCTGCCTACAACATCATTGTATCCAAAAACTAATTCTCTATCCCTAATGACAGGTATTTCATCAGACCCCCTCTCTCCCCAGGACTAGTGTTTAACATTTTCAAAGGTTACCCTTTAATTTATAACAATCTGAATCTACACCCTCCCAGTATCCAGAAAAAGGAAGATTCCTAGTTCACAACTCATCCTAACACTTAATTACCTCCCTCCATAAATTTTCTCTACAACAAAATGTTATGTCTCTATTTCGCACTTCTCTATTATCATAAAGCTAGAATTTTCCAATACTTCTTAAATAATGGCTTCCACAAAATCATGTCTTCAGATGTTTTGCTACCACGGGCAAAATAGGATAGTGGAAGTTTCAACCCCACAACCCAAAACAGACCTAAAACATACTAGCATAATCAGCTTAGAACTTTAAACCTATTTTAATTATTATCACATAGCTTAAATCCACTCGAAATATCATATTTATAAAGAGAAAACATGTAAAAGATAAGCAAGAAAGAGTAGAACATACGCAAAGGAAAAGATGAAAAACATAAAGAAGGGAAGATTGAAAAAACCTTCAAAGGAATGAGGAATAGCTTCAGCTTGTATTTTAGAAGGAGTTTTCCAACCCAAATTATCACAAGCCTCAATCAGTTGATCAGAAACTCCCAATTCTTTGAAAGACTTCGCTTCCTCTTTGGATTCTTTAGTGGTTCTCCACAGTGGATTCTATTAAGACGGTAACTTCAAATCAACAAACTCTGAAGTGTTTTTAATATATACACATTTATTGCACTCGTTGATTTTAAAACCACTTGCCAACATTGTTTGGTCAAATTTGGCATGCCATTGTTTGGGTGCTTGTTTAAGTCCATAAAGTGACTTGACAAGTTTTCACACTTTTTTTTCTTTACCAGTTACCATAAAACCCTCAGGTTGTTCCATGTAAATCTCTTCCTCTAATTTTTCATTTAAGAAAGCTGTTTTAACATCCATTTGATGGATTTCAAGACCATACACGGCCGCTAGTGCCACTAACACCCTAATAGATGTTATCCTCGTTACTGGCGAGTAAGTGTCAAAGTAATCAAGGCCTTCCTTTTGTCTATAACCTTTGACAACAAGTCTTGCGTTATATTTGTCAATAGTGCCATCAGCTTTCACTTTCCGTTTAAAGATCCATTTCGAACCTAAAGGCTTATTTCCCGGAGGAAGATCTACCAATTCCCATGTATGGTTATCCAAAATTGATTGAATCTCACTATTGACTGCCTCTTTCCAAAACGCTGAATCAGAAGATGACATAGCTGCTTTAAAAGTTTGAGGCTCATTTTCAAGCAAAAATGTCACAAAATCTGGTCCAAAGGAAGTAGATGTTCTTTGACGTTTGCTATGCCTTGGATCTTCTATACTTGGAGTATTTTCCTTTGGTTCTTCCCGAGGCCGTTTTGGTCTTTCACTTAACGACTTACATTCAGTTTTATACGGATAGATGCTTTCAAAGAATTCAGCATTATCTGATTCCATTACCGTATTAACGTGAATTTCGGGATTATCGGATTTATGAACCAAAAACCGACATGCTTTACTGTTTGTAGCATATCTAATGAAAACGCAATCAACAGTTTTTGGTCCAATTTTAACCCTTTTTAGGTAAAGGAACTTGTACCTTTGCTAGACACCCCCACACTTTGAAATATTTCAAGTTGAGTTTTCTTCCTTTTCATTTTTCATATGGAATAGATTATGTTTTGCTGTGGGGTACTCTGTTGAGTATTCGGTTAGCTGTAAGGATAGCTTCGCCCCACAAATTCTGTGGTAATCCGGAACTTATTATTAAAGAATTCATCATTTCCTTTAATGTCCGATTTTTTCTTTCCGCAATTCGATTGGATTGAGGTGTGTAAGGTGCAGTAGTTTGATGGATAATTCCATATTCCGAACACATTTCTGTAAATGGAAATTCATATTCTCCACCCCTATTACTTCTAATCATTTTGATCTTTTTATTCAATTGATTCTCCACTTCATTCTTATATTGCTTAAATGCTTCAATTGCTTCATCCTTACTATTAAGCAAATAAACATAACAATATCGAGTGCAGTCGTCAATAAAAGTAATAAAATACTTTTTCCCAACGCGAGATGGTGTCGACTTCATATCACAAATGTCAGTATGAATTAAGTTTAAAGGATTTGAATTCCTTTCAATAGACTTATAAGGATGTTTTACAAACTTAGACTCAACACATATTTGACATTTTGATTTATTATACTCGAATTTAGGCAATACTTCTAAATTAATTAACTTCCGCAAGATTTTGTAATTGACATGTCCTAAACAACTATGCAATAAATCATTTGACTCCAATAATTAAGAAGAAGCTGCAATTTTATTCATACTGTCAACAACCATTACATTTAGTTTGAAGATGCCCTCTGTGAGGTAGCCATTTCCAACATACATTTTATTCTTGCTTACAACAACTTTATCAGCAACAAATACACATTTGAATCCGTTCTTAACAAGCAAAGAAGTAGAAACTAAATTCTTCCTAATAGTAGGAACATGAAGAACGTTGTTGAGCGTTAACACTTTGCCGGAAGTCATCTTCAGGAATATCTTCCCATAACCTTCAATCTTGGTTGTTGCAGTATTTCCCATGGAAAGCTCTTCTTCGGGACCAGCAGTAGAGTAAGTCGCAAATGCTTCCTTGACAACACAAACATGTCGAGTGGCTCCAGAGTTAATCCACCACTCCTTCGGATTTCCAACTAGGTTGCATTCCGAAAGCATTGCACACAGATCATCAATGTCATCATTCTTCTCCACTATGTTGGCCTGTCCCTTCTTCTTATACTTTTTCGGGAGACGATAATCAGGGGCTTTGTGACCGATTTTTTCACAATTGTAGCAGCTGCCCTTGAATTTCTTTTTGTTCTGCTCCTTAGTCTGTTCAGAAGACCTCTTTCTCTTCTTACTTTTTTGGAGCAGTCTCCTCAACGATATTAGCTCCCATGATCGTTGAATTTCCATGAGACTTCTTCTTGGCTGTTTTGTTGTCTTCCTCAATCTTGAGACGAATCACAAGATCTTCCAACTTCATTTCTTTGCGCTTGTGCTTAAGATAGTTCTTGAAATCTCTCCACGAAGGAGGCAATTTTTCAATCATTGCACCCACTTGAAATGCTTCATTCACGACCATACCTTCAGCAATAAGGTCATGAAAAATAAGTTGAAGCTCCTAAACTTGGGTTCCAACAGTTTTACTGTCTATCATTTTATAGTCTAGAAACTTGGCAACCACGAACTTCTTCAAGTATGCATCTTCAGTCTTGTACTTCTTCTCAAGTGCGTCCCATAATTCTTTCGAAGTATTCATTGCACTGTACACATTGTACAAGTCATCCTCTAAAGCGCTTAAGATATAGCCTTTGCAAAGAAAATCTATCTGCTTCCACGCTTCAACAATCATGAATTTCTCGTTGTCCGGCATGTCCGCAGCAGGCACTGGAGGTTCTTCACTAGTGAATTTCTGCATACCAAGTGTGGTAAGCCAGAAGAACACCCTTTGCTGCCATCCTTTGAAGTTGGCTCCGGAAAATTTCTCCGGTTTCTCTGCCGGTGGAACAACAGTCCGGCTTGACGAGGCTATCGTCGTTGCCACAATAGTCGCAGAAGAATTTCCGTTATCAATTGCCATTTCTCACGGAGTGTTAATGTTATATTTCTGTATTGCTGTAATAAATAATTAAACTTTCTGAAAAAACAAAATAGAAAGTTTGAAGGGTGAAAGGGATAAAACTAAGGGATATTTTCCTACAGGTACAAAAATCGGATAATATTTATCCATTTTTAGCTTGATTTTTGTATTTTCAAAATTTAGCTAGAGTTTATTAACAAAATATATACAATCTTGCAAATTGTATCATGTTCTTCTTCATCCTTCAACCTATGACTGAAAATCATTCTAAACCCGCTCAAAGTCTTCACTAAATTGCCCAAAACTTTAGATATAAACTTCTTTGAAGGAGGACATGCTTTCCTTGGTTTCTAGCTGTTGTTGGTTTGTTCAGGGAATACGCTAATTGTTTGGTAGGCTTGAAGCTTAAAAGGAATGTTTTGTACTTCTGTATAATCTACGCATATCATTCTAATATCTATTGTTTCCTGATTCAATTGTAAATATGCAGAAACTTCTTATGCTACAAGCCTTCCTAATTTTTCAGAGTTAACTTGTATTTGTATTCGTGAAAGGTCAGGAAATTATACCTTGGACAAAAATGCCGAGCTCAAACTCAAACCAGGAACTGGAATTTGCAATTTCTCGATCTAATAAGGTTTAGCTTGATCTAAAGCTGAAAGCAAATGAAAAAACTAGTGTTATAGTATGTCATATTCATGTGGAACACAAATGAAAATTAAGAAGAGCCATATGTCTATAATACCTTTTGTTATTTACCGATGCTCCAATTTTTGTTGGCGTAAGCCATTCTTGAATACTTGGTCGTTGAAGAAGAAAAAGAACGATTGATATCTTCCAATTTCTTCATTCTTGCCACTTACTTATATGCTAGATAATTGAGATCATTGATATTGGATTCAAGAGGTAGAGTTGTGCTTCAGGAAAAAAAAGGTTTGCATAAATTTATTAGTTTCAGTTTTCTCTCTTCTGGTTCAATTTTTATGAGTACAAGTAGCAGGGTTGTTGCCCCAAATCTCTCTCTCTATGTCGTCATAATTTGTCATTTTCATCACATGGTGTTTTTGTCATTTTAGACAAGAAAAGGAAAATAGAATTTATCTTTATATAAACTCCATTTTTCACTTTATAAAAAGAAACGGAAAAAATCTATAACTAGAAATTAGCCATGTCTAATATACTAAGTCTATAACTAATCAACTTCTGGGGTTCTAGAGAAGAACTAAGCAAAAGAATAAAAGAACTTGTTCTAGAAATGTTGATTGTGGTAAAAGAGATTGATGGGTTTAATGAGAAAGAGTTGGGAGAAAAATAAAGAGATGCATACAACTTCTGGGGTTCTGGAGAAGAACTAAGCAAAAGAATAAAAGAACTTGTTCTAGAAATGTTGATTGTGGTAAAAGAGATTGATGGGTTTAATGAGAAAGAGTTGGGAGAAAAATAAAGAGATGCATACAACTTCTGGGGTTCTGGAGAAGAACTAAGCAAAAGAATAAAAGAACTTGTTCTAGAAATGTTGATTGTGGTAAAAGAGATTGATGGGTTTAATGAGAAAGAGTTGGGAGAAAAATAAAGAGATGCATACGATTTGTTGATTTGGAGGAGAAATAGTTGGAGATCGGAGCTGCTGAGAAGAAGGTAAATGTCTTATAGGGCGGGTTAAATATTTAGGATAAATATGGGTCTAAGAAAAATTATCTTTAAATATGAACCAATAAAATTGTGCCATGTTTATTTTTACAAAACCTCACATGGTCAACAAGTAAATAGTTAGTGTAAAGGGCATTTTTAAGACAAAAAGTAACGTTAAGGACATTTATGGTCCAATAGGTAGAAGATGATCAAAATTGAGTCATTTCCAATACTTTAGGGGTATTTATGGTCCTTTTTCGTACTTTCAATTAGCTAAGCCAAACATGTTCTATAATTGTCACGTGAATTTGATTTTCTAATTACAAACAATATTTTAGTTATATGACTCTTTTCACAAGAGATGAATAAAAAAGTAATACAGTAAAATAACACAAGAGATCTTTGTAGGATTAGTTTCTTACATCCAAATCATAAGTTGGCATAAGATGTTTTTTTTTAACTACTTCGAGTCAATTAATTTTGGAGCTCATTATAATTTATTTTTTAATTTGTGTAATCTCCCAAGTGATCTTAACTTCTACATGTAAGGTATTTGAAAACAAGCGATTATGTTTAAATATTCTTATTTTTGTATTAATAGATCATGTGATTAACGTATATGAAACAAGGTTAAGACTAGGAGTGTCAATGGTTCGGTTCGATCAGTTATTTTATAAAATTTGTATCGTACCAATTTTTCAGTTATTCTATTATATATAGTCAAAATTAGACTTTTCGAAATCATATCAATCATGTTGGTTTCTCTTCGGTATCGGTACGGTTCGGTTAATTTTTTATTTTTTTTCAATGTCTTATAAAAGTTACTAGTAGAATCCAATAACATACGTACTTTTATATGACTTAGCAAACTCTCTAGACATTTTTACTATTTAAAGAGTGATGAATTAAGAACACATGAAAGATGATCAAAGTATAGATCCATCAACTATTCTACAGCAACGTAAAAGAAACTAAACAAAGAAAAAAAAATATAAAGTACACGAGTGAAAATATTAACCAAGTTGGAACTCAAGAATAAAGTCTATAGAAGAATATTCAAAACGATAAATCTAAATCATACGAAAGAAAACATATTCAATATATTGTAGTTTGCTATTCATAATCGCTATAATATTTTATGTCTTGCTAGTAAATATACTGGAAATAATTTAGTTTCAGTAGGAGTAATATAATAGGTTTGGGAATTAGGATTTTGAGTTTAATTACTTGTTGACTCGTAATTGTTCTCATAATTCCGAGGCCTAAGAAAAAATTTAATGCTTTATTATTATTATATTTAATATATAAATATATTTTTCACATGTAAATTTATTCGGTACGGTTCGATATTTTTCGGTTTATTTTCATAAAATAAAAAGAAAAAATACATAAGTACCCTCTTGACATATACTTGAATTTCCAACGGCACACTTTATCTTTTCGGGAATCCTATTACCCCCTAAACTTTTTAAAATAGAATTAGTATATCCTTAGTGCTTATGTGGCAGAAGAGAGTGTATGTCACTCTCTTTGGGAGAGTAAGAAAGACAGAGAAAGTTGAAATTTTATTTTTATAAAATACTATTTTCCTATTTTTCTTTTCTCTTAGTTTTCTTTCTCTTTTCCTTTTCTTTCCTCCAGTTTATTAACTTATAGACTTGGCTAGAAATTAGCTCCAACATTCTCCATATTCTTCAACAAGATCGAGTGCAAATTTTATTCTTTAAATTTTATTTCTTGAACCAAAATTTTGAAGAGAACGAGGAAGAAGAATTTGGTTGTTGATTGTTGATTGCCAGAAAGTTTTCGAGGAGCTAACTGTTTTTTGATCCGTCACCGGAAAAAAAATTGCACCGAAAAAAATGGAGTCTTTGAAATTCCGACCATTTTAGCTTATATTCGTTTTTCTTTCTTTTGCTCTTTCTCCCACACATATATATATATATATATATATATATATATATATATATATATATATATATATATATATATATATATATATATAAAGCAAAACACACTCAGATCGGGACAATAACCTGTCGTCGGAATTTTTTTTTTTGCCGAAAAAAATGGAGTCCTTGAAATTTCGACGACCACCATTTTATGCCACTGGTGACCAAAACAAAAAAAAAGAGAATAAAATAACAAAAAAAATGAGAATAATAAGAAATAAGAAAAAAGGATAAGAAAAAGAAGAAAGAATAAAAAAAGTACTAAATATACATGTGGCAGCAGGTGTAGTTCACCACTTGCCAAGAGTTTGGTTGTCTAGTTTTAGGGTGGTATTTATTCTATTTAATAAAAGTTTAGGGGTAATAGGATTCCCGCAAAGATAAAGTGTGTAGTTGAAAATCCTGGTATAGATCAGGGGTATTTATGCATTTTCCCAAATAAAAATCCACCCTAATTAACGGTACAATTATAAATTTATATAAAAAATATATAATTTTATTAAAAAAACCTAAAAATCGATTAAATAGGGTACGATTTAGTTAATTTTTAAATATCTATTGACACGAAAAATTGTTACTCTATATTTTGATAGTCCGTTTGCTATTGTTGGAGCCCAAATCTGAATCTATTTCTATTTCTTTCCTACAACTTCAAAGGGAAAAATTAAAAGTAAATAGGGCACCTTCTAGTTGGAGTACACAAACTGAAGAACACCACTGCCGGATTTCCTTTCTTTTCGTGCTGTTTATGGTTGTGATTAATGAAGACTTACAGTGAATTGTTATTTGTTAATATGTTGTTGAGTTATACACGAGATAAATTTTATCCTTTAAATGGTACATTTCGTCTTTCTTATCTTAGGTGACTTCACATTGGATTGTTTTTTTTTTCCTAAAATAAAAAAAAGTAACTTTACATTGGATTGTAAATGCCTTTGAATGAGCTATTTGATAATCATAGATGGCTTAGATAAAGTATGAGAGTTACAAACTTCATCAATAAGTTAATATTGAATATATTTTGCTTCATAAGTCATTTTTTTAATCTTTCCAATAAATTTGCTGCTTTGAATATTGAAAGGTTGAAGGGAAATATCCAAAGTTGATTTCTGTGAGAGATTGTTTATTTGTCTTTGGAAAATAAAGAGGATTATTAAATGGACTAGAATAAAAAGAAAGAAATTGGGAGAAAGATTACTTTTCGGTTTGCTTTAAGTCCCTTTTCAGTAACGTGATTCAGTTTGTTGATTTGAAGTTACTGTCTTAATAGAATCCACTGTAGAGAACCGCTAAATGGAAGAATCCAAAGAGGAAGCGAAGTCTTTCAAAGAATTGGGAGTTTCTGATAAACTGATTGAGGCTTGTGATAATTTGGGTTGGAAAACTCCTTCTAAAATACAAGCTGAAGCTATTCCTCATTCCTTTGAAGGTTTTTTCAATCTTCTCTTCTTTATGTTTTTTATCTTTTCCTTTGCGTATGTTCTACTCTTTCTTGCTTATCTTTTACCTATTTTCTCCTTATAAATATGATATTTCAAGTGGATTTAAGCTATGTGCTAATAATTAAAATAGGTTTAAAGTTCTAAGCTGATTATGCTAGTGTGTTTTAGGTCTGTTTTGGGTTGTGGGGTTGAAACTTCTACTATCCTATTTTGCCTGTGGTAGCAAAACATCTGAAGACATGATTTTGTGGAAGCCATTGTTTGAGAAGTACTGAAAAATTCTAGCTTTATGATAATAGAGAAGTGCGAAATAGAGACATAATATTTTATTGTAGAGCAAATTTATGGAGAGAGGTAATTAAGTGTTGAGATGAGTTGTGAACTAGGAATCTTCCTTTTTCTGGCTACTGGGAGGGTGTAGATTCAGATTGTTATAAATTAAAGGGTAACTTGTTAAAATGTTAAACACTAGTCCTGGGGAGGGAGGGAGGGGGGTCTGATGAAATACCTGTCATTAGGGATAGAGAATTAGTTTCTGGATACAATGGTGTTGTAGGCAAGGCATAATCAAATCTAAATAACAACAACTTTATGCAATTGCCTCAAGTGATGGTATTTGATACAATCTAGTGTCATGGAATAGAATATTTTTGAACTATAAATTCTTTAGAAACTTGAAAATTTGGAATGGCTAGGAGAAAGGTAATGTGGGTTTCCTGTAAGGTCCTTATATGACTCCTAGCTGGTCAGAAAACCATATGTTTGTACAATGCAAATTTTCCATTTAGTTATGGAATATAATGTTGCATTTGAGGGACGTTTGGTGGACCATGCAAAATTCAGTCAAGCAAATAATGTGAGTGCTGCTAATAAACTAGTTTTGGGGGGGGGGGGGGGATACATACACGATGAAAATTTGGAGGGGGGGGGGGGAGGGGAGGGAGATCCTTTAGCGGCATAGAGTTCATTTCCGAAATTGCTGGCATCATACATTTTCTTATCTATCATTGGACTTTGAAGCACTCAAAAGTATTTCAATTTGTATACTTGTTTGGAAGACCTTTCTAAAGAACATTATTTGTATTTTTATCCTTTTTTATTATTTGAACCTTTTGTATATCATCCTCTATTTGGTGAAAGTATTTATTCTTATAAACTGTTTGATTGGGTTTTGTTCTAGGCAAAGCCTTAATTGGTCTGGCTCAAACGGGTTCTGGGAAGACTGGAGCTTTTGCAATTCCTATACTGCAAGCCCTATTAGATTCTCCGCATGCCTTTTTTGCCTGCGTTCTCTCTCTAATGAGGTCCCTTATTTGTCTGATTACTTGTCTTATTTTGTAGAAGCTCTTTGGTGATTTAATCTCCAACGTTTTTCTTTGTGTATTCGAGAGAGCTCGCGATTCAAATTGCTGAACAATTTGAAGCTTTAGGATCCGGTGTTGGAGTAAAATGTGCAGTGGTGAGCTTGACTAAGTCATATTTACATGCATGAACATCTCATTTTCACCTTCAAATGTAATCCAAAGGGTTGATAACCACTTGTTAGACAATGGGTATTTGTAGAGACGTGTCTTTAGAACAGGGTAGACCGTGTCAGAATTGAAACAGTCATATATGATGGTCTAATTGATCCCAACTATCAATAGATCCAGCCTCGAGGTCTGTGTACCAGTCAAAATCATTTCCTTTTTGCGAGCGGACAAACTGCTTGGCGAGATAATCTCCATAAGTCCCAACATTATTGCACGTCCCAACGAAGTGCGCCACTTGTCGCTTTGGATTACCTTTACCATCAAACTGTTGAAACTTTGGAGGTCTATAACCAGCAGGCATCTTCAACATATCGACCCTTGCAGTGTATGGCTTTGCATATGTAAGGGAGGACTTGGCAGCAACTTCATACTTGTTCTGATTGGTTCCTTCAATGAACTCCTTCAGTTGATCGATTGGAATCATCCCTTCATATGAGACAGAGATAGCTTTAGCGGATGCTACTTGTCTTGGGGGAGAATCACTCTCTGGAACTTCTAGGAGATTGCCAGGTGCGTGGGTAGATTCTTATTCCATCAAGATTCCTACCCTATCTATTAGCTTGTCGACTCTAGCATCTTGATTTTGCATGCACTTGGTCAAGCCAGCGATTGCTTCCGCCAAGTTTGCCAACTGCTCCTCCACAAATAAAGTGTTTGTCACCATGGCTTGCATGATTATCATGGACGATGGATAGTAGCATGGATTTTTACATAGATTGATCCTTGATTGGCTCACGCTATGTGGTGTAAGTGGCAGGATCCATCACTTGAAGCATCATCATCTTCCTTCACAGCAGAGTGCTTGGATGCATAGAGGTCAAGCAGAGCAAGAGTTTTCTTGATCTTTTCAGCAACATCGCTTCCTCCTTCGGGTGCGTTTGTGGAAGATCTTGCTCCTTTTGAGGGAAGATCCGAAAACAAGGGTTGATGCGGATGATACTTGGGGTGCTTGTTGTCCTAACGAGCTTGCTTTGCTCCTCGTAACTGGTCCAAAGCTTTCAAAGGTAACATCGAGGATGCTTTCCACATCAGCATAGAACCTGGAATTAGCAGCCTTGGTGGAAGTTGAACTGGAGTTGATTTTCTTTGAAGCTATTTCAATGTACTTGAACTTTGGTGATTGAAAAGTTGAGATAAGAGGTAGAGATTGTCCCACTGGGCGTGCCAGGATTTGTAGACAATAAATTCGCGTCAAGAAAATAAAATCAAGACCGAAAAATATTGCAACAATCATAGTATTTGATTTCAAGTAATATGAGTGTTACAATCTCTATGATTTCTCTGATTCTACTCTTTCAATATAAATTCAAGGGCCTTTGAGCTTGATCTTAAATTTGAATTTGATTTATCAGTCACGAACACTTTAATTGTTGCCACGAATTGTATCACGAACAAGTAGCCTCGATCTTGAACGCCTTGTATTTGATTTGACTTCGTTCTTGATCTTGAATACTTGAAATTTGTGTTGAAGTGCTTGAATGCTTGAACACTTGCAGTTTGCAGAGAATTGTGTCCTTTGATCCACGAGCTCCCTTGTGTCTTCTTGTTGTAACTTCTGTCCCTTTTCTGGGTTGTGAAGACCCCTACTTATAGTTGGTAGTGTGTACGCAGACCTTACCCCTACTCCATCGGAGTAGGGAGGCTGTTTTCGATAGAGTTTCGGTTCATGAAGACAAGCAGTAATGGCATACCGATAAAAATAACAAAATAAGCTCACAAAGATATTCAAGAAAAATATTAAAGGTTTTAATTACCCTTTTATCCTTTCTAAAAAGTTCTCTGACTTTGCTTTCTTCCTGCGATATTCAAGCAACAGGTCATGAATGCGACATGCCTTGATCTTACCATCAGAACTCTTTTTAGCAACAGTCACTAGGTTTCTGTCAATAAGATTTCGTAGATAATCTTTTGCTATATCCTCCAACAGCTTCTCTGTTTGAGTTGTCACAAAACCTTCGGATATCCACAACCAAGTTAACTTTGAGACTTGAATCTCTCTATCCTCTAGAAATACTTTAAAATACAGAAAGCAGAGTTTCAAATGATGAGGTAAATTTTCGTAACTAAGATTTATTGTGCCTTCTGATTGAGGCTGAATTTGTTGACCTAAATTTGTAGCCAATTGTTCCCAACAATATTTTTTCTTCTCCATTCTTGCGAGGATACCTGCTACCAGAACAATTGAAAGAGGTAGCCCTCCACACTTTTGTGCTATTCTTTCACCAACATCCTGTAAGGCTCGGGGGCAGATATCTTCATTGAACACCTTATTCTTTAATAGCATCCAACTTTCAGCATTAGACAGCAATCGAAGAACAAGGGGATCTGTATCATGTGCATGAGAGGCAACATCACAATGCCGAGTCGTCAGAATAATTCTACTTCCCTTGTTGTCATCTGGGAAGCATAAATGTAAATCATCCCATGCATTAGTATGCCAGATATCATCAATGAAGATAAGGTATCTCGTGCGTATTAATTTCTTCCGAAGTTTATATGCTAATACATTTTCAGCCTGTTTCTCAAGTTCAGCCGTCTCACCAACAAGATCACCTAGAATGGTTAATAACATGTCCTTTCGTGTATATTCTTGTGAGACACACATTTGGGCACGTATATCAAAATGAGAGACAACTGACTGATCAAAGTATAGTCTGTTTGCCAAAGTTGTCTTTCCCACTCCAGGCATCCCAGCAATAGAGATGACATCAAGCTTTGAAGATCCTTTAGTTAGTTTATGTCTTAGTTCGTCCATCACATCCTTACGGCCAACCAATTCTTCGTTCATGCCAGGAATCCTAGCAAAATGTGAATAAGTATCTGCATTGGTAGCATCTGTGGTGTTATGCACAGCAAAGTCAAATGCATTCTTTTCTTGAACCTCTGCCACCTCTGCCATGAGCATTCTAATGTCCTCTCCGACATTCAAGATCCAGATAAGAAGACTCCAGTCAGGAATATCTTTTTTCTTACAAGCATCAAATATATATTCCACCTCATACACCAAACCAATCACGTGTGTTGCAAAATGTTGAAGTCCGCCATGCTGTTTTACAACAGCTTGAAAGCACATAAGTTCTTTCTGGATTGTCTGAAGTTGGCTCTTCACAGAATCTACTGAATTTGAATAGAGGCTTAGAAACGTCTCCTTGTTGTCTAAAATGAAATCAGCAGAGCCTACTCCATCAATTCCAGGTAAGTTGAGCTGAAGGAGAAATGTCTTTCTGGTGATGAGGTAGATCATTGCTTGCATATTCTGAATTTTACCTTGGAGATCAAGAACTAGTACGTTGTTCGTTTCCCCCACAGCCGTGCCTTCCTTCTCCTTCTCCTTTACAATTAATGAGTAAACCGGAAGTCCTGCATCAACAATCACAGAGTCGATATCTTGAAAATGAAACTCAAGGGCCTGTAGTTTGGTGAGATTGTCTCTCAAGAAGCTGAGCATCTCCTGAAGTTTCTTTATTGCTACGTTATTACTAGAAATTGGTAGTTCTTCCAAATTGTGTAAGAGAGTCTCGAGAAATCCAACTTCACAATCGACTACATACTTAATCCTGATAACGGGATACCATCGTGACTGTACTAACTTTAGAGCTTGCAGGACATCAATATAGATCATGCAGATAGTTGGCTCAATAGGTTTAATTTTGCTTCCGAGTATATTAGAAAACAAGGAATTCATTTCATCTAGAGCTGAGTCCTCACATTCGTATTCATTACTCGGAAAATACAACCAGGTAACCATTATTGTGTGCCAAGCTACTTCTAAAACGTGACCGAAAAAGTTGTGTTGGCTCCGAGGCTCTATGCTAATGTCTGAAACAAAGTAGACAAAAGTTTTAAGGAATTTCAACTCCTTTAAAGCCTTTTCAATTTGACACATGAGTCCCCCAACACAAACTGGTGAACTTGGATCATTAAATTTCAGTAAATCACTGAGATTGTCTGCGACAGTATCAATGAATTCCATGACAAAATTGGGAACAACAAAACCATCTTTGTTGGCTGGAAGTTGTAATGCTGTTTAGGGAGAGCTGTAGTATAGAGCTCTGATTTGCAATTTAGCCCATCTAATTATATATTGCACACGATTCATAACATAAGTAAACAGTTTACTCCATGGCCTTATTTTCTTATAGGATAACACTCTGAGATCAGCTGCAGCATATTGAAACAAGGTTTGGAGATTATACGAGTCATTTATGAAGCACTGCAGTTTGAGAGTAATGTCTAAGAATTTGAGATCCTTTTTAAGGTACATAAAATCATCCTTTGTATTCAGATATGAATGTTGAAACTCATAGAATGAACCCCATTCCTCTTCTATCTGCAGCATAGTTTCAAAGAAATGAGATTCCTTTGAAGACAGATATTCTTGTTTAAACACACGGAAAGAACCACATTTCTCCTCAATCTGCTGCAGAGTTTCAAAGGTATCAGATTCCTCCAAGAACATAAAGAAAGAACCACATGTCGCTTCAATCCATTGATGGATTTCAAGGGGATGGGATTCCTCTGAAGACAAACGGAACGAACCCCATTGTTGTTCAATCTGCTGCAGATTTTCAGGGAGATGAGATATCTTTGGAGACAGATATTTCTTCCTTGAAGACATCTCCTTAATCTTTCCGGAGAAATTATGATAACAGAAGCTATTAAGGAATTGAACTTCAACTGAGCTTTTAGATCAGACATTTGACTTAGCCCCTTAAAACTACATTAAAAATCCTTGAGAGGTTTCTGTCATCTTACTGCTACATTTATACTTTATTAGTTGCTTCAAATTTGACCACCCTGATTGTGACCCTCAATGAATTTCTATAACTAAAATATGCTATTGACTCTTCTAAGGTAAGTTCTATAAAGCGGTGGTTAGACCGGCCATAATGTATGGAGTTGAGTGTTGGCCCGTTAAGAACTCACATATCCACAAGATGAAAGTAACAGCAATGAGGATGTTGCGGTGGATGTGTGGGCACACTAGCATAGATAAAATTAGGAACGATGATATTCGGAAGAAGGTGCATGTGGCTCCCATTGATGACAAGATGCGGGAAGCGAGGCTTAGATGATTCGAACATGTTCAGAGGAGAAGCTCAGATGCTCCGATACGGAGGTGTGAGCGGCTGGTTGTGGAGGGAACGAGAAGAGGTAGAGGACGGCCTAAGAAGTATTGGAGAGAGGTGATCAGGCAGGATATGTCGAGACTCCAGATTTTCGAGGACATGACACTTGATAAGAAGATGTGGAGGTAGAGTATTAGGGTTGTAAGTTAGGAGTTAGTCGAGTCATGCCTTATTTCGTACCATTGTGGGACTGGCCATGTAGGATTTTTGTCTAAGATAGCTAGTGATAATGTTGTGTCTTACCATTTCGCTTTTCAGTGCATGTCCTATTTACTAGCTATCGCTTTTGCTTTGCATCTTTCTTCTATATTTCACGGTGTTCCTATTTTTCTTATGATTGTTATGGTGATACTAATATTTACTAATATTATCTCCCTTTGCTTTGCATCTTTCTTGTGGATTTTATGGCGTTCCTATTTTTCCTATGATTGCTGTTGTGATACTAATATTGTTTCCTTTTTATCCTTTGTCTTTTTATTTTTTTGAGCCGATGGTCTTTCGGAAACAACTTCTCTACTCCTTCGAGGTAGGGGTAAGGTCTGCGTACACACTACCCTCCCCAGACCTCATTAGTGAGATTTTACTGGGTTGTTGTTGTTGTTGTAAGATTCAAAAGACATCACAAAACTGTGTAGTAGAGGATTTTCACCCTGCTTAATTTTTCAGATGAATTTTATTAGTGAATTCGAGAAGAAATATGGACCCACTATCCATCTAGTGGTTCATACCTGATACTTCATACCACTGTCTTAGAAATATGGACACAAAATTACACGTACAAGAGGAAAAATAAGTTATATTTATTCTTTCTTTACCAATAATAATATCAAGGACAATTGACTTTAAGGATAAAGATCAAGAGATAAATCTACAACTGTAATCGAGGTTAGAATCAAGATTAATGGGAAAAATAGCTACTAGAGATTAGTGTAGCCATTCTCCGATGATAGCAAGTCTCCGATGAGAGAAAAGAGAAAATGAGTATGTTACAATTTGACCCACTAGTTTTTATCCTAACTCCCTTTTTCATTGTTGCCATATACTTTTTTATAATGATATAATAAAGAGTATCAAAATCTTAATTAAGTATGGTTTTTAGATTAAGATAAATAAATATTCACGTAGATTGCCACGTGGCAGATTTTAAAAATAATTTGGAGAGTGTATTACACTCACTAGTAAGAATGCGACGAAGGGGTTTTATTATGAGGGGATATAGTTCAGGGGGTCTTCGGCATGTAATAGTTTAGATAGGCAACTGACAAAGGTTGTATAGTTTAGGCGGATTTTAGGGTATTACCTCTTAAACTTACACTTTAAGTATTCTGTCATGGTTCTGCTCAGCTTGAAACCTTTAGACTCCACGGTCTGTCTCCACATCTCTAATCTCGCATTAACACCGTATCGCGTCTCGTCAGTCAAAACAATATCGTCTGCAAATAACATGCACCACGGCACCTCCCCTTGGATGTGGCGAGTCAGTACGTCCATCGCTAGGGCAAAACAAAAAAGGGCTGAGTACCGACCCCTGATGCAACCCCATCATGACCGAAAAATGGTCCGAGACCCTTCCCACTGTCCTCACACAGGTCTTCGCTCCCTCATACATGTCCTTAATCACCCTAATGTAGGCCACAGGTACCCCTCTAGCCTCCAAACATCTCCACAGAACCTTTATCGGAACTTTATCGTAAGCTTTTTGTAAATCGATGAACACTATATGCAAGTCTCTCTTCCTCTCCCTATATTTTTCCATTAATCTTCTAATAAGGTGAATGGCTTCCGTAGTCGAACACCCTGGTATAAACCCAAACTGTTTCTCGGAAATAGACACCTCTCTCCTCACCCTTAGCTCCACCACCCTTTCCCACACCTTCATAGTATGACTAACCAGCTTAATACCCCGATAGTTGTTGCAATTTTGGATATCA
Organism: Nicotiana tomentosiformis; assembly: GCF_000390325.3. Classification (NCBI taxonomy): domain Eukaryota; kingdom Viridiplantae; phylum Streptophyta; class Magnoliopsida; order Solanales; family Solanaceae; genus Nicotiana; species Nicotiana tomentosiformis. The sequence continues at coordinate 60,861,697 of NC_090821.1, read as the reverse complement.
CCCTTATTCTTGTACACAGGAACTATCGTGCTCCATCTCCACTCTTCGGGCATCTTTTTTATCCTAAAAATGACATTAAATAACCTAGTAAGCCACTTCAAGCCCGAACTGCCCACACTCTTCCAAAATTCCACCGAGATTTTATCTCGCTCTGCCCGTGCTCATCTTACGCATAACCCCCATAACCTCCTCAACTCTAATCCGCCTACAATACCCAAAGTCGCAATGACTCTCGAAGGATCCCAAATCACCAAGAACAATGTCTATGTTCCCATCCTCGTTCAAAAGACTATGGAAGTAAGTCTGCCATCTCCGACAAATATGCGCCTCATCCAACAAAACTCTATCTTCTTCGTCCTTGATGCACTTCACTTGGTCCAAGTCACATGTCTTTCTCTCTCTCACCTTGGCTAGCCTAAACAACCTCTTATCTCCGCCTTTACCCTCAAGTTCTTCATATAAACGACTAAATGCTGAAGTCTTAGCAGCCGTAACCGCTAACTTTGCCTCTTTCCTAGACAACTTATATCACTCCCTATTTGACCTCTTCTCCTCCTCCTCGTCAATGCTTTCCACTAGTTTCTGATACGCCTCTTTCTTGGTGTTCACCTTTCTTGGACCTCTCCATTCCACCATAGGAATATTAATAGGTCTACACGAAATAATAGTACATAAAACATTAATTAGAAGAATAAGAATACATTTTAATATCAACCATCAAGTGGATAGATCAAGAAGTATTTGTTAAAACAAGATAAAATGTCTCGAAAAACTGAAGACAGCTCATTTGACCATTGGTCAACTCCAACTTTTTTTCTTCTGCTTCCTTGTTCCTTGAAACAAACGATAACAGAAAGAGAAACTGTCAACAACTTGGTTCTAAATAGGAAAATTCAAAACTAACATTAGAAGAACACATGACACGTTTTTTTTTTGGTGAGGTATAACCATGCGCTACTCGTTGGCCAAACTAATATGGATTCGCACCGTACGTTTAGGGACCATTGAAGGGGAGCGCTCGCTACCAAGAGTTTCTCCATTTCTAATGCTCAAATCGAACATCTAGTTAAGAGTGGAGGATCTCATCCACTCCATTGCATCCCTTGTTTGTTGAAGATAACAATTTTCAATTAGTTCACATTTGAAAACAAGCTAACAAAACATATGTTTTGATGTCCAAATTTGTGTAGTATCTCCTATTGTTTAAACGGAGATCAGATGTAGAACTAAAGCAAATTTAATCCGGTAATCTATTTGTTTGTCCAAACATTTTTCAAATCTAAGAATGGATAGACTTTATAGTGTTTGTTTATTTGTAATTGTTGGGCTAAATTAGTCTAAAAATATTTTTAACATGGTGTGACAATATTCATTTTGGGCTAAACTCACACAATTCTGAATCTGCTTCTTTGTACTGTTCTAGGGCCCTACTAGCAACTATATATTGACTCCAACTATTGATTCCTCCTAACTTGTCTATTCACATTCCAACTATATATTGACTCCTCAACATTCTTTTAAAGTTACTAATCTTTTCTTCTTTTTGTCTCAATCTTTTTTCTGGTTGCTTCTGCTATAGGCTACAATTTGTTCCCTATACTAGAAGATGAGAAATTAGAACAGGACCTTTCTTGGATTTTTTTATCTTGCTTTCTGTTTGACCCGGCCTGAATACACTGAAAGAATTTCAGGAAGTGCTGGTGATGTTTTGGAAGATAATCCAGTAGGAAGGTTAAAAGTTTATGTATATGAGCTTCCCAGCAAATATAACTGTCACGACCTGGAATTCCCATCCTCGGGACTGTGATGCTAACATTTCACTTGCTAGACAAGCCAACGTTAGAAATAGTTCTTAGCCATTTTTAACAATTCAAATTAAATGATAACCAAAAAACTGAATAAACTGAAATAGAGTGAGTAAACCAAAATAACAACGATATCTAGATACAATCTCAGAACTGGTGTCACAAGTACATGAGCAGCTAGAGTACTACAAATAATAGTCTGAATGAAAGCATAACTGTCTGAAGTGAAATAAACAACTAGAGTAATGTAGAATGGGATTTCAGGGTTGCGAACGCCGTGCATATGTACATCAAGTTTTCGTCAAGCAATCAATCCGAGCAATCTACCGACCACCGCTAGGACTGACTCCAAAATCTGCACAAGAAGTGCATAGTGTAGTATGAGTATAACTGACCCCATGTACTCTATAAGTGTCGAGCCTAACCTCGACGAAGTAGTGACGGAGCTAAGGCGGGTCACTTACAATAACCTGTACACAATATAATAATATTAACAATAGGAAAGAAAGACATGAAATGACGGCAAAGCAATTAACTGATGAAAACAAACTCAATCCTCGGAATCAGTGAATCTAGAAATATCAGTCCTCAAAATCTTATATGAAAATACTGAAAGCTATTACAATGCAACAATGTGTACAACACACACAATCCGTTGCGGTGCGCAACTCGATCCCACCGTACAAACATAATTCTCCCTTATTTCACCATATCAATATCAAGAATAACACGTAAAATCTGTTGCGGCGCGCAACCTGATCCCACCATATAATCAGAATCAATATCATAATCATCCCTTGTTTCACCATATCAAAATCACATATAAAATCTGTTGCGGCGTGCAACCTGATCCCACCATATCAATATCAAATCCTCCCTTATTTCACCATTTCACAACCGATGTGGCGTACAACCCGATATCCATAAGCAAATTCAATAAATGTAATCAATTCAACAACTCAATTCACAAGAATCTCTACGATTAAAGAATATGAAGCAAAGCAATAAACGAACCCCGAACCAAATCAATGAATGCTACAATTAATACAAAGCGACAAGACAAGCCAAATATATGACATTTAAAGTGTACAAGTAAGACAACTAAGGAAAGTAGCAAGTTACGACATAGAAGGCAATTAAAACATGTAACAATTACGACACAGAATAAGATAATTAATGAAATACAGGAAAGCATGGATACAATTATTTTGACGGCGTATATACACTTGTCACCTCACATATACGCCGTTACACACGTAATTCACATAACATATAACTCAAGGGTTCCTAAGTCCCTCAAATTAAGGTTAGACTCAACACTTACCTCACTCCGCAAGCAAATCAAAGCTCAACCAGGGCATTTCCTCTAAAATTCGCCTCCAAACAAATCGAATCTAACCAAAATCGACTTAATATCAACAAACAATGCTAGGGAAATCAATTACAATAGAAAAATTAAGATCTTCACACTTTTCCCAAAAAGTCAACAAAAGTCAATCCCGGGTTCGCTTGGTCAAAACCCGAGATTCAGACCAAACCTCAATTACCCATTCACTACCGAGACCGATTATGTGATAAGTTTCGAAATCCGACCTCAATTTGAGGTCTAACTCTCAATTTTACAAAACCCACCAACTCTACCCAAATCCCTAATTTCTACCATTAAAATCCTTGATTAAAGTTGCTTACCAATATTTTTGGGAAGAAAATCCTCTTAGAAAATCGCCTCTAGGGTGTTTAGGGTTGAAAGTTTGTGAGAAATGAGCTAAATCCCGTTTTTTCCTTCTTTTACCCAGTTGTGGATGTCGCAATTGCGATATCTTGTTCGCAATTGCGAGAAAGAGGTCGCAAATGTGAACCTTTCTCAGAAGGCCAGTCACCGCAAATGTGACGTTTTGGTCGTAAATGCGAACCCATATCCCTCGCAAATGCTGACCATTCCTTCGCATTCCGGTTTCCCTTGCCTTTCTGCTATAGTCTACACTTGTCCGTCCAAATGGTCGACCTTGCCATCAAGTTGAGTCACTCGATCCTTGAGTGTTTCCTTAACAACAACCGCCGCTGACAACACTCCACTGCTATCTTTATGTACATGGTACAACAAGAAGAGAATTAGTAGAATATGCGAAGATGCGACTCTGCCTTCGCAAAAGTAGCAGCTGCAAGTTCGCAATTGCGAACAATCACATTGCAAATGCAAGACTCACCCAATCCAGCCCATGCTCGCAAATGAAAAGCCTTGTTCGCAAAAGCGAGGCTCGCAAATATGAGCCAGATCTCTCAAATGTGAGACCTGCAGCAGAGCACCAACAACAGTGAAGGCATGAACTATTCTCCTAAGTCTAAAATCACTTAGTAGCCTATCCGAAACTCACATGAGCCCCTCGGGCTCCAAACCAAACATGCACACAAGTGTAATAACATCATACGAACTTGTTCGCGCAATCAAAACACCAAAATAATACCTAGAAATATGAATCAGACATCAAAATAAATGATATTTTTAAAGAAACTCAAGAACATGAAATTTTACAGTCGGACGTTCGAATCACGTCAAATCAACTCTGTTTTGTACCAATTTTTGTAGACAAGTCATAAATACTAAAATGAACTTATACCAAGTTTCGAAATACGAACCCGGTAGTAACAAAGTCAACATACGGTCAAACTTAGAAATATTTTTACTATAAAAATGCTAGTTTTCGGTAAAATGAGTCAAAAGAAGTTAGAGACTTCCGAATTCTTTTTCGGGCATACGCCCAAGTCTTAAATCACGATAAAGACTCACCGGGACTGTCAAAACACTAACCCGGATCCGTTTACACAAAGCGTTGACCGTAGTCAAGTCAAATGAGTTTTAAGACAAAATTTTACATTTTCTTCAATTTCACATAAAAAAATTCCGGAAAAAGACACGATCTGTGCACACAAATCGAGAAAAGCTAAACAGAGCTATTCGAGGTCTCGGAACACAGAAATGAAGGCTAAAACTGAAAATGACCTATCAGGTCATCACAATAACAAGAAATCCGTGCAGAGAGATTCGCGATGCCTCAATCACATGTTTGCAACCGAGATATATATGCATCGTTTCCTGTTATCCGGTCCTGTTCGAAGCCTTAATTCAGAGGACGCGGATTGGTTTTACACTCCAGTTTACACAACTTGTGAGTACTTGACACCACATGGTCATCCTTTACCTTTCAAGTCACCGCTTATGATGAGACGCGCGATTCAGCTTATTGCTCTAGCTTGCCATATTGGAACAAGCCACAAGGCGCGGATCACTTCTTTATTGTACCACTTGATTTTGGTGCATGTTTTCACTTTCAAGAAGAGAAAGCTATTGAAAGAGGAATTCTTCCGTTGCTGCAACATGCTACCTTAGTTCAAGCCACTACTAGAAATTCGGTAAAAATCGACCAAAAAAACCAACCAACGTTGGTCGGTAATGGCCAAAAATCGACCAAAACGCGACCATTTAAGTGTGGACGGTATTTTTGTTGTCGGAAAGGAATACCGACAAAAGTTGGTCGGAAATTACCGACCAACTTTGGTCGGTCAATTAAATTCAAAAAAAAAAATATTGCAAAAAAAACCAACCAAAGTTGGTCGGTATTTTAATTATGTAATAAAAAGATTCACCATCTGGGAATCGAACCGGGGTCTGTACTGTGGCAGGATACTATTCTACCACTAGACCATTGGTACATTTTGCTTTAAGATTGTCTTTTATTTGATTTATACTCTTTAATTGTATTTTCGTGCGAAAATAACCGACCAAAGTTGGTCGGTTTTATTAAAAAGTAAAATTACCAACCAAAGTTGGTCGGTTTTTTTAAATGACCCGGTATTTTTCTTACAAATCCTCTCTTTGATATTTCTACAGATCATCCAACTACATACTACGAAGACATGCAACGAGCTATCTTTTGCTTGTGCCCTCTCGGATGGGCTCCGTGGAGTCCAAGATTGGTTGAAGCTGTTATATTCGGATGCATCACCGTTATAATAGCAGATGATATTGTCTTGCCATTTGCTGATGCAATTCCATGGGAAGATATTGGATTGTTTGTAGCAGAGAAGGATGTTCCGTATTTGGATAACATTCTCACTTCTATTCCCCCACAAGAAATATTGAGGAAGCAGAGAATGCTCGCAAATACTGCAATGAAGAAGGCAATGTTATTTCTACGACCTGCTCAATCAGGTGATGCTTTCTACTAAATCTTGAATGGACTCGCTCGTAAATTACCTCATCACAAGTTGATATACGGCGACAACATCTTATTAAACTGGACTGCTGGTCCAGTTGGTGATCTAAAACCTTGGTAGGATCGAGCTGCATATGGATAGGTGATTGCATTCCTTCCTTAGTCTCAGCGTCGAACGATTCTTCTGTATCAGAGGTGATAAATTTCATCACAAGTGTAGATTTTAATTATGTGGGAGATCCACCAGTTATCATATCACATTTTGGGACCTAAACGTTTTACTCATTAAAGGTTAAGCTTTCATAGACTAATCCATCTATATTAGGACTAGCTAAGAGTCTCACACAGATTTGATCAGAAAGATTAATTCTTCTTCATATTCAATTAGGATTGGTTCTGTATTATAGGATGGAGACAGAATTTGATATAACTGAACAGAAGATGGAATCCGTATGTCCATCTAAAAAATGGAAAAAGAAGAGCAAAGGTGAAGGAAAATAGTAATTTGGTATCTTTTCTGATGTTAATTTAGACCAACCTAATGTCTTTACATATGGATTTGATTTTGTTAGTGAATAGTCGAGGCTGCAAAAACTCAAAACTAGCCACAAGATAAAAAAGAGCAGCCCAGTGTATAAAGTATTCCGCGTTCACGAAGGGTCGGGGAAGGGCCGCACCCCAAAGGGTGTGATATATGATGAGTGGTGATTTTACCATTTATTCTAGTCTCTTTTCTTTAGTTTTTGTGTCCTTTAATTATAAAATGAGGTGATTTATGGTGTGTGTTGTTAGATTTTTAGGGACAATGAGTCTCGAAGAGAATTGAAATCAAATGAAGTGGAATTAAGCAAAAGAGAATTGAAATAGTGCAAAATCCTTTAGCGATTTCGAAACACAGCTCGCTTCTGCGAGTGGAGGGCCGCATCTGCGCAAATTATCAATTTTCCACTGTGACCGCATCTGCGGTTGACAATCCATCAGCGAAGCCGCTGTTGCAGCGACATGTCCGCATCTGCGGAGTAGGCAGTTCTCCACAGGTTGCGCATTTGCGAAAGGAAGTCCGCTTTTGTGGAGCCGCACCCGCGATACACGACCTAATTTTCAAGTGCTATTTCACTTGAAAAACAATTTCATTTTTTTTTAAATTTTATAATTCTTATGTCCAAACGCCCACTAAGATATGCGAAAAGTTAGCATTGATAGTATCATGAAATTAAACTTGTACTCTCTACAAACTCTATCTCAATTTTATAATTTCGAACAATGACATTATCAATTAAAATTTCTTTTTCTCAAGGTTATTTGCTCTTTCCTAAATATACAAGCGTCATTGTTTTTCTATTTTAATGTACATATCATATAATATAGAAACTTCAGCATCATGATTGCAATGTAATATTTTGTTTTTTTAATTATTAAAAACAACTAAGATAGTACAAATTCCCACGACTACAGTAAAACGAATATGTTATTTAGAGCCAGTTTAAAATGAAAATGGATCTACAAATATATTCAAAACAAAAATGAATCTACAAATATTTGACACATCGTGTGCAAATGGTAAAATAACGATTAGATTATTTCATATTCCATGGATACTCTATACAATAATAGAAGTTGAATTTATAGTGTTCTACGAGAGTGTTAGATGAAGGTGATTTAAGTAAGAGTTCACCTTATATATTACAATGGTGAAATTGCTATCATAAATAAATATATTTAAGCCCATGGAAATGCTCCTAAAGAAAATTTGGAAGGTCACACCTTTTGTAGAAGCTTTAACACTTTGAAGCCCTTATAAGGCACAGTTTTCAGCCCTTTGTGGTTTTCTCCTAAACAGTTTTGAATTTCTTTCTCACTGAAAAATACAAATATGACGAAGAAGTCGAAATCTTACAATCATTCAAACAAAATCTTCAATTTTTCTCCTAAAATAAGGAAAATGAAGTTAGAATGGTAGTAAGTATTACTTACAAAATTGTACGTAATATTGTAGTTTGCAAAATCTTAAGTTTTTATTCATTCATACATAGATTTAGATGATAAAATATGAGTTGTACCAAAGTTTCCAAAATCAATATTACTACAAAAATAGCTTTGAACACTTAAAACCCAAAAGCCTACTGAGAGTTCACCACAAACATTATTATATATACATATAAAGACACTAATGTCACGTCCTTAGTATTTAACTAAGTACATGTGCGATATTTGACAACTCGCTCACACGATCTTACACAACTCGGTCACGATCTTGCTTAGCCAAGTCAACCTAAAATACTACATTCAAGATCGCTAAGGGAATGTTAGATAAGAAAGACAAGAGAAATTTGCCAAAGGAAGCTTTTTATTGTAGAGAACTTGATTATTTTGCTTGATGAATTACAAATGAATGACCCCCTTTATATACTAGTCTCCTAGGGGCTAATGATTAAATAATGATTATTACATAAATCCCTTATTATTTACAAGTAAGACCCCTTTCTAGAATTTTTTACATAGCTAGAATCTTCCAAGGACTTTCCTAGCAAATCCATAGAGTTCTAGGGTCTTCCTAGGGAAACCTCTATATTTTTCTAAAACTTTCCTACGAGTTCTAGCCTCTTTCCCATGTAAGCTTTCCATATGGAAAAAATATATGCCAAGTGGAACCTACGTGGCGGGTCATGACACTCTCCCCCAACCAATTTTGTGCCGCCCTCGGCACAAAACATCGACACGTACGCGCGCACCTCCCCTTGGCATCGCCGGAGATCTTTGTCTATTAGCCATGATGCTCTATGGAGTGGTTCGCCTTCCCTTATCACAAGGTACTGGTCACCTTTCTTCTTGCCCCGTTTGTACTTTGGACGGCTAGCAACGATGTCCTTGATCCTCCGCCCATCGGATACCTCTCCTTGCTCTTGGCCTGAATCTCCCCATGAGTCGACCAAGTCTAGAATCTTCTCAAGCATCGGGTCTATGCTTGCACTCCCTATCCGGCTGCCCTCCGTGATCACAACTTTGCTAGCAAACTTGACTCCTCTGCTTGGTGCATCGCCTAAGTGCAATAACATTCCTTCACTTTGTAACTCGCCATCTTTTTCTTAGACCCATGTCCGTTATGGGATGGACCCTTGCCATTACCCTTGTATACCTCAGCTATGCCTTTCCCATTGTCCTCGTCATGATCTACATCACCCCTCTCAGCATTGCCTTCTTTGGACTTGGCAGGCTCCATCTTGAAGTCAACAAGCGACTCGGCTACCGCTATAGCCTCGTCCACATTGTCTACTTGATGTCTTCTTAACTCTTGCTTTGCCAAATTTTGCAACCCATTCATGAAGTAGAAGAGGGAATCTTCCTCGGACAACGACGGGATTTGCAGCATTAAGGTAGTGAACTCGCGCACATACTCATGAATTGTGTCCGTCTGTCGGAGCTCCCTTAGCTTTCGCCTAGCCTCATACACCACATCATCGAGTAGAATTGTGCTTCAACTCCTTAATGAACTGCTCTCACGTCTCAATCTTGCATAGACCTTTTTTCCATGTTGGCACATTTCCGATGTCACCCCAGAGTGGCAACCTTGGTCAAGTACATTGAGGCGTTGTGTACCTTAATAACTTCGTCATCCTCCTTGAGTACCTCAAAGTACTTGTCCATCCTCCAAAGTAATTCTGCCACCTCGCGTGCATCCCGTGCACCGACATACTACTTTATCTTAGGACCTTTATATTGGTCCCTTTTTGCAAGTACCACGCCCTTGGTAATTCCGACCATGGTTCCCTACAAAGCTTCCTCCTAGCAATCTCTTGTATTTTTTTCTAACATTCCTTTAGTCATAACCTTTACTCTGATACCACGTTGTCACGTCCTTAGTATTTAACTAAGTACACGTGCGGTACTTGACAACTCGCTATGATCTTACACAACTCGGTCACGATCTTGCTGTGCCAAGTCAGCATAAAATACTACACTCAAGATCGCTAAGGGAATGTTAGATAAGAAAGACAAGAGAAATTTGCCAAAGGAAGCTTTTTATTGTAGAGAACTTGATTATTTTGTTTGATGAATTACAAATGAATGGCCCCCTCTATATACTAGTCTCCTAGGGGCTAGTGATTAAATAATATTTATTACATAAGTTCCTTATTATTTACAAGTAAGACCCCTCTCTAGAATTCTCTACATAACTAGAATTTTCCAAGGACTTTCCTAGCAAATTCATAGGGTTCTAGGGTCTTCCTAGGGAAACCTCTATATTTCTCTAGAACTTTCCTACAAGTTCTAGCATCTTTCTTATGTAAGCTTTCCATATGGAAAAAATATACACCAAGTGGCACTTACGTGGCATGATTAGGTGACGGGTTATGACACTAAACTATAAATAGAGAGAGCACTTTTTAGCTACAAATTTGAAAGAGAATTTGTCAATATAACATATTTGCATTTCAGCAATTGATTTATCTAAGAAAAGTGAAACTAATTACAGACAGTAACCTCAACTTCATTACCATCATCTTAACATATTAGGAGGAAAGAGTGATTTTACTGTTGTGACTAAGTGATTTTACTGTTATGACTTGTGACTATGCGCCTGTGGTTTATTAATCCCAAGCTTGCTGAGTTGTTGGTCGGCTTCGTTGCTGCATATGCCATCTTTTCTAAGAGTGGGAAAAAAAGTTAAGAGCATTATTTCAACGGGAGACAAATGGCAATATGCCATTATGATAGGCTATAAGTACCTTTGTTTTAAGTTTTGATGATCTAACAAACTTAATGTCAAGAATCAGATGAGGAACCTGATCCATATTGGTCCACATTCCCAAGCGCATGTAAACAACCAGACTTAAGCTGGAGATGTTCTTCAGTACCTCAAAAGTTAAAGAATCAACAAGCTGAATATATGGTCTTCAGTTCCCCTGGTGATTGTAGTAAGTTAACTCTCCACAACTGTAAAGTGACTGACTGCACACGCAACAGTACAACACAGTGCAACAGTCACCTCAATTGGGAAAGACCTTGTACCAAAGTTGCTTACATCATTCAAGTGATATCATCAATGCTATACCAAAATTTAACCAATGACAAAACATCACTTAAATCTCCCTGAGAATTTACTCAAGCACTCCAACAGTGATTAAGCCTTCAGTCAACAATTCTCAAGTGCATCAAGAACAAAAAATAACATGGCTACAGACCAGTTCCCATATCAAGTGATTGTATGTCCTTAGATGAGTTGTAACTTTGTTAAAGTTCTCAGCTGTAATACCTACTTAGCTTGTTTAGAAGCATTGCGTAGGAAACCCTTTGTAAATCATAAACCCCTGTGTTTGTGTCTTAGCTAGAGTTAGTCGAGTTGTAAAGTCTTTGTAATAGAGTTATTACAAAGTGGCTTGTAATAAAGTGTTATAAGTTATTAAGGGATTAAGAGGTTAATTCCTAGGTTACATAGGTTGTAATCTTAAAGTTGCTCAGTAGTGAAGTTAAAATCCTACAAGGGTAGGTCGTGGTTTTTAATCCCGTTGAGCTGGAAATTTTTCACGTAAAATTCCTCCTGTCATTTACTTACTGCAGTGTGCGTGGTTTCCGTGGGAACTTATAGAGAACCTAGTTCTCTATATAGTTTGGTGGACCATTAAATTCTATCAATTAGTATGAGAGCAGGTTCTTTCTATCGGGTTAACACCTAGAAAGGATCCTCATGGATGCTCCGCCAAACTTCGAAGAAAGCCAGTCTACTTACAAACTACCAAGGTTCAACGGCCAATATTATGGATGGTGGAACACTAGGATGCACGACTTCATCATGGCTGAAGATTCAGAGCTATGGGATGTTATATGCGATGGATCCTTCGTTCCTACCAAGAATCTTGGTGACCCAGCTGTAGTCATTCCCAAGACAAGATGATGATCGAAAGGCCATAGAAAAGAATTTTCGTGCAAAGAAATAGTTATTTGTGGCATTGATCCTGATGAATATAATAGGATATCGACATGCCAATCATCAAAAGAAATATGGGAGGATCTTCAGACAGCTCATGAAGGAACAACACAGGTCAAGCGATCAAAGATTGATATGCTTACAACTGAATACGAGCTTTTTAGGATGAAAGATGATGAATCCATCCAAGACATGCACACTCATTTCACCTCTATCATCAATGAGCTTCACTCTCTTGAAGAAATTATTCCAAGAAACAAGCTTGTCAGGAAAATACTTAGTGTCCTGCCCAACTCTTGGGAAAGCAAAGTGAATGCTATTACAGAGGCAAAGGACTTGCAGGAGCTAACCAGTACTGAGCTTGTCGGTAATCTAAAAATATATGAATGAAGAAGAAGAAGGATAATGAAAGAATAGAGCCCAAAAGGGAAAAGAAAATGGTCCTCAAGACTGACAACAATGATTCAAGTGGTGAGGATGGTGACATGTCTTACTTGACAAGAAGATTCTAGAAAATGATTCGCAAGAATAGAGGCATTCCAAAAAAGGGCAGTTCTAGCAAGCCAAACAATTATGACCTCTGTCATAAATGTGGCAAGCCAGGACACTTCATCAAGGATTACCTTCTCCTAAAGCAAGATCAGTACAGAAACAACTTTGACAAAGCAGCCAAGAGGAACCCGGTTCTGGATATACACTTCAAGAGAAAGAATGCCGCTGAAAACGTTGTAAAGTAAGCTCTTGCTGCATGGGGAGACTCCTCCAGCGAATTTGAAGAAGAAAATGATCATGGTGATAGTTCAATGATGACAGTAGAAAGTGAAGCAAATGAGTATGACTCAATCTTTGCCTTGATGGATCAGTCTGATGATGATGAATATGACGACGGTGATGGGGTAAAGTTTCTGGATGTTCAGAGAAATCTGAAATCTTATGCTCCTAAAAAATTCATGTCTTTGGAAAATGTGTTAATTGATGCTTTATCATAGTCTTATAAATAATAAAGATGCTTTAACTGTGGAATTAGGAGAAGTAGAACAGACCATAGATGACCTAGTAGTCGTTGTAGTTGATTTAAAGGAAACAATTGAGAACCTGAAGAAAGAGAAGGATACCTTAGATAAAAAAAATTACAATTATAGAACATGAAAGAGATGACTTAATGGACGTTGTGGTAGACCTAAAAGAGACCATTGAGTGTGTGAGAAAAGAAAAAGAAGTCTTAACTGAGAGGGTTGCTAACATTGAGCATGAGAGAGATGACCTATTAGTGGTGGTAGTGGACTTGAAGGAAAAAATTGAGGAACTTAAAATGGAGAGTAGGCCTGAAAATTCATAAAAGGGAAAGAAAGTTGCAAGTGAGGCACACATTAAGCTTGAAAGTGAGTTAAATTCAGTGAAGTCCAGTTTGTGTGTTGAGCTTGAGAAAAACAAACAATTTCATGAAGAACTAGGAAGAGTGAATAGTGACCTTGAAAAATCACTCAAGTGGACCTGGCCCTCTGATGCTATCACTAGCATGTACACCAACAATAGGGGAAACAAGTAGGGGATTGGGTTCCAAAGGGAAAATATTCCCTAAAACCCTCATAGCAAGTACATTACTGTACATAATAATTGGCTTTGCACTCACTGTGGCAACACTGGGTACTTTAAAGAAAACTGTAAGGCCAAATTTTAGTCACAACAGAAAAACAAAATTTTCGCTGAAAAGGTAACTACTGGTAGAGAACCTGGTCCCTCATATAAAAAATGCATGATGCCTGTTTGGACCAAAAGATCCCTCATTCACCCCTTTCCTCATTACAAGGGACCCAAACTTGTTTGGGTTCCTAAGTCTAACTCCTGATTTTCTTATGCAGGGAACAGTGAAAGGGAGAAGCCTACAATGGTACATGGATAGCGGTTGCTCAAAGCATATGACTAGAAGTACAAATGATTTCCTTTCACGTAAAGCCCTGCAAGGAGGGAGTGTATCCTTTAGAAATGGCAAGAAAGGATACATTCTGGGAGTTGGAAGGATTGGGAAGTCTCTCTCACAATCAATCAAAAATGTGTACTACGTGAACAAGTTGAAATACATCTTGCTAAGTGTTTCCTAGATCTGTGACAAGGGAAACAAGGTGGAATTTGTGTCAAAAATATATATAGTCACAAACCTAGTGACTGGTGAGGTGGTGCTAGTAGCAAAAAGATACAAAACAATCTGTGTTGTTGATTTTGAGTCTCTGCAGAATGGTGATCTCAGATGTCTAAGTGTTGTTGATGATGATGCTGAATTATGGCATAGGAGGCTGGGTCATGCAAGCTTCACGTTGCTGAACAAATTAGTCAGGAAGGACCTGGTTCATGGTCTGCCCAAGTCAAGTTTCAAAGATCACAAAGTGTGTGATACATGTGTAAAAAGTAAGCAAGTCAGATCCTCATTCAAGCCCAAAAAGGTAGTCAATATCTCAAGGCCACTTGATCTTCTTCACATGAATCTATGTGGACCCATGAGGGTGGCAAGCAGGGGAGGAAAGAAATATATCTTCGTTATAGTTAACGATTACTCCAGATTCACCTGGACTCTATTTCTCAGAACCAAGGATGAAACCTTTGAAGTATTTGTTGCCTTCGTCAAAAGGATTCAAGTGAAGGTGGGTAATAATGTAGCTTGCATCAGGTCTGATCATGGGACAGAGTTCGACAATGCCAAATTTGATGAGTTCTGTACTGAAAATGGTATCGCTCACAATTTTTCAGCTCCAAAATACCTCAACAAAATGGTGTTGTGGAGAGGAAGAATAGAACTCTTGAAGACATGGCAAGGACAATATTGATTGACAGTGGGATCACAAAGAATTTCTGGGCAGAAGCTGTCAATACTGCTTTCTACTTGGTGAACAAGTGCATGATCAGGTCCCTTCTGAACAAGACTCCATATGAACTGCCGAATGGAAGGAAGCCCAAGCTGACACATCTAAGGACTTTTGGTGTAAATATTTTGTCCTCAACAATGTAAAGGAAGCTCTTGGAAAATTCGATGCCAAAAGTGATGAAGGAACCTTTTTGGGATACTCATCCCAAAGCAAAGCTTACAAAGTATACAACAAAAGGACTCAATGTGTTTAAGAGAGTATACATAAGATCTTTGATGAATCTCACATCTCCTGTGAGAATGACAGACGTGTTGACCAAGATGGAGAACCTTTATTTGTTCTAGGTAAAGTTATTGACATGGCAAATGGAAAGGCAAGCATGATGAGTCATGTCAAGGAATCTAGTGAAGATGATGCAAATACATATCCATCCATTAGAGAGGAACCTAGTCCCACGATCACAACAACTGAAGCTGAAAATAGAGTTGTTGATGCAGTCCAAGGTACTCCACTTGCTGAAGTAAGAAATGGCCAAGAACCTCAGTCAGATATACCTGGGTCCTTTACAAATGAGATTCAGGTACCAAATTGGAAGCACAAAAGCTCACATCATCTTGACGACATAATCACCCCTCTTGACTCAGGTGTTCAAACCAGATCAAAAGCCAGAAATTCACTTGCCTTTTCAGCCTTTCTTTCCTAAATAGAGCCTAAAAATATCAAGGAAGCATTAAAGGATACATACTGGATCATAGCCATGCAAGAGGAGCTTTATCAATTTGAAAGAAACAAGGTATGACACCTGGTTCCTCGACCCGTAGATCGAACTATCATAGGGACCATGTGGGTATTCAAGAACAAACTTGATGAGTTTGGAAATATAACAAGAAACAAGGCAAGGCTTGTAGTTCAAGGCTAAAATCAGGAAGAAGAGATTGATTATGATGAAACATTTGCTCCAGTTGCTCGAATGGAAGATATTAGAATTCTTATTGCCTTTGCATCTCATATGGAATTCACATTGTTCCAAATGGATGCCAAAAGTGCATTTTTGAATGATTTTCTGAAAGAAGAAGTTTATGTCAAGCAACCTCCTCGATTTGAGTGTCATGAGCATCCTGAGCACGTGTTCAAGATGGACAAGGCATTGTATGGAATAAAGCAGGCTCCCCGAGCTTGGTATGAAAGGTTATCAAAGTTCCTTCTAGAAAATGGCTTCACAAGAGGGAAAATTGACAACACTTTTTTTCTCAAGAAACGAGGGAGGAACCTGCTAATTGTTTAAGTATATGTGATGATATCATTTTTGGAGCCACAACTGACTCTCTTTGTGAAGAATTTGCAAAACTCATGGGTAGCGAGTTCGAGATGAGTATGATGGGAGAATTAAATTTCTTCCTGGGACTTCAAGTGAAGCAATCTAAAAGGGGAACATTAATAAGCCAGTAGAAGTACATCAAGGAGCTGCTGAAAAGGTTTGACATGGAAGCATCTAAAGTTATTGACTCTCCCATTGCCACAGCTACGCGTCTAGACATGGATGAACCTGGTTCCCCTGTAAATCAGACCATGTATAGAGGCATAATATGATCACTCATGTATATCACTACAAGCAGACCATACATTGTGTTTAGCGTGGGTGTCTGTGCAAGGTTCCAATCAAATCCAAAGGAGTCTCACCTGAAGGCAGCTAAAAGAATATTGAGATATCTTAAAGGAACGCAAGACCTGGTTCTCTACTATCCCCGAAGTGACAACTTTGATCTTATTGGGTATGCTGATGCTGATTATGCAGGATATCTTGTGGACAGGAAAATCATATCTGGAATGGCACATTTTCTGGGTTCTTGTCTCATCTCATGGGGTACAAGTAAGCAAAACTCAGTGGCACACTCAACTGCTGAAGCATAATATGTAGAACCTGCTTCTTGTTGTGCTCAATTGCTGTGGATCAAGCAGCAGTTGGAGGACTTTGGAGTGTACTCATATTGTGTACCTCTCTTGTATGACAATACAAGTGCACTCAACATGGCCAAAATCGAGTCCAACACAAGAGGACCAAGCACATTGATGTACGCCATCACTTCCTCAGAGACAATGTTGAAAAATGGCTCATATGTATGAAGTTTTGCAGCACTGAGGATCAGATTGCATACATCTTCACCAAAGCCCTGAGCAGAGCATATTTTGAAAGAAATCGCCTAGCACTGGGGTTGATAAAACCCAACTGATGAACCTGGATCTCCAATGACTAGTTATGAAAGAAATGCAGGTAAATTTAGCTAAAAGTATTTTCTGAAAAAGTTTAACTCATTTCTATACCTTTACAGGTAGACACGCATGATGATTACAGAGCAGCTGATGCAGTGCAAGCTGGCAAAAGGGGTTAAGCTTACATTTGCAAGACCTTTTAGTGAACCTGGTTCTCCTGACACATGTTAGTAGCTTCTTTGTTTTCTCATACATAATTTAGAATGGAAAAAAACAATGCCACATCATCAGTGTGTCAGTCTCTTTACTTTGTGACTTTTGAACCCAAACGGCTCATTTGTTACTGAACGGCCCGACTACCAAAATACAATTGTCGCCTTTTCTTAACCGGTCCCTCATCTCTCAGGTGACAACTTTGATCTCATTGGGTATGCTGATGCTGGTTATGCAGGATATCTGGTGGACAGGAAAATCACATATGGAATGGCACATTTTCTGGGTTCTTGTCTCATCTCATGGGGTACAAGTAAGCAAAACTCAGTGGCACTCTCAACTGCTGAAGCATTATATGTAGAAACTACTTCTTGCTGTGCTCAATTGTTGTGGATCAAGCAGCAGCTGGAGGACTTTGGAGTGTACTCAGATTGTGTACCTCTCTTGTGTGACAATACAAGTACACTCAACATGGCCAAAAATCCAGTCCAACACAAGAGGACCAAGCACATTGATGTACGTCATCACTTCCTCAAAGACAATGTTGAAAAAGGGCTCATATGTATAAAGTTTTGCAGCATTGAGGATCAGATTGCATACGTCTTCACGAAAGCCCTGAGGAGAGAGTGTTTTGAAAGAAATCGCCTGGCATTGGGGTTGATAAAACCCAACTGATGAACCTAAATCCCCAATGACTGGTTATGAAAGAAATGTACAGGTAAAATTAGCTAAAAGTGTTTTCTGGAAAAGTCTAACTCATTTCTATACTGTTACAGGTAGACACGCATGATGATTACAGAGCAGCTGATGCAGTGCATGGTGGTAAAAGAGGTTAAGCTTACATTTGCAAGACCTGTCAGTGTGTCTGGTTCTCCTGACACATATTAGTAGCTTCTTTGTTTTCTCATACACAATTTAGAACGGATACAAATACTGCCACATCATCAGTGTGTCAGTCTCTTTACTTTGTGACTTTTGAACCCAAACGTCTCATCTGTTACTGAATGACCCGACTCCCAAAATAAAACTGCCGCCTTTTCTTAACCGGTCCCTCATCTCTCAGGTGACAACTTTGATCTCATTGGGTATGCTGATGCTGATTATGCAGGATATCTGGTGGATAGGAAAATCACATCTGGAATGGCACATTTTTTGGGTTCTTATCTCATCTCATGGGGTACAAGTAAGCAAAACTCAATGGCACTCTCAACTGCTGAAGCATTATATGTAGAAACTACTTCTTGCTGTGCTCAATTGTTGTGGATCAAGCAGCAGCTGGAGGACTTTGGAGTGTACTCAGATTGTGTACCTCTCTTGTGTGACAATACAAGTGCACTCAACATGGCCAAAAATCCAGTTCAACACAAGAGGACCAAGCACATTGATGTACGTCATCACTTCCTCAAAGACAATGTTTAAAAAGGGCTCATATGTATAAAGTTTTGCAGCATTGAGGATCAGATTGCATACGTCTTCACGAAAGCCCTGAGGAGAGAGTATTTTGAAAGAAATCGCCTGGCACTGGGGTTGATAAAACCCAACTGATGAACCTAAATCCCCAATGACTGGTTATGAAAGAAATGTATAGGTAAAATTAGCTAAAAGTGTTTTCTGGAAAAGTCTAACTCATTTCTATACCGTTACAGGTAGACACGCATGATGATTACAAAGCAGCTGATGCAGTACATGCTGGTAAAAGAGGTTAAGCTTACATTTGCAAGACCTGTCAGTGTGTCTGGTTCTCCTGACACATGTTAGTAGCTTCTTTGTTTTCTCATACACAATTTAGAACGGATAAAAATACTGCCACATCATCAGTGTGTCAGTCTCTTTACTTTGTGACTTTTGAACCCAAACGTCGCATCTGTTACTGAATGACCCGACTCCCAAAATAAAACTGCCGCCTTTTCTTAACCGGTCCCTCATCTCTCAGGTGACAACTTTGATCTCATTGGGTATGCTGATGCTGATTATGCAGGATATCTGGTGGATAGGAAAATCACATCTGGAATGGCACATTTTTTGGGTTCTTGTCTCATCTCATGAGGGTACAAGTAAGCAAAACTCAGTGGCACTCTCAACTGCTGAAGCATTATATGTAGCAACTACTTCTTGCTGTGCTCAATTGTTGTGGATCAAGCAGCAGCTGGAGGACTTTGGAGTGTACTCAGATTGTGTACCTCTCTTGTGTGACAATACAAGTGCACTCAACATGTCCAAAAATCCAGTCCAACACAAGAGGACCAAGCACATTGATGTACGTCATCACTTCCTCAGAGACAATGTTGAAAAACGGGCTCATATGTATGAAGTTTTGCAGCATTGAGGATCATATTGCATACATCTTCACGAAAGCCCTGAGCAAAGAATATTTTGAAAGAAATCGCCTGGCACTGGGGTTGATAAAACCCAACTGATGAACCTAGATCCCCAATGACTGGTTATGAAAGAAATGTACAGGTAAAATTAGCTAAAAGTGTTTTCTGGAAAAGTCTAACTCATTTCCATACCGTTACAGGTAGACACGCATGATGATTACAAAGCAGCTGATGCAGTACATGCTGGTAAAAGGGGTTAAGCTTACATTTGCACGACCTGTCAGTGTGTCTGGTTCTCCTGACACATGTTAGTAGCTTCTTTGTTTTCTCATACACAATTTAGAACGGATAAAAATACTGCCACATCATCAGTGTGTCAGTCTCTTTACTTTGTGACTTTTGAACCCAAACGTCTCATCTGTTATTGAATGACCCGACTCCCAAAATAAAACTGTCGCCTTTTCTTAACCGGTCCCTCATCTCTCAGGTGACAACTTAGATCTCATTGGGTATGCTGATGCTGATTATGCAGGATATTTGGTGGATAGGAAAATCACATCTGGAATGGCACATTTTTTGGGTTCTTGTCTCATCTCATGAGGGTACAAGTAAGCAAAACTCAGTGGCACTCTCAACTGCTGAAGCATTATATGTAGCAACTACTTCTTGCTGTGCTCAATTGTTGTGGATCAAGCAGCAACTGGAGGACTTTGGAGTGTACTCAGATTGTGTACCTCTCTTGTGTGACAATACAAGTGCACTCAACATGTCCAAAAATCCAGTCCAACACAAGAGGACCAAGCACATTGATGTACGTCATCACTTCCTCAGAGACAATGTTGAAAAAGGGCTGATATGATGAAGTTTTTCAGCATTGAGGATCAGATTGCATATGTCTTCACGAAAGCCTTGAGCAGAGAATATTTTGAATGAAATCGCCTGGCACTGGGGTTGATAAAACCCAATTGATGAACCTAGATCCCCAATGACTGGTTATGAAAGAAATGTACAGGTAAAATTAGCTAAAAGTATTTTCTGGAAAAGTCTAACTCATTTCTATACCATTACAGGTAGACACGCATGATGATTATAGAGCAGCTGATGCAGTTCATGCTGGTAAAAGGGGTTAAGCTTACATTTGCAAGACCTGTCAGTGAACCTGGTTCTCATGACACATGTTAGTAGCTTCTTTGTTTTCTCATACATAATTTCGAACAAATAAAAATAATGCCACATCATCAGTGTGTTAGTCTCTTTACTTTGTGTCTTTTGAACCCAAACTTCTCATCTGTTACTGAACGAACCGTCTCCCAAAATAAAACTGCGACCTTTTCTTAACTGATCCCTCATCTCTATGGTGACAACTTTGATCTCATTAGGTATGCTGATGCTGATTATGCAGGATATCTGGTAGACAGGAAAATCACATCTGGAATGGCACATTTTATGGGTTCTTGTCTCATCTCATAGAGTACAAGTAAGCAAAACTCGGTGGCACTCTCAACTGCTGAAGCAGAATATATAGCAACTGCTTCTTGTTATGCTCAATTGCTGTGGATCAAGCAGCAGTTGGAGGACTTTGGAGTGTATTTAGATTGTGTACCTCTCTTGTGTGACAATACAAGTGCACTCAACATGGCCAAAAATCCAGTCCAACATAAGAGGACTAAGTACATTGATGTACGTCATCACTTCCTCAGAGATAATATTGAAAAAGGGCTCATATGTATGAAGATTTGCAGCATTATGGATCAGATTGCATACATCTTTACCAAAGCCCTGAGCAGAGAATATTTTGAAAGAAATCGCATGGCACTGGGGTTGATAAAACCCAACTGATGAACCAAGATCCCGAATGACTGGTTATGAAAGAAATGTACAGGTAAAATTAGTTAAAAGAGTTTTCTGGCAAAGTCTAACTCATTTCTATACCATTATAGGTAGACACGCATGATTATTACAGAGCAGCTGATGCAGTGCATGCTGGTAAAACGGGTTAAGCTTACACTTGCAAGACCTGTCAGTGAACCTGGTTCTCCTGACACATGTTAGTAGCTTCTTTGTTTTCTCACACACAATTTAGAACGGATAAAAATAATGCCGTATCATCAGTGTTTCGGTCTCTTTACTTTGTGTCTTTTGAACCCAAACCTCTCATCTATTACTGAACGACCCAACTACCAAAATAAAACTGCCGCCTTTTCTTAACCAGTCCCTCATCTCTCATAAATGCATCTATCAAGGTAACAACTCCTCACATAAAACTTGAAACTCTTCACTTCCCATTCTCTTTTCTCATACCACTAATCTCTCCAGTAAACTCCACCATGGCTGAGAATCAAGAAAACTCCGATGCTCTTAACAATACCCCCTTTGAGTCCACTCCAGTTGAAACTCCAACAGTATACTCCTCACCAAATACCACTACCAGTCCAAACGCTAGAGTGGAGTCTCCCTCACACTTAGTCTCCTTACCTACCCACTAAGGTTCTGGTTCTCATTGAAGTCGCAAAACCTCGACTCCGAAAATGTTTGTGGCTACCAGCACTCCTCTAGTCTTGCCGGTAAAATAAAGTGAACAGGGTGAACATGGTAACTTGGTCCAAGAGGGAAATCAGGAAACATCGAATCTCGATATGGAAGAGAACTCAAGTGGAAACCAAGAGGCTAGTCTTGGCAATACTGACTCAACCATGACAGGTCGTGAGTCTACAGGTAACACTCCTCCTTCTGTTGATATTTCCATGGAACTACAAGAAAATGAGGCAATAGAAAATATTCTCTCCATAGTTGGTGAAGGGGTTTTTGTTGAGGAAGGTGTAGAGGGGTTTGAGCCTTAAGGGGATGAGCCTCGGGCCATAATATATGAGAGAGAGCTTGTGCCGTTTGAAACTTTGGCACATAATGATACTACTAGGGTCCCTAATGATGGACCTGATCCCTCCACGGAGGATTCAGTTCCAGGGTCATCTCCCCCAGGTAAGTATTAATCCTGCTCATTCTCCCCATTTCTATGCTGAACCCCTGTCTATAGTGGTGCCTGAGATACGGTCTGATAGTGAAGAAGATTTGGATGATATGGTGATTGTTAGTTTTTTCAGGGAAAGGAGTAAGACAGTTGCAACTCCAGAGCCAACACCTAAGAGACCCACTACACGATTGCATAAAACGGAGGCTCTAGAGTCTGCTCTCAATAAAAGTCAAATGAGTCAAAGAAGGAGAAATTTGGTAAAGAATGGAAAAGCTGTACATGAAAGGGTCGTTCCTGTTGTTAATGTAGATGAGGAAGAAGAAGAGGAACCTAGTTTCTTGAGTCACAAGCCCTCGAGGCATAATAATTCTCTCTCTTAATCCAAAAGAAACACTTTTACTAGTGTTGAGAGTCCAACCAAGAGTGCTGATGCTGTTTCTAGTAAAACGTTTGTGAAAAATCTGGTGATAAGACAGTGAAAGAGAGTGGTGGAAAGGCTAATGGTGAAGAACTGAAAAATTCTGGTGAAAATATGCATGAAAAGTTAGTGGAGAAGGGAAAGTCTATTCGCAAGTCAGTGAAAAGAAAAGTGGATGATGATGAGGAACCCGGTTCCTCCAAGAAACCAAAAGTTGGTAAGTGTCTGAGTTGTGGGAAAGAGGAGTTGAGAAATAAGAAGGTGTTGTGGGGCCACACATTTGCCCTAACATTGTGGAGCTTGCTGGGATGATGCAGTTAGTGGAGATTTGTGATTTCCAACAGTGGACTCATTTGTTTACATATGATGTTCCAAAAGTATATGAGGAGGAGGTGCAGAGTTTTTATGCCGATCTTTTCACAATTGAAGATGATCACATTTGTGTGTTGGTAAATAGGGTGGACATAGTGATGGACTCTGTCGTGTTAGGGTAAATTCTGGGTGTTCCTGCTGAGAGGTTGTCGTCTGTTCAGGGTGCATGCTCGTCCAATTTTAGAAATACCATTGTCAAGGACAAGTCAATCCAGAAGGGGGAACAGGTGCATAAGAAGGCACTCCTTCCAGTATATCAATTGCTTTTTGAGATGGTTAAAAAAGTGCTGCTTCCCCGTGCTGAGAGAAGATTTATTAGGTCCAAAGCTGACCTGGTCCTTATGAAAGCCTTGAATGGTTTTACCACCATCAATCTGCCTGGGATAATGATTGAGCATATGCAAAAAATGGCAGACTTTAAGGATAGCAACCGTGGGATACCTTATGGGTTTTTTCTCACAAAGGTCTTCGAGTTCTTCAAAGTGCCTCTGGGATAGGCCAAAGTTTGCACTAAAAATCAAACCTTCTCCAAGACCACTCTTGAGGAGTGTGAGTGTATTGACAAGGACGGAGAAGTTGGAAATACCTCTACTATCTCTCAATTGATAAATTCTCAGAATAGTTCCACAGAGGAGATCCGAAAGTTGACGGCAAGGAATGCGATTCTTGAGAGTCAGCTCAGTCAGCTACTAAAGGTACCAGGTTCCGGTAGTTATCCCAACTGAGAGGTTGCCCGCCTGATGCAGGAGAATGCTGAGCTCAGGAAACGGGTGGAGGACCTGAAAGAAAGATTACTTAATGAGCAAATGCCCGTGAATTCTCGCATGGATCTTGTCCTTAAAACCCTTGCCCCCTCCTCGAAGTCCTCTTCCTCTAGTTCCCCCTAAGCAGTGTCACCTTCAGTGTCCATTTTCCAGTGTCCTCTCTTATGATTGTCTCTGATGATGCCTTTTTGTTATTGGTACTTGTTTTTGTTTTTGTTTTGGAATTGTGGATGGTAACATTGAATCTGCTCCCGTTTGTAATTTCTAAATTGTTTTATGGAAGCTTTTCCTCTTTTGCCGTGTATGATATTGTTTCTTTGTCTATATTTTTTATCATGTTTGTGTGCATACAAGTGGCATCAGTTAACCACGCTAGACTTCTTTTTGTTACTTACTTAGTATTCTTCTTTTTGTGATGCCAAAAGGGGGAAGATTTCTGATTGTTGCATAATTGAATAATGATGGGGGAATACAGATTCAGGGGGAACATGGGGAACTAAATGGCCGTCCTGTTTCACCATCTGGGTTTTGTGGCTCTTCGTAGGATTTTCAATTATACGTTTGTCATCATCAAAAAAGGGGAAATTGATAGGTTATAAGTACTTTTGTTTGAAGTTTTGATGATCTAACAAACTTAATGTCAAGAACCAGATGAGGAACCTGATCCACATTGGTCCACATTCCCAAGCTCATGAAAACAACCAGACTTAAGCTGGAGATGTTCGTCAGTACCTCAGAAGTTAAAGAATCAACAAGGGGAACATATGGTCTTCAGTTCCCCTGGTGATTGTACCAAGTCAACTCTCTGCAGCTGGAAAGTGACTAACTGCATACGGAACAGTACAACACAGTGCAACAATCACCTCCATTGGGAAGGACCTTGAACCAAAGTTGCTTACATCATTCAAGTGATGTCATCAATGTTATACCAACATTAAACAAATGAAAAAACATCACTTGAATCTCCCTGAGAATTTACTCAAGCACTCCAA
The DNA here is from genome assembly GCF_000390325.3 of Nicotiana tomentosiformis. NCBI lineage: Eukaryota > Viridiplantae > Streptophyta > Magnoliopsida > Solanales > Solanaceae > Nicotiana > Nicotiana tomentosiformis. Next base: position 60,836,632 of record NC_090821.1, on the reverse strand, counting down.
CATTGATTAAGCCTCCGGTCAACAATTCTCAAGTGCATCAAGAACAAAGAACAACACGGCTCCAGTTCCCATATCAAGTGATTGTATGTTCTTAGTTGAGTTGTAATTTTGTTAAAGTTCTCAGTTGTAATTCGTATTTAGCTTGTTTAGAAGCATTGCGTAGGAAACCCTTTGTAAATCATAAACCCTTGTGTTTGTGTCTTGGCTAGAGTTAGTCGAGTTGTAAAGTCTTTGTAATAGAGTTATTACAAAATAGCTTGTAATAGAGTGTTATAAGTTAGTGAGGGATTAAGAGGTTAATTAATAGGTTACATAGGTTGTAATCTGAAAGTTGCTCAGTAGTGAAGTTGAAATCCTATAAGGGTAGGTCATGGTTTTTAATCTCGTTGAGCTGGGAATTTTTCACGTAAAATTCTTCCTGTCATTCACTTACTGCAGTGTGTGTGGTTTCTGTGGGAACTTATAGAGAACCTAGTTCTCTATATAGTTTGGTGGATCCTTAAATTCTATCACATTATGTCTCAACATATCTTCCCAAGGCAATCACCAAAACCTATCTTTTTTAACTGAAAATTTATATAAACTTTTACGTAAACGTGGAGAAAGACAATTAAGTTGTAGAATTATAACTTAAACTTTATGCAAGAACTTAGCGGGAATTAAATAAAATATAGGGTAACAAGGATATAGTAAAACAAATGATAAAATATACAAATTGTTACAAATTCAAAAGAGCAGAAGGGTGCAACTCAAAGAAGCAGAAACTAGTACCACAACTGTTGATTGATTAAACTCGAACTCGATTACAAAGATAAAGTCGGATGAAATCTCAAATGCAGAAATTACAATGAAATATTGGAAATAACAGTAACTAATGATAAAGGAAGCAGAAGGAGATGAGTAATACAGAAGAACTGGGAAAAGAAATAGAATCATTTATAACAACTAAAATTTCTGCTTCGCAATGCCGATTTTGTGGTGCCTTATACTGATGCCCAACCAATTTTACCCCTTGTCATGAGCATTTCCCCCTTTCCAGACGTAGTCCTCAAGTTTTTTAGGCTGAATGATCTTTCTAGAAGTCTTGCGTGGCATTTCCATGTGCTCTGCTTGCGTGGATTCCACGTCATCTCTATTTTCATTCACAACAATACTCCCCTCCTCAAAAGCAAACTTGTCCTCAAGGTTGGGATCAATTGGATCCACAGTGTCAGTGGTATCTCCTAAAAGCAAAGGAGTGACCTGATGATTAGGAGTTCCCACACATCGTTTCAACATGGAAACATGAAAGACCAAGTGGATCTTAGTAGACTCGGGCAACGCTAGGCGGTAGGCAACATTGCCAATGCGTTTCAACACCTGGTAAGGACCAAAATAGCGTCTGCCAATCTTGTGATCTCGTTGCAAGTGCAAAGAAGTCTGCCTAAAAGGATTTAACTTGACGTAAACCTAATCACCAATATCAAAGGTCGTATCAGTGTGAGACTTATCTACCAATATTTTCATACGGTTCTGAGCCTTTAACAAATTGTGCTTGAGGATTAGCAGAACTTCATCATGTTGTAGCAAGTAAGACTCAACTAATTCGCTCGCAGTGCTGCCCAAAATATAACGAGCGATGGTTGGATGTTCACGGCCATAGAGTGCTTAAAATGGAGTCATGCCAGCTGCAGTTTGATAAGAGTTGTTATACCAATATTCTGCCCATGGTATCATGGCAACCTAGTGGGAAGGAACCTCAGCGACAAAGCAACGCATATACTGTTCCACACACTTGTTAAGTGCCTCTGATTGCCCATCCTTCTGAGGATGATAAGCAGTACTCATGGCAAGAGTAGACCCTTGTAAATGATGAATTTCTTTCCAAAACAAGTGTAGGAACCTGGGGTCACGATCAGTCATGATAGTCCGAGGAGGGCCATGGAGCCTGATTATACCTACAACGAAAGCCTCTGCCACAGTATGAGTAGAAAAAGTAGAAGGCAGTGGTATGAAGTGCCCATATTTCGTGAGGCAATCTATTACAGTCATGATTATAGTCTTTCCCTTTGAACTGGGAAGGCAAGTGATAAAGTCCATCGCAATGTCCTCAAATACTTGATCAGGGATTGGCAATGGCTGCAATAAGCCTGCAGGGTGAAGGTGAGAATCCTTCATCTGTTGGCATATCTGACAGGCTGCCATAAAAATTTGTACGTCGCGACGCATATGCCTCCAAAAGAAATTAGATGCCAAACGATGGAAGGTGCGAGCAACCTCAGCATGACCTCCAGTAGGAGTGGCATGGAACTCAAAAATTACTCAAAAGAGTAACCCATCTTTGAACAAATAGTCTTCATAGCCAGCATCTCTACGACTCAAAGCTTGTTGAATTTCCACCAACTCTGGATTAGAGTGGTTCAACTGCTTAAACTCAACCTCAATAGCAAAAGAATTGACCGAGAGAGTCATGAAGGTTGCTTCTGAAGTTCAAGAAAGAGAATCCACGATAGAGTTTTGTTTACCAGGCCGATACAAAATGCGAAAGTCATATCCCACAAGTTTAGTGAACGACTTCTGTTGCTCAGGTATTTGTATGGTCTGCGTAGTCAAGTTCCTCAACAATTTTTGATCAGTAAAGATTGTGAAGTGATGTCCCAAAAGGTACTGCCGCCATTTACTCACAGCCTGAGTAATGGCAAATATTTCTCTGTGATAGGTGGAGGCCTTCTGCATACGAGAGCTTAACTTCTTGCTGAAGTAAGCAATGAGGTGTCCTCGTTGTGAAAAAATAGCCCCGATACCTTGACCGGATGCATCAGTTTCCACTTGAAATTTCTGACTAAAATCTGGTTGAGCTAAAATAAGGGTGGAGCCCAACTTGGCCTTCAAAGCATCAAAGGCACTTTGTTCTGCATCTGCCCACTTGAAAGAGTCCTTGCGCAAAAGATCAGTCAAAGGACCAGCTATAACAACATAATGATGAATAAACCTACGGTAATAACCTGCAAGGCCAAGGAAACTGCAAACCTCCTTTACGGAACGAGGGGGTGGCCATTGCTGGATGTCCATAATCTTTTCAGGGTCTACGGACAATCCTTGGGCAGAGATGATGTGGCCTAAATAGTCCACAAATGGTTGGCCAAATAAATATTTGGATCGCTTGGTGACTAGTTGATGGTCGCGTAACAACTACAGGAACACCTGTAAATGTTTCATGTGTTCATTCCAAGATGAACTATAGACCAATATATCGCTAAAGAATACCAAGACGAAACAGCATAAATGGGGTCGAAAAATCTCATTCATAGTTGCCTGGAAGGTGGAAGGGGCATTCGTCAAGCCAAATGGCATTACTAAGAATTCATAGTTCCCGTCGTGGGTACGAAAGGTAGTCTTGGCCACATCCTCAGGTCTGACCTTGATCTGATGATATCCGGATAACAAGTCCAGCTTGGAAAAGCAATAAACTCCATGCAATTCATCAAACAATTCATCGATGGTGGGAATTGGGAATCGATCACGAACTGTGATAGCATTGAGTGCCCTATAGTCAACGCAAAACCTCCATGTACCATCCTTCTTACGCACTAACAATACCAGAGATGAAAACGGGATGATGTTGGGCCGTATCACTCCCTCTTTGAGCATATCTGTCACACGTTGCTCCATAGCTTGTTTTTGGAAATAGGGGTACCTATATGGTTTTACATTTATAGGTGGTGCCCCAGGGGTGAGGTGTATCGAGTGATCCTAGGCACGGGAAGGTGGCAAACCGGCTGGCTTCTGAAAGACATCAGCATAGGACTCCAAAAGACTGCACAAGTAAGAGGCCATCTCGCCTAACATTCCTCTCTCATAAACGATCATCTCTAGGAAAAAGAAAGAGGAAATAGCATCGGTTGCTGCCATGTGCCTTAAACTATGCAACTAGATTTGGTGAGCACCGGTGGGGGCAGTGGCATACACAGGATTTTTCATAAGTGTTGTCGCAATTTGAAGAAATAAACAAATAAATAACTCATTGTCGTTGTAAGCGGTGTCATTTTCTATATTTATCCCTAATATTTTTATTTTTCTTATATATAACTAGTGAAATATTTCGGTGAAGTAGTGTACGGTGACACCGCATAGGACAAGGTGTATACGCCTCCGGGTTGGGGAATCTCCATGCCATAACACTTTGGACCCCTTCAGAGTAAATTCAAACTCCCGTGTTGCATACTCAGTAATAGTGCGCCCCAAAGTTACCAACCATGATACCCTAAGTACTACATCAGCACCGTGGAAAGGTAGGACATACAAGTCCTCAACCAACGCAGTTCCTTGAATCAACAAGGTGACTTGTCGCACTACCCCTTCACAACGAAGTCTCTGGCCACTGCCCACCATTACGACAAAACTGGGAATGACCTCAATTTGGAGTTGGAGATGTTTATATGCTCGTGGTTGCATGAATTTGTGAGTACTTCCTCCGTCGACCAACACTTGGACCAGCGATACACTCACTTGCCCAATGAATCATAAAGTTGATGGGGAGATTCCACCGGTTAAAGCATGGTAAAAAATAGCTGATTGCTCCTGTAATTCCAAATGTTGCAACTCCTCAGCTATGAAATCATCAGTAACAAAGGATTCCGGCAAGCCAGGGTCTACATCGGATCCATCCGTTAGCAATAAAAGCTGAGGAGGCATCTTACATTTATGACCAATAATATATTTCTCTTCACAATAGTAGCACAATTTACGTTCACGACGACTCAGTAATTCGGCGTGAGATAAGCGTTTGAGATGTGGACGATTTGATGGGTAAGAGCTAGATGCAGCTGGAATGAGTGGACTCGAGAATTTTACGGTGTGGGATGACGGTGAAAAATTAGGTGTGGGTAACAAGGGTGGAGTTTTGGTGAAGGCGGGTCGAACGGGCCCTTTTTGAGCCTAGATCCTTTTTTCGTGAATATGTGCCAAATCTAAAGTTTCCTCATAAGTTCTGGCCTATGGACAAGCACTGAATTCTTAATATCTTCTCTGAGCCCATAAATAAAGAGACGTACCATACAACCATCGGTCATGTCGTCTGTTTCATTGGCAATATTCTCAAATTGACTCTGAAAATTCGATACGGTGGTGGTTTGTTGAAGCTTTGCCAAACGTCCCTCAGCTGATTCTATCCCTTTCTGACAGAAACGAATTCGCACCTTTGCTGCGAAATGATCCCAATGCACCAGTTGTTTATTCCGAAACAGCCAACGATACCATTTGAGAGCTTTGCCGTCCAAGTAGAAGGAGGCTATTGAGAGCCTTTGATCCTCTGTTATGTGGTAAAAATTGAAGTAGCGATCTGCTTGAAAACTCCATGCCTCCGGATGTTCGCCACGAAACCGCCCTATCTCCACCGGACCTCTGTGACGAAGAATCGATGCTGTCGGAGGTTGGTCATCGGGTGGGGCTCTCCCATGGCGATGACGAGTGACTTCCATCGTTGGGTCTCGATGTTGATTTCCCACCACTTTCAGTAACAATGAACAAATATCAGCAAGGATTGAATCCTTCACTCCCTGAACCGATTCTTCTACGAGAGACTTGAGTTTTTGGTCATCCATTTTGAATCTCTGGATGAAAGCACCAATGTTATAAATTCAAAAGAGCAGAAGGGTGCAACTCAAAGGAGCAGAAACTAGTACCACAATTGTTGATTGATTAAACTCGAACTCGATTACAAAGATAAAGCCGGATGAAATCTCAAATGCAGAAATTATAATGAAATGCTGGAACTACCAGTAACTAATGATAAAGGAAGCAGAAGGAGATGAGGAATACAAAAGAACTAGGAAGAGAAATTGAATCATTCATAACAACTAAAATCGCTGCTTCGCAATGCCGATTTCGTGGTGCCTTACACTTCTGCCCAACCAATTTTACCCCCTGTCACGAGCATTTCCCCCTTTCCAGACGTAGTCCTCAAGTCATTTAGGCGGAATGATCGTTCTCCAGGCCGACTCTAATAGTATGATGGGTAAGGCGTGTGCCTTAAGCCCCCAATTTTGAGGGGCCCTATTTTTCAGAAATAATATATAGTATTTTATAGGTATTTTAAAAAATAATATATAGTAGTACTTTTGTGTTTTTCATATAAATGGAAAGAAAACCTTTTAGAGTAAATAAAGTAAAATTTTGACTTACTTAAAAATGATGGATGAATAATTTTCAATTTGAGTTGATTTAACAATTCCATTTTTTTCTCCTTATTTTCCAATGTTTCAATCTTACTCTTCATATTCCAGAACCTGCATATCTCCTTCCTTTCTCTTTATTCTTGCTCTCCTTCTTGAATTCTTTCTCCAATATTTTTTTCTTTCTCCAAAATTTTATTTTTCACCTTCTTTCTCCGAAAATTTATTAGTTCAAGTGTTCAATGATATTTTTAAGATTTCAATAATTCTATACTTCTATTACTTTATAAAAAATATAGTATAGTTTTCAAAATTTACAGCAAGAATTTTGAAGTAGACAAGCAACAACCAGATATTTTGAACTCAAAGTCTTCATTCTTCAAACTTCCTGAATCAGTAATCGGGTAATATTTTTCTAGTATTGTTTTAATTTGGTATTTGGTATTTCATTAATTTTACTCAATACATATCATTTAAGTTTTTTTTTAAAATTTAAATACTTAGGCCTCACATTTGACTTTGGCCTTAGGGCTCAAATGCTCTTGAGCCGCCCCTAATCGTTCTAGAAGTCTTGCGTGGCATTCCCATGTGCTCTGCTTGCGTGGCTTCCCACGTCATCTCTATTTTCATTCACAATACAGATAAATAAGCACTCCAAACAGTTAACTATAGATAAAAGCTCTCAGAATTCCAGAGCTTGAATAAGGCATTTATATCCAGAATTTTCATATATAGACATTTAATTAGTAGATTACACTGATCCTTTATTGAGAGTTTGTCAAATGAATTAGGCTACTAATTATTCTCGACAACTCTTCAAATTCTTCAGATGGTCTATAGAAACTTTTGTCTTCTCAACGTCCACTTCAAATTAAAAGAGCATTAATTGAAAATATGAGAGGAGATTAAAAAAAAGATAACTTGAAACGTCTATTTATATTTTTATACAAAAAACTTCTTGAAATAATGCTTGATCAAAGGGCAAAATAGTCGTTCGAACTTTTGATGGCTATTTTGGTCTTTCACCTTTTACTTTGGGGCTTCAGACTTATAATATAGTACTAGTTTCTGAATACGTGCGTTGCACGTTTATCCTAATAATTTTTTTTAAATAGTATAAATAGACAATATTAAAACATGTGTGATAAGTTGCACAAAATTTAAAAGAGAAAAACACAAGCTCAAACTTGATTATTGAATGCAAAATTAATAAGATAATGTATAAACTGCGAAGTTGAACAACTAAATGCAGCTAGGTAGGTACGATGCATACATAACAAACCGGCATAAATGTTACTGTATGTAGCACTTTGACTTATCCAGCAATACAACACACGTAGGTAGTCTAAACGAATAAAGTGCCTTATGGAGATACAAATACAAAGTTTTTGGAGACATATTTTTGCTTTGTATATTTAAGACGTCAATATACAATACCAAAGGGATATGGAACACATAATCTAATTTTTAAGTATATTATAGAAAAATAATTATTTTAGTGGGGTTCAATTCCAAATGGGAATCAATGTTTAGAGAACTCAGTAGAATAATAGCAGAGCATGAAATACCAAAAGATTGTGTCCAATTAAACTGCACCTTCAACAGTTCTTTGGAAGCCATAACATAAAGAAGAATTAACAAGGAGAAGGAAAGGATTCTAATAAGATGAAGAGGAAGACCTATTTAAGTGGCAAAAACCTATAGGGAGAAAAATGAATAACATAAATTTGACAATAACATATTTATTACCACCAGTACATGATTTACGTTCATCATCGTTTGTGTCGAAGTTTCAGCTTTCGAAGATTAAACCAATAATGTGTAACAAAATAGAGAACAAAAAAATCTCAGCATCTACAAAGGAGAAAAAAGTGGACATAACAAAGATAATTCAGTAAATGAAATACTTATTGAAAAATGGAATTGGAACGCACAGATATTTGAGTAATTAGACAACCAATATAATTAAGAAAATAGTTTGATGACTTTTAAGAGAAATTGATTTACAATAAGAGAATGACCAACCACAATTAAGAGAAAATTTAATTATATATATATATATGACAATTCATCACATCATACCATGAAAGGTCAAATGTTAACAGAGTTTCTCATTAACTGATTATGTTGGGTTCTTCAAAACCTGTTGAAGATTTTTTTTTAACTCATCAGGATAAAGAAAGATTTTTCCTTTTGTTCAAAAAACACAAATTGACAAGAAAATATAAAAGAACACACTCAGACAAGGCTTCTAACAAAAGTTTCGACGATCTCTATAATCAAGTTTTAACAATAAGGAACAATGATTTAGATTCCACCAGTTAGGACCCATGATGAAGTAACAATTAATTAATCTTTCCTCTTTACAATTCGGTCACAAAAATCCTAGTCCACTTTTTAGTTTGTTGGTATCACAAAATATTTTTCAAAATTTAATAATTCATACATTAAATTTTAAAAACATAATCCAGCTATCCTGTATAAAAAAAAATTGTTAGAAAGACAAAGATGGAAAGAAAAAGCACTGACATTAGCAAAACACTTGCAAGAAGTAACAGAAGAGACATAGATGTACCTGATTTGATATTTAAAGTTAGCTTTGTATGTAAGAAAATCAAAAGAAGAATGTTTCTTTATGAAAAAAAAAGTTTCTTTCAATTACAGTGGTTTGAATAAAGAAGATGAAAGTAGTTGCAAGAACTGGAAAGACTGTCGTAGTACAACTTTACTAAGGAGGAGTTGAAAGGGTGCATCCGTACATCTTTATCATTTACTATGTTCATTGTATTTGTCTTTTGCGCAATTGTCTTTTCATTTACCTAATTATTTATGGTAGATTAGTACACATTATCATTTATTGAAGGGTAAATTTACTTTTTGGTACAAAAATATTATAGGAGTAGGATATAAAAGAAGGATAAAATGGCCATCTAAAGTTTTATGGATATTTTGGTAATTCAAGTTTAGTTTAAGGAGCTTCCTACTTTTAGTATAATATGATATGATGATTACCCGGGGCCAATTAACATAAACTCGCTCATATTTGTAAAATCGTGAAATACATTGGATCGTTACTTGAGTATAATTCCCAATGCATCCATGCTTGTAGCCATTGATTATTTTACTTGCTTTCTAGGTTAGTTTACATTTTCGCAATTAGTTATAAATATTTTTTCAAAACCTTTCTAAGTGTTTGGCTTAGCATAATAAGTGATAATTCTCTTACACGCCTGATCGCCTACCTATTGTTTTCTGTGTGATTCGACCCCGACTCATAGTTGGGTAAAATATATTGTATGCGACCGTGTCCATTTACTTTTTAGTAGTAGATTTGGACGTCATCAGTGTAGACATAGACAAACTACCTTAATGCAAGCATTAAAGGCTAATTCCACGGCTCGAATTTGTGACCCATAGGTTACACAAATTAAATAAAGCTATCTCTTTAGCAATAATTCACGTAATATCATGTAACAGACCTTGACATTGACAGATAGAAACACCATGCTTTTACAATATCTATTATCCATTCACACAACCTCAATCCATAAAAGTAAAGAAAGCCCTAAAATTAATAGTAGAATACCATAAATGATCCATTAATAGCAGTGATACCACCAGTAATTCAACTAAAACATCATACATCTTGTAGAAGCTTCTTGGTTTCCCCAGCTGCTTCAGCTGACAAAACTCCTTAAAATCTGTAAAGGAAATAGATAAATTACTGTGCTGCAACCTCAAAAATAATGGTTTAAACAAAAGTATAATCATTCAGAAAAAGCTTGACTTCATGGCACAACTGATTCTATTTCAATTCGGTTTCAAATAATAGATTCTTTATCTATCATAACATACATTCAGTTATCCCGAAGGGTGGACTATGAAGATCAGAGGATGGAATATCAGCATTTCAGCTTGCAACCATCAGTCCTTTGCCTTGAATTGAATATATGAAGCTAATTAATTTGGGATGTCGTCGTTAAAAGTTATCTGTGATCTGCCTTGGAACAGTTATTGAGAATGTCGGCTTCCTGATTTTTAGATTAGAAAGAATTTGCTTTAGTCCACTTTTGATTGGTAAAGCTGAACGCATCATCAGTTTCATTAATATTTCTTCATTTCCACATTGAAGAGTAAATGAGTGCGGCAGAAGAAGTTTTAAGCTCAGACAGGGTGATGAAACCATTACTTAATAAGCTAGTGTATAAAGAAACACAATTAACTTCAGTTGCATTGATTAACGACGTACCTGTAATTGTTCACTTGTGGATGAAGACCTCGAAACCAGAAGTTCCCGAATTTTCAATAGATATTTCCCTGACGGCCATGACTGACTTGGCAAGTGATTCATTGCATGATATTATCTCAACTGATTTCAAAGAGGTGGTATCCTCAAAACAAGAAGCAATCGCCTTAAGATGCCGACATCTTTTCAGTACCAAGTATTCAAGGCGTGGAAAGGCATTATCTGAGGCATCCCATTCTGAAAAAGAAGGATTTTCAAGTTTCAAGTATTTGAGTTGAGGGAACTGCTCATCATTCACTTCCCATACATTGGAACTAATGGTAACTCCTAGCAGCTTGAGTACCTCGAGTTTTGGATGGCTTGCAACTTCAGTAAGATGTATGTGAAAATTGGACAGTGTCAACTTCTTCAAGCTTGATGGGAACTTCTGTTGAGTTTTTTGTTTTTAAGATGAAATAGTCTTAAAATGAGGGTGAATGAGAAATGGAGGGAAAATGAAATTTTGAGTAAAATTTTAAGTTTCCCACTCTTGACAATGAGACATTGTCCCATATTGGAAGAGGAAAAGATTTTTGGTGGGTATATATATAATTGCTCTTTTTGTAGCTCTTAAAGAGTTAAGAAGAAAGCAAACCTCGCGCCGTCGTCGTCGTCGCTCGCTCGGCTTTGGCTTCGGTTTGGCAGCCGCCTAATGCTCTTCCCACCATGAATGTGCTTGCTCCACAAACAAACTAATGCTTGCTCCACCATGGAGGGTGGACGTTTGGTCTTCTTCAACACTAACGGTACTTCCTCTCAGCATTTCCATACGATTTTCTTAGTATCTACTCCTTCGATCTCCATTGTTTTTAACTTCAAACAAAGCAACTGTAAGTGTGATTTGCTACCGAACTTTGTGTTCGCTGAAACACTGGGGTTTGAAGTACCGCTACACCAGTGTGTTATTCGTTCTATCCTAGAAGGAAATAATCCATTACCTTGGGTACTAGGAGGAGATTAAATTCCTTAAGAAAACACTGTGAATTCAGTGGGCTCGAATTTATTACTGTTTCATTACGATAACTTTTATTTTGCAGAATTATTATTTACAAATACAGCAATATTGGCGGGAATAACAACTTCAACTGGTTGGTCAAGGTCAATCTAGTACCAGAAGAAATCTTGAGCATTTTGAGCTTTGTGAGATTGTTAAATGCAGGGAATGAGCCATCAAATTTTGAAACTACACATCTTAATTTCCGGAGATTTGGTGTCTTTGCCAAGATCTTATCAGCATTGTCCACACTAGAAAAACATGCTGAGGAAAGAGTTTGCAGATCATACATTTTCGAGAGGCTTTCTAGGTATTCTTGTCCTCTGTCACAAGCGAAAGATGCATGATCATAGATGTGTAGATGCCGCAAATTGACCATCTTCCAAATGGTATCTGGTAATGATACTCGTCCTCTAAGTGCTTGAACTATCAAAGTTTCAAGGTTCGGAAGATTGGCTGGGAGTAAGATTGTATCTTTGGTAGTCCGAAAAGCAAGATACCTCAAAAGGGTTAATTATTGTGGGAAAGAATCAATTATTGTATATTCAATGTCTAACACCCTCAGTATGTTTTGTGTGTCGTGTTTTTTTCTATGTATTGTTATTTTTAGGAAGGAGAAAGAGTTGCTAATGCCTGTATAACTTGTTTCTGTAGTGATTGCACTTTGTCCTAACGATAGTGAAGTACATATATATAAACTATCCGAGGACAAGTGGGAGAAGGTCCATGTTCTTCAAAAGGTAAATATAGTCTTAAATCATTGCTTCATGTTATTAAATTGTTCAAAGGTCAAAATATCGGTGGTATCTGTTGTTTTACCGCCTATAACTTTGTATTTGAACTTAGGTGCTCTCCCCTATACTCCCCCCTCCCTCCCCCCCCCCCCCAAAGAAAAAAAAAAAAACCAATAAGGATTAGTGGTTAAATATTTGGATAAGGGAGCTATTTTACAACAGCAATAAAGCCTGTTGCTCTCCTTCAATTTTAGCTTCTAAGGTCTATCTGCGTGCTGTTGAAAATTTTGGAGAACTTTTCTTTCATGTTATTTGGTAATTTTTTATAAAATGACCACGATTAGAAAATTGAAATTTAAGGAAGAGAAAAACTCTATATGATTTGGTAATCTATGTCCATTCCCATACTTTTTTACTTATCCATTATTTATCTTCTATAATCATATCTCAGTGTTATGTTTTATTCTCATTCCATTTTACAACGTTTTCATTTATTTGTTTCTTATGTTTCTTGATGCTGCAGCATGACCAAATTGTGTCCGGTATAGATTGGAGTTCAAGATCCAACAAAATAGTTACTGTTTCTCATGATCGAAATTCGTAAGTGACTATCCACCTTTGAGTTTTTAGAGTTTGATATCATTAAGTAGGTGATAGCTGTAAGTTTTTCATTTTACATTGTGGCTTTTTTGTCCTACAAGGAGCTTCTCCCTTTGTTTTTTTGCTTTTTTATTTTTTAATTTGTTAAATCTGACCTCAGGGAGGCTCTCTAATTAGAAGGAACATTAGGCCTGAGAAGTACTTCAAACTACCAGTATTCAGTAACATCCTTCAATTGTTTGGTGGCAGTAATCCATTGTTCGTATTAATTTTTGTGAAGGTTAAGACCAGTTTTTAAGGTGCATCTATAGAAGCCATTTCACCAAATGGGGCTATAATATCTTTCTTTTGCTTTTCCTAGTAGAGCATTGACATATTTCTTTTGACAAAACTATATGGTTAACAAAGCTACAAAGTTGGTTTTGTTCGGTATAACACATTTGTAGTCAGATCATTCTGTAATTTATCGCCTTTAATCTTGATTCTCTTTAGTGTGTGTGCAATGGTTAAGTTTGACTTGACAAAGATTAAGGTAATATGGACGGAGTGCGGAAAAAAAAGAGAGGATGAAAGGGGTGTGTGTGTGTGAGGGAGGGAGGGAGGGCTTGTTCTATGATTGCACAATGTGGGTTATATATATATATTTATTTTTTTTGAATCCCCTTGACATAAGGGAAGATTCCAATCTAGTGGCAAAGGGGTTTAAAAAATTACTTTAGTGTACGGTTCAAATGGCAATTGTAACATTGTAATATCTTATTAATCCCCTTGTATAAATTTCTAGCTCCGCCACTGGGTCATGGGATGCAAGGTTTGGCAATTGGCAGTCATTTTTTGCACCCATTGCTTTCTGTTTCAACTATATGTATAGCATATAGAACGAAACTATAATGATAAATAGGTATTTATGCTAAATTTGCAAGTATTGCCACGGAGGAGTTGATTGAGTGCAGTGATTTAGGCATCCAATAATTTAAAATTCTGAATCTGCATGTGAGAGTGGTGCTTTAATTGCAAACCAGAAAAACAGTTTTTAACAGTTGAGGAGAAGGTTGAATTGGTGCAGCTCAGGGGAAGTATCTGCTGTTTTCCTGATTCATTTATCCCTCCTCCAAAAAGTATATATGTTCTTCGGTTTAGTGGATTTTTCTGTCTGAACAGTGAGCTTGAGGAGATAGCAGAGATTTAAACATATGGAGCAATTTCTTTTTCTAGGGAAATGGCCAAATACTGTATATTCTTTTACTATATTCTTATAGGGTCATTCATATTCTTGCCTTCAGTAACTCGTTTTGTATTTATTTCTTGAGCTTAAAGAAGTTCCAGCGTGGATTAGGTGAATTTTACGTGCCAAAATACTTTAGGAAATTATATAAATTTATCTATGTAATTTTTAACTATGATTCAAAATTACTCTCCTATAAACTTTGGTTACGCTCCATGTTGAAGCTCATTAAGGTCAAGGACACATACAAGATCATTCGCCATTTGCTAACAACAAGGATATAAATTGCGTAAAAGTATAACTGGCGGTAAAATAAGATATTTCTGTTATAAAATAAAAACTGTAAAGTAAAGACAAGTATAGAGAGAAACTGATATATTATTCAAACTTTAAACTTATGTACATAATGAACTGAAAGCTCCTCTATTTATAGAAGAAAGGAAGCAGCTGCGAGTCTTTTCAGGAAGCAGTTGCAAGGCTTTTCTTTAGCTGCTTGTAAGTTGTCTGCATGAGCTGCTTGCAACCTGCCTGTTTAATAAGAAGCTGCTGCAAATCATTTCTTTGAGCTGCTTGCAACCTGCCTGCATCAGCTGCTTGTAGATAAATTTCAACAGAGTACTATATGGATAATCTTCTACAGGAAGATTATCTATAGCGGAGTAATAAATGAGCATCCACAATATAATTATTTTCATAACACTCCCCCTTGGATATTCATTAAAAGGTATTGTGCCTTGTTAAAACCTTACTAGGAAAAACCCAGTGGAAAAAATCCTAGTGAAGGAAAAAGAGTACACATATTTAGTAATACGCATTTCTAGCTGCCTCATTAAAAACCTTATAAGGAAAACCCTGTGGGAAAAAACCTTAGTAAGGAAAAAAGAGTACATCACGTATTTTACTCCCCCTGATGAAAACCTTATTTCAAATATTTGAGTCTCCGCATTCCAATCTTGTATACCATCTTCTCAAAAGTTGAAGTTGGCAAAGATTAGTGAATAAATCTGCCGGATTATCACTTGAACGGATTTGCTGCACATCAATGTCACCATTTTTCTGAAGATCGTGTGTGTAGAATAATTTTAGTGAAATGTGCTTCGTTCTATCTCCTTTTATAAATCCTCCCTTCAATTGCGCTATGCATGCACATTGTCTTCGTATAAAATTGTGGATCTTTTATCACACTCCAAACCACATTTTTCTTGAATAAAATGAATCACATCTCAATCATACACATTCCCTATTTGCTTCATGAATAGCTATTATCTCAGCATGATTTGAAGAAGTAGCAACAATTGACTGCTTTATGGAGCGCCATGATATGACAGTACCTCCACATGTAAACACGTACCCGGTTTGAGATCGAACTTTATGGGGATCAGATAAATAATCTGCATCTGCATAACCAACAAAATCTACACTACCTTTGTTAGCATAAAACAAACCCATATCAAGAGTTCCCTTTAAATATCGCAAAATATGCTTAATCCCATTCCAATATCTCCGAGTAGGAGAAGAGCTATATCTTGCTAGTAAATTAACAGAAAATGCTATGTCAGACCTTGTAGCATTAGCAAGATACATAAATGCACCAATTGCACTAAGATAAGGTGTTTCAGGACCAAGGAGTTCCTCATCCTCTTCTGGAGGTCGAAACGAGTCCTTATTCACTTCAAGTGATCGAACAACCATTGGTGTACTCAATGGGTGCGCTTTGTCCATGTAAAAGCATTTTAAAACCCTTTATGTATAGGCAGATTGATGCATAAAGATCCCGTTTGCTAAATGTTCAATTTGCAATCCAAGACAAAGTTTTATTTTTCCAAGATCTTTCATCTCAAATTCTTTCTTAAGATATTCAATTGCCTTTTGGAGCTCTTCTGGAGTTCCAACAAGATTTATGTCATCAACATAAACAGCAAGTATAACAAATTCTGATGTCATTTTCTTTATAAAAATACATGGACAAATAACATCATTTATGTAACCCTCTTTCAGTAAATATTCACTAAGGCGATTATACCACATGCGCCCAGATTGCTTTAAACCGTACAAAGATCTTTATAATCTGATTAAATACATTTTCTGAGATTTCGAATATGTTTCAGGCATTTTAAATCCTTCAGGAATTTTCATGTAAATCTCATTATCAAGTGACCCGTACAGATAAGCTGTAACCACATCCATCATATGTATTTCAAGTCTTTCACGCAAGGCTAAACTGCTGAGATATCGAAATGTTATGGCATCCATAACTGGTGAATATGTTTCTTCATAATCGATTCTAGGTCGTTGTGAGAATCCTTGTGTGACAAGGCGAGCCTTGTATCTTTCAACTTCATTTTGGTCATTTCTTTTTCGCACAAAAATCCATTTATGACTAACTGGTTTTACACCAGCAGGTGTTTGGACTACTGGTCCAAAGACCTCTCTTTTAGCAAGTGCGTTCAATTCTGATTGAATTACCCCTTGCCATTTTGGCCAATTAGATCTTTGTTGACATTCTTCGACAGATCGGGGTTCATAATCCTCACTATCTTGCATAATGTTAAGTGCAACGTTATATGCAAAAATATTATCCACCACTATTTCAGATCGATTTAAATTAATCCCATCACCAGTAGAACTTATTAAAAGTTCCTCACTCACTTGAGTCTCGGGTTCATTGATTTCTTCAGGAATCTCAAAACTAATCAGATCTTAGGTCTCTTCAGGAGATCCCTTCATAATATCATTTTGATCATTTGTCAATTTTCTTTTTCTAGGATTTCGATCCTTAGAACCCAAAGGCCTACCACGCTTCAAGCGTGCTTTAGGTTTACTAGTTCTTATACTAGTAGATGGTCCTACTGGGACATCAATTCGTATAGGCACATTCTCTGCAGGGATATGTTACTTAGTTATCCTTTTCAAATCAGTAAACGCGTCTGGCATTTGATTTGCTATATTTTGTAAATGGATGATCTTCTGAACCTCCTGATTACATATAGGGGTACGTGGATCAAAATAAGATAATGATGAAACTTTCCACATAATTTCTCTCTTGATTTCCTTTTTCTCTCCCCCTAATTGTGGGAAATTTATTTCATCAAATCGACAATCTGCAAATCAAGCAGTAAATAAATCTCCCGTCAATGGTTCAAGATAGCGAATAATAGAGGGTGATTCAAACCCAATATATATTCCTAACCTATTTTGGGGGCCCATCTTACCGTGCTGTGGTGGTGCTACTGGCACATATACAGCACATCCAAAAATTCGTAGATGGACAATATTTGGTTCATGACCAAAAACTAATTGTGACGGAGAATATTTATTATAATGTGTTGGTCTGAGACGGATAAGTAATGGTGCGTGCAAGATAGCATGGCCCCAAACAGTAGTGGACAGTTTTGTTTTCATAAGTAGTGGTCTTGCTATCAATTGCAGCCGTTTAATAAATGACTCTGCAAGGCCATTTTGAGTATGAACATAAGCTACAGGATGTTCAACTTTTATTCCAACTGATAGACAGTAATTATCAAAAGCTTGAGATGAGAATTCTCCAGCATTACCAAGGCGAATAGCCTTTATAGGATAATATGGGAATTGTGCCCTTAATCGAATTATTTGGGCTAATAACTTTGCAAACGCCAGGTTGCGAGACGATAGTAGGCAAACATGAGACCATCTTGAAGATGCATCTATTAGGACCATAAAATATCTAAACAGCCCATTTGGTGGGTGAATAGATCCATATATATCCCCATGTATACGTTCTAAAAAGATAGGGGACTCAATACCAATCTTCATTGGTGATGGTCTAGTGATCATTTTGCTTTGATAACAAGCATCACAAGAAAATTCATCATTTGTAAGAATCTTCAGGTTCTTTAATGGATCCCTACTCTAATTTTCAGTAATTCGTCTCATCATTATTGATCCAGGATGGCCCAAACGGCCCTGCCAAAGCACAAAAGTATTTGAATCAGTAAACTTCTGGTTTATGATAGAGTGTACTTCAACTGTACTAATCTTTGAATAGTATAAGCCAGAAGATAAAGTTGGTAACTTTTCTACAATGCATTTCTAGCCAGAAATATTCTTTGTAATACAAAGATATTCCACGTTCATTTCATCTATTGTCTCAA
The DNA here is from genome assembly GCF_000390325.3 of Nicotiana tomentosiformis. Classification (NCBI taxonomy): domain Eukaryota; kingdom Viridiplantae; phylum Streptophyta; class Magnoliopsida; order Solanales; family Solanaceae; genus Nicotiana; species Nicotiana tomentosiformis. The sequence goes on along the minus strand of NC_090821.1, from coordinate 60,818,512 downwards.
CATGATACCCATTTTGGCGGATATCTATAAAACTCAACAAGTTTCTTCGGGACTTGGAGGAGAATAATGCATTGTCTATAATAAGTTTTGTTCCCTTAGACAGAAATACAATAGCTCTTCCGGAGCCTTCAATCAAACTTATATTACCAGAAATTGTAGAAATATTTGCTTTTTCCTTATGCAAATAAGAAAAGTATTTCTGATCTTTGAATATGGCATGAGTTGTTCCACTATCAATTACACAAATATCTTCATGATTGGTCTTTGATCCAAACATAATTTGAGGATTATCCATATTCTTCAAAATGACATAAACAAAATAAATATGATAGTAAACATTATTATCAAAACATAACTTTTATTTATGTACAACAATTACATAACCATACTATCTACTACAAACAACAAAAATTAAAATTTACATTTCTACAGATTCACTACCGATCACATGACTTGTTTCTCCTTTTGGGAGTGCAAAATAATCAGCTACATCCAAATGCATGAAGTCTAAATTATCTTCAGAAATAAAATTTGCTTCAACATTTTTCTCTGTCTTTTTCAGGGAGGCTTGATACAGCTCAACCAGATGTTTTGGCGTAGACATGTACGTGACCAGTGCCATTTTCCTCCACATCTATAGCATGCATTTTCTGGCTTTGCTTCTTGCACTGCTTCATGCTTTTGTTCCTTTCTTTTCCACTGCTGGTGGTGAGGAGGGTTCTTTGGTGCATTGTTATTACCACGATTAGAGTTTTCTCCCCGACCACGGCCATGACCACGACTGGGGCCACGTCCTCTTCCACGCTTAGCTTGGTGGAAGTTCGTCTCATTCACTTCAGGGAATGGACAAGAACGAGTAGGTCGGCTTTCATGGTTTTTAATTAATAGCCCATTATGTTGCTCGGCTACAAGAAGATGTGAGATAAGTTCAGAATACTTTTTAAATCCCATCTCTCGATATTGCTGCTGCAGGAGCATATTCGAGGCATGAAAAGTGGTGAAAGTGTTCTCCAACATATCATGATTAGTAATATTATCACCACATAGTTTTAATTGGGAAATAATTCTGAACATAGCAGAATTATACTCACTGATAGATTTAAAATCTTGTAGCCTTAGATGAGTCCAATCATAACGTGCCTGTGGAAGAACGACCATCTTCAGGTGGTCATATCTATCTTTCAAATTATTTCACAGTATGACTGGATCTTTAACAGTAAGATGTTTCATTTTCAGGCCCTCATCAAGGTGATGGCGTGGGAATATCATTGCTTTGGCACGGTCTTGGTTTGATGCCTGATTTTTATCTTTGATGGTGTCTGCCAGACCCATCGCATTAAGATGAATTTCGGCATCAAGCACCCAAGATATGTAGCTTTTGCCCGATATATCCAGGGCTACAAACTCAAGTTTAGAAAGATTTGACATTATTTAGAAAAAGAAAGTTCGTACCTCTGATACTTTTAAAGTATTTTCTTGAGATGGCAGAGTCTCGTGCTGATAACGTATTATAAAATAAAAACTGTAAAGTAAAGATAAGTATAGAGAGAAGCTGATATATTATTCAAACTTCAAACTTATGTATATAATGAACTGAAAACTCCTCTATTTATAGAAGAAAGGAAGCAGCTGCGAGACTTTTCAGGAAGCAGCTGCAAGACTTTTCTTTAGCTGCTTGTAAGCTGTCTGCATGAGCTGCTTGCAACCTGCCTGTGTAATAAGAAGCTGTTGCAAATCATTTCATTGAGCTACTTGCAACCTGCCTGCATCAGCTGCTTGTAGATAAACTTCAACAGAGCACTAAATGGATAATCTTCTTCAGGAAGATTATCTATAGCGGAGTAATAAATGAACATCTACAATATAATTATTTTCATAACAATTTCAGATTACTTTTAACCCTTTTTCCTTTTCTTCTAAAGGTGGTGTTCGACTTGGAACAATTTGTGTGCACCCAATTATTCCAGGGAATACATGTAATCCAATATTTCTCTCTGCCAAATTTTGAACTCTAGCCTTTCATAATTTTCGCACGCTTTATTGATTATGGAGTGCAACAAATAACACCTTCATTTTTTTATTTTGTACTTTAAATTGTAAATCCTTAACTCCCCGTTTGCAACGTCACAATTTTGTAGCAATTTACTCACTTCAATTGCCATATCAGGAAATTGTGTAATAACAGTTACAGTGCACCATATAATCCGAAATCATCTAAATACCTTGATATTGGCAAATGCTATTACAATGCGTTTTAACCATTGACACAATCTTAATGTAGAAGTAAAGGAAAACGCTAAAGTAGCAGCAGAATACCACAAGCAATCCATAAATGCTTGGCAAAATAGTAATACAACAGGAATTCAACTAATATATATGTCATACATCTTATAAAAACATAAAATACTCTTAAACTTCATGATTTAACAAACTACTCACGCTTGTACAGGCCAAAATCCTTCTTAAAAATATTTAGCGTAGTATGGCATTAAAGAAAATTATCGGTCGAGCTCGCCCGAGATACGCAGCGAGGTCAATGGACGAGGTACCGACATAAGTCGTGGTCAAGATATCAACGGTTATCGTAATCAAGATGTCAACAAGGGTCGAGGTCGAGATTGACCATTGATGATAAGACTCGCAATGGCTAATTTGTCAGGATAGGGTACTAAAAGGAAATATTCTAGTGAATATCCCTTGTATTTGTACTATTAGAGTTTCCTAGGAAAAATGCCTCATATATATATAGAAAGAAGAGACAATGATAGGGGCATGCAATATTAATATTGATAAGAACTCTTTTGAGAGGAAGACTTTCTCTCACGCAAAAATACAAAAACTACATTTTGATAAAGATTCTTATTCATAGTATTCCCATCTTTCCACCAGATCTAAGGATCGTTCATACGAATCTTGGATCTATCTGTCATTCATCATTGTCAGGAGAAATATTCGTTCAACCCATTCATTATTGGGTCAATCTTTCTCCTTATTTATTTAAATGACATTTATTGCCATTTATTGTTAGTCATATCTCCATTGATGTTTATGTTTTAAGTATGTTCTACACTTATTATCATCAACCAGTTACGAGATCTGTCCCATATGCTATATGTTTTTAAGAATAAAATGTCTAGAGTTATTATCACTAACTAGATTTAGCCCTCTATTATATAAATTAAATAGTTTAACCAGAAGTCATACTTTTTGGTCAAATAATTTGGTGCTGTCTGTCGGGACTTTCTAACTAAGTCTTTTAGTTTCTTCTAGATCTACAACTGACACTGGTTACTAACGCAAAAAAAAAAACCAAAAGAAGACCCTTCTTCTCTTCATATGCATAGATCTAACATGGCACATAACAGAGAAGAAAGAACGAGAATAATGAGCGACCTCCCAACCAACCTCATGTACATCATCCATGAGAGCTCTGAAGCAGTGGACGAGGGCACAACGCCCAATGCCTTTCCTAGGCAAGGTGGATCACCCTTCCCCACTACAGCATCACAAAATACCATGGTAAGACCGCTACCATATCCGTAGGAGAGGAGACACCACCAGCGATAAAGAAGCTCCTTGAGGCTTGGCTAACTGATACAGTGACAAGCGTCCTCCACAAGCCCGTTCAAAACGCGGCCGCAGTAAAGGCGAGAATTTGTGCCGCACCATCAGTGGACGAGAAACATGAGCAACCTTCTCCACCCACGACGACAGGTATTACTCACAGTATTGTTGACAATGCAGGCGACGACGCTCTCACTGCCATTTTGAAAAGGATGGAGGAAATGAAAAACGAGAACAAGACACTTCGGGATCAAATGAGATAGCACCAAGAAAGGGTCGATAAAATACTGGGTGTTCCTAAGTTATTGCCGAAGAGAGACGCCGGTCGGTTCGTCGAGCAGCCGTACAGTGACAGCGCTACCCCACATGCCATACTAAAGACCTTTAAAATGTCGCCTTATCTGAAAATATACGATGGCACAACCGATCCCGAAGATCACGAGACCCATTACATCACCGTCGTGAAAGGAAATGATCTCGCCAAAGGGCAAGTATCCTCCATTCTACTAAAGAAATTCGGTAAAACCCTCACGGGAGGTGCATTAACCCGGTACTCGCAACTGCCAGCACGTTCTATCGAAACCTTTGCGGAAATGGCCGATAGGTTCGTAACGGCCCATGCCGGGGCCAAGAAGGTCAAGGCAAGAGTGAATGACATCTTTGCTATCAAACAATCCCCGGGAGAAGGACTGAGGGACTTCCTCGCCCATTTCAACCGAGTAAAAATGACTTTGCCCAATGTATCAGAAGGAATGGCGGTAGCTGCTTTCCAAAACGGGCTGAACCGAAATGGTTCAAGGGCGACAAGAAAATTATTAAGTCGGCTTATGAAATATCCCCCAACGACTTGTGACGAAATACATAATGTGTATTGTGCCGAAGTTCGAGTAGACGAAGACGATCTCAATGGGCCGACTCATCGACTGACCTCAGTGCAAGCAGAATCTAGAAAAGATCGGAGAAGTGATATCAGAAGAGATCCAGTGACTTCACGGCCGAACCAGGAATGTCATCTCCCATATATCAGAACTACCATTGTATTATCACCTCGCCATGAAGAAGGCCCACCCCGATCAAGAACAGGGACTCATCGGAATGAAAGAGGTATGCCCCATTTATTATCCGCTCACAATTTTTGCGTATCACCTACAAAGATCGTCTATGCCTTGGAGAAGCTCGGACCAAAGGTAAAGTGGCCGCAAAAAATGAGGTCAGACCCGAATACCAAAATATCAGACGCCCTCTGCGAGTTCCATCAAGAGCAAGGACACGAAACCGAAGATTGCATCGCCCTAGGACAGGGGGTTATAAACATGCTGCGACAGGGACACCTCAAAGAATTGCTGAGCGATCGGGGAAGAACCAACTTTGCTAGGGGACGCGAACAACATCCAGGGCTGCCGAATCCTCCCTCGCCAGTCCGCACCATCCACATGATCATCGGCGGAGGAGACGACGTTTCCATCAACAACGTGAAGTTCACCATGACCCACAAGCTCAAACGATCGATCACCCACGAACAATATGATGAACTCGAAGAAACTATCATCTTCGATAATTCAGATATCAACGGTTTGGCATTCCCTCACTATGACGCTCTTCTTATTACTTTATGAATTTTAGATACCAATGTAAGACGGATTATGGTAGACGACGGGAGCGGCACGTGTATTATCCATCCCCGAGTACTCACACAAATGAAACTCGTGGACAAGATAGTACCACGCTGCATCGCACTAACAGGATTTAGCAATGCAGTTGAACGAACATATGGGGAGATCACACTCCCCTTCCTGGTGGGTGGCGTCACTATGGAGACCACATTCCACATCATGGACCAGGACATGGCATACAATGCCATAATAAGATGACCATGGATACACACCATGAGGGCCATACCCTCCAGCGTGTACCAAGTCATCAAATTCCCAACTCCATGGGGCATATTCAGCATAAGCGGGGAACAACGCACATCCCAAGAGTGTTACCGCATCGCCCTAGACTACATGCCCCCCAACAAATGAGAGGCAAAGAGAAGGAACCATAACAATCAACAGGGTCGAGGTCAATAGGCGATGACATCGAGGACGTCATCAAAGACCCCGATGTGGATGAGGCCGCAGGATCGACCATAGAGGACATCAACCCCGTTCAGCTAAACAACAACGACCACGGCAAGAAATCTTACATCGGCTGCAAACTCCAAAAACCAGGTGAGTTTCACAAATTTCTAATTGCTAACGCGGACTTGTTTGCTTTTAGCCATGCAGATATGCCAGGTATTCCAAAGGAGATCGCCACACATAGATTGAACGTCGATCCACTCCACTCCCGGTAAGGCAGTTCGACGTAAGTTCAATTTTGCAATCAATGATGCAGTGCGCGAAGAAGTGGAAAAATTATTGGAAAATGGCTCTGTCGGAGAGTTGAAGTACCCCCAATGGGTCGCCAACGTGGTCATGGTGAAAAAGAAAAACGGTAAGAGGCGGATGTGCATATATTTCACCGACCTGAACAAAGCTTACCCTAAAGACTCGTTTCCACTACCTCATATCGACCAACTCACCGATGCGACAACCCGGCATGAGTTGTTAAGTTTCTTGGATGCCTACTCGGGCTACATCCAGATCCTTATGGAGGAAGAGGACCAAGAAAATACCACCTTCATCACCCACCAGGGGACATACTGCTACAGGGTCATGCCTTTCAGATTGAAAAATGCGGGGGTAACTTACCAAAGACTGGTGACAAAGATGTTCAAAGAACAACTCGGAAAAACGATGGAGGTATACATCGATGACATGTTGGTCAAGTCCAAAAAGAAAGAAGACCACATCGACCATTTAAGAGAAGCCTCCGGCATACTCAGGCAATACATCATAAAATTAAACCCCGAAAAATGTGCATTCGGTGTGGCCTCAGGAAAATTCTTGGGTTTCCTAGTGTCGCAATGGGGTATCGAGGTCATTCCCGACCAAATCAAGGCCATCGAGGGTATACCCGAGCACTTGACCACCAAAAAGCAAGTCCATAAGCTAACCGGTCGTATCGCCGCTCTGTCAAAGTTCATCTCGCGATCCACCGATATGTGCCACAAGTTATTCGGCATACTCAAAAAGAAGAATGGCCTCCAATGGACCCCTGAGTGCATCCAAGTACTAAAGGAGTTAAAGGTGTACCTGTCCTCGCCACCACTGCTCTCAAAATCAGAACCAGGACAACCTCTCCTCATGTATATCGCATGTTCGAAGTAGTTGTGAACGCAGTCTTAGTCCAAGAGAATAAAGGTACGCAATCCCTCGTCTATTACATTAGCAAGAAACTAGTCGACGCCGAGACAAGGTACCCCCACCTTGAAAAACTGGCTCTGGCCTTGGTCGTAGCTTCACGAAATCTTAGACCGTATTTTCAATGCCACCTCATCCCGGTAGTCACTACTTTCCCCTTAAGAAGCATTTTACACAAACCCAAACTTTCGAACAGATTGGCCAAATGGGCCATTAAACTAAGCAAGCACGATATTACATATCGACCACGAATGACGATGAAGTCTCAGATCCTCGTCGACTTCATCGCCGACTTCAGTGCACGTATACTGCCCGAAGTCAAAAAGGAAGTCGTCCACGCTTCTTCCCAAATACACAACCTATGGGTCCTATACACCGACGGTACATCTAATGCATCGGGGACCGGGATGGGACTCGTACTCAAAGTCCCAACAGGCAAAGTAATTCGCAAGTCCATAAGGTGCCCGGACATGACTAACAACGAGGCCAAGTATGATGCCGTAATTGCAGGACTAAGATTAGCACTCAAATATGGGGCGAAACGGCTAAGGCTGCGCTGCGATTCTCAGCTTGTGATCAACCAAGTCTCAAGGACTTTCCAAATCAAGGAGCAAAGGTTACAAAAGTACCAGACTAAAATCTGTAAACTACTACCCGAGTTCGACGAATGTCAGCTCGACCAGATCCCCCGAGCACAAAATATCAAGGCGGACGGCCTCGCCACATTAGCAGCAGCAACCAAAAACATCATCGAAGACCAAAATATGGTCCACCTCCTCAGCTCGTCGATAGACCAAATTGAGATAAGAACCATAAACCTAACTTGGGACTGGCACAACCGTATTATTACATATTTGCAGGACGACATACTTCCCAACAATAAAAAAGTGGCCAAGAAACTAGAAATGCAAGCGGCCAGGTACAACATCGTTCACAATGACCTATACAAAAGGACATATGGCCCCCTAGAAAAATACCTAGGCCCAAATCAAATGCGGCGCATCCTTAAAGAAGTGTATGAGGGCCATTGCGGATCCCACTCTGACAATCGATCTTTGGAAAGGTGCCTCATACGAGCAGGATACTATTGGCCTACCATGAAAAAGAAGGCCGCAGATTTTGTGAAAAAATATGAGCAATGCTAGAAGTACGTTCCAATGATCCACCAAACAGGCGAACACATACACTCAGTAACTTCCCCTTAGCCTTTCATCAAATGGGGAATGGATATCATATGCCCCCCTCCAAATCGGATGAGGTAATGTACGATTTCTCTTGGTTTTAACTGATTATTTCTCTAAATGGGTGGAAGCAGGAGCATTCGCCCAAATACACGAACAAGAAGTAATTGCCTCCATATGGAAGAACATCCTATGTCGTTTCGGTCTCCCCAAAGAAATCACCTACGACAACAGACCCCAATTCATAGGAAAGAAGATCGCCAACGTTTTTGAAGAATCACACATCAAAAGAATAATGTCAACGCCTTACCACTCCGCGGGTAACTGGCAAACAGAGTCCAAAGGACGCCAAAGGACTATGGCCGGAGATATTACTAGAAATACTCTAGGCCTATCGAACAACGACAAAAACGAGCACGGGGGAAACGCCATACTCATTAGTCTATGGGACTGATGCAGTAATACCAGTAAAGGTTGGGGAGCCAGTCTAAGATACTTCCACGAAAGCAGACCACAAAACGATGACAGTAGAAGGCAGGAACTCGGCGGAGTTGAGGAACGAAGAGATATGGCCTATGTGAGAATAGTGGCCCAAAAGCAGCAAGCAGAACGCTACCATAACAAAAGAGCAAAGATCAGACCACTTAAAGTCGGGGACTACGTGCTTAAAGATAAAACACAAGCAAGCAAAGATCCACGGGAAGGCAAACTAGGAACAAACTGGGACGGCCCCTACAAAATCTCGGCAGCAACAAGAAAAGGGTCATTCACACTAGAAATAATGGAAGGAAAGCGGCTACCAAATAATTGGAACATTACACACCTCAAGTACTTCAACTTTAAAAGGACGAGGTCCCCAAAATCACACTCTTTTTCCTTCACTCGAGTTTTGTCCCAATTGGGTTTTCTGGAGGAGGTTTTTAACGAGGCAAGGACCGGGACACTTCAGGATTGAAATGCGCACAGACGAGGGCACTGAACGGCTAGTTCATTGCTCAATCTCTTACTATTTTTCTAGTTCGACCAATGAAGGGACTAGATAGACTGGGACTGGGACTGAACTACTAGCCATCGCCCAGAAAATATGTAAATCTCTACAAGAATATGAATAAAGTACATGAAGCTTATTTCTTCTCTCCCCAAATAAAGGTTACATTCGACCGCGTTCGAATTAACACCTATTCGGCCCACGACCTTAATTAATTAAAGGTTATATTCGACCTTGTTCGAATTAACACCTATTCGACCCATGGCCTCAATTAAATAAAGGTAAAAATTGACCTTGTTCGAATTAGCACGTACTCGGTCCACGACCTCAATCAAGTAAAGGTTACATTTGACCTCGTTTGAATTAACACCTATTCGGCCTACAACCTCAATTAATTAAAGGTTATATTCGACCTCGTTTGAATTAACATTTATTCGTCCCATAACTTCAATTAAATAAAGGCAACATTCGACCTTATTCGAATTATCACCTACTCGGCCCACAGCCTCAATCAAGTAAAGGTTACATTCGACCTCATTCGAATTAACACCTATTCGGCACACGACCTCAATTAATTAAAGGTTACATTCGACCTCATTCGAATTAACACCTACTTGGCACACGGCCTTAACTAAATGAAGGCTACTTTCAACCTCGTTCAGCCTACTCAAACAAATTGGTTATGACAAAGGCAATCAAGCAACAAAATTAGAAAAATGCATAAACCCGAACAAAGAAAAGGAATCAGGTACGAATAGCAAAACACTTCATACTTAGAATATTTGTTCTTTACAAAGGCTCGAATCCACGCCTACAAAAAAATATACACAAATCTGTAGCTAAACAAAAAAGAAGAATAACTAATCACCACAAGCTTTATCGCCCAGACCGTCTCTACCTACCTCTTCGCCGTCGCCATCGCCAACGGGATATTCATCCTCGTACCAAGCATCCTGTTCAATCCGATATACGCCTGTATTCTCCTCTTCGTCGACGACTTCCGGTGTAGCGGGATCATAGCCACAAGCAAGTCGAGCCTCACACGCCTTAGCACGAGTATCCTTGAGGTCGGCTTCTGAAACAGCCTCTGCCCCCATCAGATCCCTAAATATGTCTAGCTGGGCCTCAGCGTGAATCCATTCCTCGTACAAATCCCGCAGAACATCAAGAAAAGCAGAAGTCCAGGAAGAGGACGACTGAGCCAACAACTGCGCCTTCTCGGCCTCGAGAGCATCAACTCGATCACCAAGGCTTGAAGCCTCTTTTTCCAGCTTCCCTACCCGCTCATTAAGCCGCTCTTCTCTGAGTCTGGTCGTCTCTAGGGCACTCTCCCTCTCAGAACGTAGAATACAGATCACAATTGTAAAAGCCTCCGCTCTTCTCACAGCCGACAACTGAGCCGACTCTGCTTTCTCTGAGATCGCCGCCTTCTCAGCTACCTCACCACTCAGAGCGTCCGCTTTGAGTTGGCACTCCTCAAGCTCGGTGCGCAGTGAAACCACCTGAGCCTGAAGATCGGCGCATTGGGTCTCAACCACCTTGCTCAACTCAAGTTCTTCTTCTTTATACCTCAATGCCCCCTCGAGGATGCTGCATTTTCTAATGGACCTCACCAACTCGTCATCCTTCTCTTCAACTCGTCTCGGAGAGCCCGAAAATTACTGCTCCCACCAAGCCACCTGCAAAGCTCACGGTGTTTATCATGGTATTCGCGATACTTCCACTCCATCTTCTGAAAAATGTCCTTACACCTCTCCTCCTGCTGGGAACTCTCGATCTCCAAAATCACGGTTTGAAAGAAAGACAAAACGAGGAATAAGAACAAAACAGAGCTCAACAAGAAAAAGGAACAAAAATGTAATCAAAAGGCTTACCCTGAGAACGAGGCCGACTATACTCATCGACAAAGTAGCATCCTTCAACTTCTCAAGTGTTTTATCCTCCACATCGGAACAGAGGGGACCAAGAGAAGGGACCACGTCCTCGGTATTCACCAACAAATCTTGATTCAAGGGGATCACAATGGTCCGCGTGGTCCCCTCTAATATCACTCAAGTCAAGTAAGCCCTTCCCCCATCATCCTCACCTCCTCGGCATCCATGTCGGAGCCAGTCTCGTAACCTTATTTGGCTACGCTTTTACCCTTTGTGTCAACCCGAGAAGAAGGATCATTGGCTGGTAGGGAGGCCGTTGGCTCATCCTGTCGTAAGGTGTCGGGAACTCTCGCCGGCGACCCTTTAAAATTCATGGTCTCAGATAGAGACGTACTCTCCTCGGCCCCCGACGACGGCAGAATCGTGGGCGGCGACTTGACATCAACTCCAAAATTTATGGTCATCGTTTCTCAAATGACGAAATCACCCATCGCCTAACTCGCCACCTGGACGACATTATCGCCGACATCTACAGATCGCTTCTTACGGAGGAGCAAGTTATCATTATGCGGCGATAACTCCTCCTTATCATCCTCGTCTACTAGATGGTGTAGAGGGGAGGTAGAGATCCTTGCCACATGCATAGTCCACAAACGAGTAGACCTTACCGCAGTAGAAGGAATAGAAGCTGCCTTCCTTTTACGGAACGCCAAAGTTGGAGCCTTCGACCTCCTCGAAGACCCTCGAGCTGAAAAAGAAAAGCCAAAAACTTTTTTAGAAGACTATCACCTCTTGTGAAAAATAGTTACGAAGAAATGACAACGCTGTCAAAACGACAAAGATAAAGGATATCAAGTGCCTATGTATAAATAAACACATATAGACAAATTCACCAATCGCGGAAGGCACGGGCCCGAATTTCTTGATAAAAGCCGGCCATTCACGAATCCCCACTGTGTGAGGTAAACCATGGCTAACCCAGTCGTGGATGTCCCTGAACAAAAGAGGGGGCAAATTCTCATCTACACAAAGAAAGGATGAAATGTTAGATCAAGACTAAAACGGACAAAACAAATGCTAAAGAAAAATACTTACGGGCGTAATTCCAAGCCTCGGGAAACCCGCTCGCGTTGGCTACCACGTCATTGGTCTTGATAAAGAAATAATAGAGCCAGAACTGATGATTTGCCTTATTGTCCATCTTCACCACTAAACGTTTACTTCCTCGGTGGAGAAGAAGCAGCATCGTCCCCCTATAGAAACTAGGGGCAAAAAGTTGCATCAGGTGGAGAAGAGAGACCCCACAACCAGCTAACTCCGCATATTTCGTCAACATACGGATAAGATTATAGACGTAGGGGGAAAGTTGAGCTGGGCAGATGCCGTAGTAACGGCAAAACTCCTCCGCCAATGGGAGAAGAGGAAAGGAATAACCTATATAGAATAGGTACGCGTAGAACGGGTACGCGTAGAACGTGCAATATCCCAGGTGATGTATTTGTACCACATCGCGCCCCCCGAAATCAGATCAATGTGAGCCGAGAGTTTTAACTTTGCCCTAAACTCAGCAAGGTCGACCTTGTTCATCATCGACTCTGAGGACTTAGAATCATCTTCAGGCAATTTCTAAAAATCAGATCTATTCTCACTGCGAGGAATTATTTCCTCTACTGTAGGAAACCTTTCGTTTTAAAGGGCAACAAAAATATCGTCGCTGTGAGGAGGCATACGCACCGCCAAAAGGGTAAGACCAACCACCATGCGAGAACCAGAAGGTGCGTTATCCATATTCTTGAGAAAGGAGGTTTTAAGCACAGAAGGGTTGAAAATAGTAAGAATCACTAAAACTGCTAAGGAGCTTCGAACAATGGATGGAGAAAAAGATACAAAGTATGATGAGTATTAGAAGCTTTGTAAATGTTAAAACGTTGCCCACACATCCCTATTTATAAGGATACATGCATAAAAATCGAGAAATCAGGCCATCATTACCCATCACAGGTATGAAACGTCAGAGGCGCAGAAACGACGCAAGGCGTCAGGAAAACTCGTCATAATGACGCATGATGTCGTGACGTCATTCTGAAACAATGCATCCCTAAAGTTTGCATCTCACGAAGAGTCATGTTGCCACCTCGCCTAAAGCGCTGCTACCTAGCTTGCTCGCCTCATTTCGTCAACTACGACATACAGAATCCGCTCACCAAGGCCGTCTGAGCTCGGCCTTAATAAGCGGAGGGACTAACTGTACATGCCAAAATTCGTCTTCAGAATATTTAGCGTAATATGGCATTAAATAAAGTTATCGGTCGAGCTCGCCCGAGACGCAGCGAGGTCAATGGCCGAGGTACCGACATAAGTCGTGGTCAAGATATCGACGGTTATCGCAATCAAGATATCAGCAAGGGTCGAAGTCGAGATTGACCATTGATGATAAGACTTGCAACGACTAATTTGTAAGGATAAGGTACTAAAAGGGAATATTCTAGTGAATATCCCTTGCATTTGTACTATTAGGATTTCCTAGGAAAAATGCCCCATATATATAGAAAAAAGAGATAATGATAATATTGATATTGATAAGAACACTTTTGAGAGGAAGACTTTCTCTCTGGCAAAAATACAAAGATTACCTTTTGATAAAGATTCTTGTTCATAGTATTCCCATATTTCCACCAGATCCGAGGATCGTTCATACGAATCTTGGATCTATCTGTCATTCATCATTGTTAGGAGAAATATTCGTTCAACCCATTCATTATTGGGTCAATCTTTCTCCTTATTTACTTAAATGTCATTTATTGTTAGTTATATCTCTATTAATGTTTATGCTTTAAGTATGCTCTGCACTTATTATCATCAACCAGTTACGGGGTCTCTCCCATCAGCTATAGTTACGGGGTCTCTCCCATCAGCTATATGTTTTTAAGAATAATGTCTAGAGTTATTATTCTTAACTAGATTTAGTCCCTTGTTACATAAATTAAATAGTTTAACCGGAAGTCATACTTTTTGGTCAAACAAGGCTAATGTAAAACTCCACAAAAACTGTAACTAAAAAAAAGAAAAAAATTAAATTAGTATGCTGGAACCTCGTAAGTTATGTGGTTTGAGACAAAAATATTTTCTTTCACAAACAATTGAAGCAACTCTAATACCATTGCAAATATTTAATGTTGCTTAATCTTTATTACTAGGTATCATCTATGATTCAGTAATTTCAGTGAAGCTGAGTCTGGACCGGAGATGTAACATTAACATTTCAGCTTCCCACCATTAGTGCTCTACTTGAATTTAATAAACGAAACAATCAAATTTGGTTTGCCAAGTTTATACTAAGTATTAAGTACTATTTATCTGTGCTCCGATATTAGTCGAGAACAGCTATCAGCAATGTAGGTTTCCTAGTTGGATTGACAAAAGGACACGGCTTTTCGTTCCAACTTTGATCGGTAAAGCGGAAATGAAAAATAGTCGATAGATATATAATATACGTATAATTCATGTGTAATATGTATATAATTATCTATTATTAATTTTTCGGCACATGCGTTGTATATACCAAATAAATAATAATACACGAAAGAAGAAAATACAAGAAATTCAACTAAAGACCATTCTTTCAAGAAATTCAGTACTCACTTGGCAAGGAATATACACAAGGATTTAAAGAAACTAATGTTTTTAAGGAGTAAAACCCGTATGTCCAAATTGATTTTATCAACAAAGTATTCCAATCCACCTTGCAAATCAAGAATCAATATTCTGTGAGGTAAAGGAAATACAAAAGGTTGATCATGCATCCATTTAGCCTAAATATTTCTACAACATACATCAAGTTGAACACTCTTATAGTAGAATGGGAACCAAGCATATCCAAAATCAAAAAAGGTCATCTCTCCAAATGAAGTAGCAACTACTTGGCTCAAAAGAAGACATAATCACATGTTGAATAAAAAACAAAAACTAATAGATCTAAATATTAACTGCTAACTAATTAAGGTTTCCTTCCATTTAACCCTTCTGAATTTGATAGGTACTTCACTTGGAAATCAATTGCACAACGAGTTAAGAGTACTTTCAAGAAATTAAAATTATTAGAATAGCAAGTATCTTCCACTCACCAAGTGAGGTTCTGCCTCATTAAATGCAAATGTCTACAATACGTTTTAGTAGCTAACACAACTATCACTATTAAATGCTTAGCAAATGAAACCTTTATGCATTTAACCTAGCTAGAATATCCAAAAAACCTTCCATGGTCCACCATATAACTTTAAATTCTGCACGTAATCAGCTGATTATCAGAAATATTTACCAAGCCACAACACTATACATAGTGTAAAATAAATTACTCATTAATTCAGATTCTAATGCACTATCTGAGAGCATAAAGTATGGGCGGTACCTACAGCGGCCAGTGGCATTGTCTCGAAACATGTCATAGTTCAAATAGAATCTCCAATAGTGGGCACCGCATAGGGTTCAGTCTCTTTCATGTCCTCCTCAACCTGCATATTATTTTCGTTGCCATTATCAATCCCTTCATCCAACCCTGTTCCTTTATCTACAAAAGAAATTCAAGTGAAATTTTTATAAGTGGTTTATAGTCCCATTCTTAAAGCCATACAATTCTGCATTCAATTGAAGATTAATTATTTTACTGTGTCTTGGTACTTTATTTCATTTCCCAAGCGCAGTCCTTCCTCATTGACTCTTTAGATCATTCTGAAAATTTATGTAAATTTTCTGATGTTAGGCCAAAATGCTATACTTTTAGTATATTACTGGTCTTACATGTTGTTAGTTTAGTGATTAATTGTGCGACGTTTGAGCTAAATTATGTTATTTTATATGTAGAAGCATCGAAAGACAAAGACGAGTGAAGGTTGCACAAAAAGAGGACGAAAATGCAAGAAAAGAGCACAAGAATAACAAGTACCCAAACCGTGCTACAGACCAGCCTTCGCGAGGTATATAGCCAGGTTGACCGCGCTATAGACTAGGCTTCGCGAGGTCTATAGCCAGGTTGACCGTGCTATAGACCAGGCTTCGCGAGGTCTATAGCCAGCTTGACCGCGCTATAAACCAGGCTTCGCGAGATTTATAACGAGGTAATTAAAAGTCGCGGGTTAAAAGACTTCTACCCGGATTTGGACTCTAGGACTTCAGCCCTAGCCTATAAATATTCCCTAAACATGTCTGAAGAGGAGAGAGACGTTTTGAGGGGAAGACTCAACCAAGGAGGACGTTTTTGAGAGGGGATTCGGCCTAAGGAGGCAAGAACACTCTAGGAGCAAGGCGGCAAATTCTTCTACGAGTCTTTCACTTCCTTCTTCCTATTTTCATTATTGATTATGAATTCTAGTATTGTAGTTTTGCATACTATTATGAATAGCTAATTTGGTATCTAGAGTTTTGATAGAACCTTTTGTAGGATAAACTCTTGTTATGTTTTAATAATTGAGCCGTTGGATTTCTCTACTTGTTCAACTACGTGTTTATTATTGTTGATTGAATGGCCATCAATTAATTGTGCCTATTTAGTGTGTATATTGCTCGAGAGAGAGAGAGTACGCATTTAGGTAGTTGTTGAACAACATCACTCCTAACGTATGTGAGAGGTCAATACGGAGGGTTTAAAAGTGGGATTAGAGATAATAAAACCTTAGTGCGATCGTAGAGAGTAGTGAATTAGTGCCAGCTAGCATAGTTCGAGAGAATACGTCTAGTAAATTATGGTAGTTGCTCGAGAGAGAGCTACGATACCCAAAGTACTCACGATCGGTAGAGAATACTTAGGCGAAATTATAGAAAACGTAGCGGGAAAGATTCCGACAATTGGAGAAATCATAACCCTAGACCTCCTTAGCCTTGTCTCAAATTTCATCCTTGTTAGTTGATAATTTTACTGTTTTGTAATAGTTATTAGTTAATTAGTTAGAAATAAATATTATAATCTTTATAATTACGAAATTATTTGGACCTGTGTTTCTTAGCAATATTGAACAACTATAGCTAAGCATTAGTTCTCAGTGAGATTTGACTCCAGACTTGTAAACCGGATTATATTTGCAACGACCGCTTAGTCCTTTTTATAAGGTATAGATGGGCGTGATCAAATTTTGGCGATGTTGCCGGGGAATTAACGGTGTCGTTGTATGTGCACATATTGCTAGATTTCAAGTTTGAACTTTTATTTTTATTTTATTGTATTTGATGTTTTTAATTTTTGTTTTACTTATTAATTTGAGAAATATGGCATCGTGGAATTATGAGAGTTTTGATGTTGGTAATTCTACTGTTCTTCCTTGTGTGTATTGTGGAGGAAGCCACCTGTGGCAAAATTATCAAAATATTACCGAGAGTGAGTTATGTGCACCAACTCGATCTTATGTGTGGAATGTATGTTATATGTGTGGTGGTCAAGATGGTCACGTTCATAGTTGTGCTTATATTTCTTATCTTCCACCAACCCCTTAGTTTGGTGGTTCTTCATTTTCTTGTGAAGTCAATAATAACAAAGAACCCAAGGATGATGACCTGAAAGAGATCAGGGATGTGCTAAGGTGCCTTGTGGAGCAAAATAATGAGAAAGAATTGCACATACAAAGGCAAGATGCTACTATTCACTTGGAGGCACAAGTGAGTCAACTAGTTGAAACATTTAATGCTCAACAAGCTAATATTGTGGATAGTTGCCAAGAAGAACATGAATTAGATACCGTAATTGAGGTTCTAATGGAGGAGGTTAGAGTAGAACACTAACAATCAATCAAACTAGAATTTAAGGATGCCGATTTTTTAGAAGAGATACTAGAGTCAACTAAAGAATGTTGATGATACATATTTAGTTGACTCTAGTGTCATTGGTGTTGAGAATGTAGACAGTCCCAATGTTCATGTAGTTGAGCGCATTGCTCCACACTCCAAGTATTTTTCCACATTGTGTTTGGATGATGATATAGAAATAGAGTCATCCAAGCCACTTGAGGAGTCAAGGAATGAGGAACAAGGTTACTACATTCTGGAATTCTTCTTTCCAGAAATTCTGGATTACACACCTCATCTAAAGGCCAAGAAGTGCAGAGTATTACATTATTCCTTGGGCCAGTTAGATTCGTTCAACCACCCCAGGAGCATAATCATAAGCTTGAGGAAAAACTTAGGGTCCAATTCATAAGTTCGAAGTTGAGAGAAAAGTGGTAAAGTTGATTCATATCGTGCCATGACGTTAAATCAAGCGCTTGTTGGGAGGCAATCCAGCTTTACTGTTTTATTTTATTTTTTTTTTATTTTTTTTATATTTAAATTATATTATTTTTGTAGTGTCGGTTTTTGATCTTCTAGGAGCATGGAAAGCAAAGCTATTGGAAGGATGCAACATCAAACCAGATGGTTGGAACTAAGTGTGAGGTATCCGCACGAAGGACTATGCCTGGGTGAAGTCTGAGTACCCCATGAGATGCTAATATTTTGGCCTACCATGAAGTTTCTTTTACCCTCTTATTATTTATGGTGTGCATTGGGAACAATGCACAATTTTAAGTGTGAGGTGAGAAGATTATCTGTGTGACTTTCTATGATATTTTAACTATGTTAGTATAATTGAATAGTGATGTTTTAGAAAAATGGAAAAAGATTAAACTTTTTCCCACGATAGATATCCTACACAATCATCTTACTGCTACACACATACTTTATTAGTTGCTTCAAATTTGACCAGCCTGATTGTGACCCTCAATGAATTACTATAACTAAAATATGCTATTGACTCTTCTAAGATTCAAAAGACAGCACAAAACTGTGTAGTAGAGGATTTTCACCCTGCTTAATTTTTCAGATGAATTTTATTAGTGAATTCGAGAAGATATATATGGACACAAAATTACCATTATCTGGAGTTTCACACTTGATACTTCATACCATTGTCTTTGAATATGGATACAAAATTACACGTACAAGAGTAAAAATAACAACAACAACAACAACAAACTCAGTATAATCCAACAAGTGTGGTATGGGGAGGTTAGTGTAATCCAACAAGTGGGGTCTTAGGAGGGTAGTGTGTACGCAGACCTTACCCTTACCTTCAAGAAAGCAGAGATGTTATTTCCGGAAGACCCTCGGCTTAAGATAGGTAAAAGGAAGGGCAACAACAAGCATAACAATTAAAAAACTAAAGCAAAACTATAAAATTAAATACACTAGGCACTGCAATCAGAAAGCCAAGAAGAAAACAACAACAAGTAATCACAGAAGTTAAGGGAACACTGGAAAAATAAGTTACTCATATTTATTCCTCCATTGTTCTTGTAATATGTCCAAATTTTCATGATATTTGCCATGACATAATATCAATTATAAAAAATTTGTGGTTCATGACATTTGCCATGACATAATATCCATTATTAGGCCAAGGATTTCTTGCTATAAATAGAGGAGTTTCTCCTCATTTGCAAACACACAAATTCAAGAGCTCTTTACTCTTGTCTTTCTTTCTCCTCATTTATTTCATTATAGAGTATTTTGTAAGAGAGTGAGTGTTGGAAAATACTTGTGTGAACCCTTTCTTTGGAGTGATCTTGTGAGGTTATTCTCTTGGGGTATTTGAAATTAATTAGAGTATTTACTCTAATTTTGTACTCTCTTTTGTACTCTTGTTGGTATAGTAAAATTGCTTCTCTCCGCTTGTGGACGTAGGTCACCTTGACCAAACCACGTTAAATTTGTGTCTTCTTTATCTTCATTAATTGTCGTTATTATCAACTTCCATTGTCTTTGTTATTGTCATTATACCGTTGTTTGGCTAAATTCTGCACTACCCGGGTTCCCGATCCTAACAAATTGGTATCAGAGCCAGATCTAACCGGGTTAGTTTAAATAGCCAAAATGACTCTAACAAAGTCTTATGTTGAGAATTTTGACCGAAGTGCAAACTTCGAAATGTGGCAATTAAAGATGGAAGCTATCCTAATTCAGGATGGCTTAGATTTGGCACTGCAAGGAAAGGAGAATATGTCGAATAAAATGACGGACGATGAGTTTGCCGTCATAGACAAAAAGGCAAAAGCAGGTATTATTTTAAATCTTTCAAATGAGGTTTTGCGTGAAGTTGCAGCAGAAAGCTCAGCCAAAGGCATATGGAAAAAGCTTAAAACCTTATATATGAAAAGAACAGTAGAAAACAGGTTTTACCTAAAGCAAAAACTCTACACTTTTCGTATGAGGATCAAGCTGTGTTATTGCTTGTTTCCTTACCCCGGTCATTTAAACATATAAGAGATACTATGCTTTATGGAAAGGATAATATCTCTTATAAAGATATCAAATCTATTTTGAAATCAAAAGAACAAATAGATAGAGATATTACTGGGAAAACTAGTGGGAACCAAGGGGAAGGCTTATTCATAAGAGATAGATCCAATAAGAAAGATTCAAAGTAGTGAGAAACCTAAATCAAGGTCAAAATCCAAATACAGAAATGTCATGTGCAAATATTGTCATAAGAAAGGTCACATTATTTCTGAATGCTTTAAATTGAAAAATAAATAAAAGCATACAGAAAAGAAAAATGAGCACAAAAATACTGACACTGTCGAAGCAACTGTAGCTGCTGATGAGACTGAGGGAACTATTTTTTTAGCAACTAATAATAGTTTCAAATCTAACAATGAGTGGATTTTAGATTCGGGTTGTTCTTATCATATGTGTCCCAGTCGGGATTTATTTACCACATATGAATCTATTAGAGGTGAAGTTGTCTTGATAGGCAACAATGTTGCCTGCAAAGTTATTGGAAAAGGTACAGTCCGAATCAAAATGCACGATGGTGTGGTGAGAACTCTCACCGATATTATATATGTTCCTGACTTGAAGAAAAATCTCATCTCTTTGGGCACTCTAGAATCTCTTGGGTGTAAGTACACAGGTGAAGGTGGAGTTCTGAAAATTTCTCATGGTGCTCTTGTGATCATGAAAGCACGCAGATCTGGTACGTTGTATACTCTTTTGGGATCTACTGTTATAGGTGCTGCTGCAGTTTCAATATCAGATAAATCAGATTCTGACATCACTAAATTGTGGCATGTGCGATTGGGGCATATGAGTGAAAAAGGTTTTTCCATTCTCAGCAAAAGAGGTCTCTTATGTGGCCAAAGTATCGGAAATATGGAGTTCTGTGAACATTATGTGTTCGGGAAACAGAAAAGAGTTAGCTTCAAATCTCCAGCGATTCATAGAATAAAAGGTATTTTGGATTACATTCATCCAGATCTTTGGGGTCCTTCACGTACCCCATCAAAAGGTGGTACCAGGTATATGTTAACTTTCATTGATGATTATTCAAGGAAAGTTTGGGTTTATTTCCTGAAAAATAAAAGTAATATTTTCTTAAATTTCAAACAATGAAAAATTTTGATTGAGAAGCAAACAGGAAAACAGGTTAAGCGGCTTAGAACAGATAATGGCTTGGAATTTTGTAATGATGAATTCAATGAATTTTGCAAGAATGAAGGAATTGCTCGACATCGTACTGTGAGAATGACACCTCAGCAAAATAGTGTGGCAGAAAGTATGAATAGAACTCTTTTGGAAAGGGCTCGTTGCATGATTTCAAATGTTGGGTTGACAAACGCTTTTTGGGCAAAAGCTATCTCTACAACTTGTTATATTGTCAATCGAGCTCCTTCTGCACCTTTGAACTTTAAGACTCCAGAGGAAGTGTGGTCAGGTACTCCTGCTAATTATTCTGATTTAAAGAAATTTGGTTGCCCTGCATATATGCATGTAAATAATAGAAAATTAGAGCCAAGGGCTAAAAAGTGCATTTTCCTTGGGTATGCATCTGGGGTGAAAGGATACCGACTATGGTATCCTGATCCCATGGCACCAATTTTATAATTAGCAGAGATGTAACCTTTGATGAATCCTCTATGTTACATTCTAGAAAAGAGTCTTCTAGTTCTTGTGATACAGATAAAGGAAAGTGTACACAGAATCAGGTGGAGATTGAGATTGGCATTCCTTCTGAGCCAAGCTCATCAACTTTGGAGCAAAATACAGTTGAAACTCCTGAAGTTGAGACAAAAGCTGAAATTCCTGAAGTTGAGACTCCTGAAGTTGAACCAGAAGAAGAGGAGTATTCTATAGCCAAATATAGACCAAGAAGAGAAGGTAAACGACCATTAAGGTTTGGAGATTATGTTGCATTTGCTTTTTCAGTTGCACAAAAAATTGAAGAAATTGGAGAACTATCAAAATATTTAGAAGCAATTTCTGGTGCTGACTTAGCCAAGTGGCTGATTGCAATGAATGAAGAAATTGAGTCTCTCCACAAGAATGGTACTTGGTCTCTTGTGAAGCCGCCATCAGGAAAAAGAATTGTTGGTTGCAAATGGGTCTTCAAGAAAAAGGATGGCATTCCAGGGGTTGAAGATGCGAGGTATAAGGCACGATTAGTTACAAAGGGCTATAGTCAGGTACAAGAAGTTGATTTTAATGATATTTTCTCACATGTTGTTAAACATAGCTCTATTCGTGTCTTGCTTGCTTTCGTTGCCATGTATGATTTGGAATTAGAACAACTTGATGTTAAGACATCTTTCTTACATGGCGAACTTGAGGAACAAATATACATGCATCAACTCGAAGGATTTGAATTGAAGGAAAAGAAGATCATGTTTGCTTGTTGAAGAAATCCTTGTACGGATTAAAGCAGTCTCCAAGACAATGGTATAAAAGGTTTGATTCCTTTATGTTGGGTCATGGTTATTCGAGGAGCATGTATGATAGTTGTGTTTACTTTCGAAAGTTAAATGATGGTTCATTTGTGTACCTATTATTATATATTGATGACATGCTCATTGCTGCTAAGGATTTAACAGAAATTCACAACTTGAAAAGTCAGCTGAAAAGTGAATTTGAGATGAAAGATTTGGGAGCAGCTAAGAAAATCCTTGGCATGGAGATCAAAAGAGATCGAAAAGCAAACAGGCTATTTCTGACTCAGAAGAAGTACTTGGAGAAAGTCTTGGAGAAGTTTGGCATGAAAGATGCTAAACCAGTTAGTACCCTTCTTGCTGCTCATTTTAAGTTATCAGCTGTTCAGTCCCCGCAGTCAGAGGAAGAAGAGAGGTACATGGCACATGTTACTTATTCCAGTACAGTCGGCAGTATTATGTATGCAATGGTTTGTACACGTCCAGACATTTCACAAGCAGTGAGCGTGGTAAGCCGGTATATGGCTTTCCCTGGTAAAACACATTGGCATGCTGTGAAATGGATTCTCAGATACTTGCGAGGTACTTCAAACACATGTTTGGAGTTTGGGAGAAATACTAACACTTTGGTTGGTTTTGTAGACTCAGATTATGGAGGTGATCTTGACAAAAGAATATCGGTGACAGACTATGTATTTTGCATCGGTGGTTGCGTTATTAGTTGGAAAGCTACATTACAACATGTAGTAGCTTTATCTACTACCGAAGCAGAATATATGGCAGTGACCGAGGCGATCAAAGAAGCTTTATGGTTGAAGAGTCTATTTGCGGAACTCAGTTTACACCAAAGTAGTATTATCATTTTCTGTGATAGTCAAAGTGCCATTCACTTGACTAAAGATCAAATGTATCATGAGAGGACGAAGCACATTGATATAAAGAATCATTTCATCCGAGAAACCATTGCTGAAAGAAAAGTCTCTGTTCAGAAGATCAACACTAGAGACAATCCTGCTGACATGTTCACAAAACCTCTTCCAGTGTCCAAGTTCAAGCTTTGCCTGAACTTGATTGGCATTTATGAAGAATAATTTTGCCCATTGGGATTTTTGCGAAAAAGGTGGAGCAAATTTACTATATATAAGCCGAAATTAGGCCAAGGTGGAGATTTGTAATATGGCCAAATTTTCATGACATTTTTCATGACATAATATCCATTATAACAAATTTGTGGTTCATGACATTTGCCATGACATAATATCCATTATAACAAATTTGTGGATCATGACATTTGCCATGACATAATATCCATTATTAGGCCAAGGATTTCTTGCTATAAATAGAGGAGTTTCTCCTCATTTGCAAACACACCAATTCAAGAGCTTTTCACTCTTGTCTTTCTTTCTCCTCATTTATTTCATTATAGAGTATTTTGTAAGAGAGTGGGTGTTGGAAAACACTTGTGTGAACCCTTTCTTTGGAGTGATCTTGTGAGGTTATTCTCTTGGGGTATTTGGGATTAATTAGAGTATTTACTCTAATTTTGTACTCTTGTTGGTATAGTAAAATTGCTTCTCTCCGTTTGTGGACGTAGGTCACCTTGACCGAACCACGTTAAATTTGTGTCTTCTTTATCTTCTTTAATTGCCGTTATTATCAATTTTTATTGTCTTTGTTATTGTCATTATACCGTTGTTTGGCTAAATTCCGTACTATCCGGGTTCCCGATCCTAACAATTCTTTATCAATAATTATATATATCAAATTATCAAGGACAGTTGACTTTATGCTACAATTGTATCTGGTCATATCACATGGATTTAATAGATCAAGACGTATTTGATAAAGTTAGATAAATGTCTGGAATAACTGAAGACAGCTCATTTGGCCATTGTTTAAACGGAGATCAGAGGTAGAACTAAAGCAAATTTAATCTTGTAATCTATTTGCTTAATTTGTCCAAACATATTTCAAATTTAACGACGGATAGACTTTATAGTGTTTTTATTTGTAATTGTTGGACTAAATTAATTTAAAAATATTTTTATTATGATGTGACAATATTTATTTTGGGCTAAACTCCCACGATTTTGACTCTGCTTCTCTGTACTGTTCTAGGGCCCTACTAGCAATCCATAAATACTTGTCAAAACAGAAATACAAGAAGAATTAAAGTAACAAGTCATACATCTATTCACATTCCAACTATATATTGACTCCTCAACATTCTTTCAAAGTTACTAATCTTTTCTTCTTTTTGTCATACATCTTCTAAAAACATAAAGTCTTTAACTAAGAACCTTATCGTTTTTAGGAAAAATAGGATGCCAAACAAAATCTCAAATTACTGTGGTCAGCAATAATAAGAGAGTGAAAGGGACTTTAGGGACAATAGGGTACACTAAAGAAAGTTTATTGTCAAGCTTGCAGGTGTTGACTTGAGTTGCAATATTTGTTTATCATTGTTCTCTTGTTGGTAGGCCCTAAGCTAAAGATTTTACACTAACAAATTAATGTCAGATGGCTCCATTAAATAAGGTTAACTACCCTGTCTAATGACACTTCAACTGTTGATTCCTACTACCTTTGTGTAGTGACACTCCAACTGTTGATTCCAACTATTGATTCCTCCTAACTTGTCTGTTCACATTCCAAC
The DNA here is from genome assembly GCF_000390325.3 of Nicotiana tomentosiformis. Classification (NCBI taxonomy): domain Eukaryota; kingdom Viridiplantae; phylum Streptophyta; class Magnoliopsida; order Solanales; family Solanaceae; genus Nicotiana; species Nicotiana tomentosiformis. The sequence goes on along the minus strand of NC_090821.1, from coordinate 60,793,242 downwards.
TATATATTGACTCCTCAACATTCTTTTAAAGTTACTAATCTTTTCTTCTTTTGTCTCATTCTTTTTTCTGATTGCTTCTGCTATAGGCTACAATTTTGTTCCCTATCCTATAGAAGATGAGAAATTAGAACAGGACCTTTCTTGGATTTCTTTATCTTGCTTTCTTTTTGACCCTGCCTGAATACACTGAAAGAATTTCAGGAAGTGCTGGTGATGTTTTGGAAGATAATCCAGTAGGAAGGTTAAAAGTTTATGTATATGAGCTTCCCAGCAAATAAAACAAGAAAACTCTTCAGAGAGATTCGCGATGCCTCAATTACATGTTTGCAGCCGAGATATATATGCATCGTTTCCTGTTATCCAGTCCTGTTCGAACTCTTAATCCAGAGGACGCGGATTGGTTTTATACTCCAGTTTACACAACTTGTGAGTACTTGACACCACATGGTCATCCTTTACCTTTCAAGTCACCTCTTATGATGAGAAGCGCGATTCAGCTTATTGCTTCTACCTGGCCATACTGGAATAGGACACAAGGCGCGGATCACTTCTTTATTGTACCACATGATTTTGGTGCATGTTTTCACTTTCAAGAAGAGAAAGCTATTGAAACAGGAATTCTTCCGTTGCTGCAGCATGCTACCTTGGTTCAAACTTTTGGGCAACGAAATCATGTTTGTTTGAAGAACGGATCGATAACTATTCCTCCATATGCTCCTCCACACAAAATTCAATCCCACTTGATCCCTCCTGATACACCAAGATCCATCTTTGTTTATTTCTGAGGCTTGTTTTTTGACGATAGAAATGATCCTGAAGGCGAGTACTACGCAAGAGGAGCTCGAGCAGCAGTTTGGGAGAACTTTAAGGACAATCCTGTTGGTATTATTCCTCTTTAGGCGTTACTCTAATTTGATAATGCAAAGAACAAAGAACACTTCTAATCCACAATTAATTCGTAGTTAATTATCATACCTCTCCACCATTAATTTGTTGTAACATTTCTAGATTTTATGTATATGCAGAGTGGGAGAATGAAGATACTACTTCATAAATGGTTCACGTTCATTCATATGACAGTTTCTTAACTTTTGTGACTTCGTTTGTGAAAAGATACAACTTTTCAGAAGGTTTGAAGTTACTGTCTTTATGATAATTTTGTCATTAAACCAAAATAAATGTTACATAACATTAACTCACATTTGGTCTCTTACGATTTCTGATGGAAAAAAACATAAATGATTTGCCTATATAAACATCATCATTTGTGAGCTAAAACACCAACTAAAAACATTATTCTCTCATCCTCTCAAAAGACTATTCTTCTTCCTATTTTTCCTGGGCAATTCCTTTTTGCAAACTCCAAACTTTCAGCCACGAGTGCACGTGTTTGAAAGTACTGTGGAACCTTGGGAGCGACCGGTCTTAACGATTTGTACCCAGTCGGACCGAAATCGCTTTCAAGGCAGTGGCTTGCCACGATATAGTATTTATTCGATAAGTTATTTCTATTCTTGGTCAATATTATCTACTATTTTTCTTACAATTTGAAAGTGATTTCGTATATAATATTGACTAATGGCTACCACTTTGAACAAAACACTTCCTGATCTGTCAAAGCTTGAGCCTTTAGATGGCAACAATTATAAGCGTTGGTCCTAGAAACTTCTAATTTTCTTTGAACAATTAGAAGTGGATTACGTTTTGTTTAACGAACCTCCTGCTACTGTTGTTGCTGCTGATGCTGCTAAAAAGAATTTTGAAAAGGATAATAAAACTGTTCGAGGGTATCTGCTTAACCATATGACTAATACTCTCTTTGATTTATTTATAAATTATAAATCTACTAAAGTTATATGGGATAGTTTGGAGAAGAAATATGGTACGGATGATGCGGGGAAAAAAAAGTATGTAGTTGAAAAGTGGATCAAGTTTCAGATGGTTGATGATAAGCCAATCATGGAGCAGGTTCACGAGTATGAGAATTTGACTGCTGATGTTCTGAACGAATGCATGGAGATGTGTGAGATTCTTCAAGCTAATGTTCTGCTTGAAATTTTTCACCTTCTTGGAGTGATTACATGAATCAACTGAAACACAAGAAGAAAAACTTAACTCTTAAAGAATTGATCAGTCACATGAGGACTGAGGAAGCAAACCGTCTCAAAGATGAGGAGGCAGAACGACTTAAGGATAAGATAAAATTTCTCTCTCTCAATTCTTCTAAAGCTAACCTTGTGGAATCTGCTAGTACTTTTGTGAAAGATAGGCTTAAAGGTAAACAGAAGAAAGGCCAGAAGAAAGGATATGTAAAGAAGCAGAATTACTTCAACAAACCAGAGGGCCAAATCCAAAAGTCTAAAGGACCTTACTATGTATGTGAAAAAACCGGTCACAAGGCTTTCTAGTGTAACCAAAGACAAGGACAAAGCTTGAAGCAGGGAGGGAAAACTCCACCCCAAGCTAACCTTACTGAAAGTGGTGATGTGATTGTTGTTGTGGTCGTTGAGGCAAATATAGTGGCTAACAAGACCGATTGGATACTAGACACATGCGCTTCAAGGCACCTCTGCACCAACAAGAAATTGTTCCATGACTTTGAGGAGTCTACTGATGGCGAGTGTGTTTACATGGGTAACTCCACTACCGCATGAGTTATGGGTAAAGGAAAGTTCTTCTTAAGTTAACTTCTGGAAAAACTTTAGCCTTGAACAATGTTCTGTACGTTCCCTCCATTCGTAGAAACTTAGTTTCTAGTGCACTTCTCAACAAAGCAGGCCTTAAACTTATTTTTGAATCTAATAAAATTGTTATTTCTCGTGGAGGAGACTTTGTTGGGAAGGGTTACCTCAATGGAGGTTTATTTATACTGAACATTGTTCAAGAGATTACTAGTAATGCAAGTACTTCTAATTCTGCTTATATAGCTGAGTCTATTGATTTGTGGCATGGTAGGCTAGGTCATATTAATATTGCTTCTATAAAAAGACTTAGAAAAATGGAATTAATTCCTGCGATTAATGTTGATAATTTTTCTAAGTGTCCTATTTGTATAAAAGCAAAATATTCCAAAAAGCCTTTTAAAAATGTAACTAGTAGAAAGACCGAATTATTTGAACTAGTGCATTCAGACTTAGCTGATTTTAAGAACACCGTTAGTAAGGGTGGTGTGAAGAAATACTGCATCACTTTTGTAGATGACTTTTCGAGATACACTAAGGTATATCTTCTTAAGTCTAAGGATGAGGCTGAAAACATATTTTTAAAATACAAAGTAGAAGCAGAAAATCAATTAGACAGGAAAATCAAGAGACTTAGGTCTGATAGGGGTGATGAATATAGTACTAATATTGTAGAAGCTTTTTGTGAGAAAAATGGTATTATACATGAGGTTAGTGCTCCCTATACTCCCCAACAAAATGGTGTAACTGAACGAAAAAATCAAACCCTCAAAGAAATGATGAATTCTATGCTTTTGAGTTCAGGTTTATCTTACAAGATGTGGGGGAAACTGTCTTATCTGCATGTTATGTTCTTAATAGAGTTCCTCATAAGAAGTTAGATAAAACTCCTTATGAGTTATGGAAAGAATTTGCCCCTAACTTGAAATTTCTAAAAGTGTGGGGGTGTTTGGCTAAAGTTGGTCTACATGAATTTAAACAAGTAACTGTAGGACCTAAAACTTTTGATGCCGCTTTTATTGGTTATGCTCAAAACAGTGCTGCATATAGATTTCTATCTTTGAATGATCATTCTATTTGCGAATCTAGATATGCAGAATTTTTTGAGCATGTTTTTCCATTGAGATATAATGTTCCCACTGATGTGCCTAATAATACTTTTACATTTATATCTGTTAATTCTCATATTGTGGCGTCTTCTAGTATTACTGCTAATGATCATGAAAATGAATTTAGAAGGAGTAAGAGACGTAGAATTGAAGCTAACTTTGGTCCTGACTTTATCACTACTTTCTTGACTGAAAATATTGAGCTTGATCTTTTGAATTATGAATTTGTGTCTACCTATTTAATAGAAGAAGACCCTAAGACTTATGATGAAGCAATGAGGTCAATAGATGCTAATTTTTGGAAATAGGCCATTAAAAGTGAATCAGACTCTATAGTTTTTAATCACACTTGGACTTGTCTGATTTTCCTAAAGGTTGTAAACCCATAAGTAGCAAGTAGATATTTAAGAAGAAATTGAGACCTGATGGTACAATTGAGAAATATAAGGCTAGACTTGTTATTAGGGGTTTTAACCAAAAGAAAGGCGTTGACTACTTTGATACTTATTCTCCCGTAACTAAAATAGCAACTATTAGAACTCTTGTTTCCTTAGCCGATATTCATAATTTAGTGATACATCAAATGGATGTTAAAACGGCTTTTTCTAAATGGTGATTTAGAAGAAGAGATCTATATGACTCAACATGAGGGTTTTGTGATCCAAGGACACGAGAATAAAGTATGAAAATTGAGAAAGTCTCTATATGGTCTTAAACAAACACCTAAGCAATGGTATGAAAAGTTTAATAGCACACTAGTAGATAATGGGTTTGTTGTTAATGCATCTGATACTTGTGTTTATTCTAAGATGGTAGGATCAGATTGTGTGATTATATGTCTGTATGTGGATGACATGTTAATCTTTGGTCCTAATGTGAATATTGTAAATGAGCCTAAGAATTTGTTGTCTTCTAAATTTGAAATGAAAGATCTTGGAGAAGCAGATGTAATTTTAGGAATTAAAATCAAAAGAACTGCTAATGGTTTTTCATTGTCTCAGTCTCATTATATTGAGAAAATGTTGAAAAGGTTTGATTGTTTTGATGTAGCTCATGTGAGAAATCCTTATGATCCTAGCATACACTTGAGAAAGAATAAAGAATCTAGTGTTTCTCAAACTGAATATGCTAAGATAATTGGTAGTGTAATGTTTCTCATGAATTATACATGGCCTGATATTGCTTATGCTGTTAGTAGATTAAGTAGATATACTCACAACCCCAGTAGTGAACACTGGAATGCTCTTCATCGCTTGCTAAGGTATTTGAGAGGTACTATGGATTGGTGTTTGCATTTTAATAATTTTCTTGTTGCTTTAGAAGGATTTTGTGATGCAAATTGGGTTACTGACAATGATGAAGTTAGCTCCACTAGTGGCTACGTGTTTACTTTTGGTGCAGGTGCTATTTCGTGGAAGTCTTCAAAACAGACTTGTATAGCACGTTCGACCATGGAATCTGAGTTTATTGCTCTTGAATTAGCAGGGCAAGAAGCTGAATGATTGAGAAACTTATTGGCAGACATGCTTTTGTGGGGAAGACAAACTTCACCAGTGTCTTTACATTGTGACTCACAAGTGGCAATTGGAATTGCCAAGAATAGTGTGTACAATGGGAAAAGAAGACATATTTGCACTGGACATGATGCGGTGAAACAATTATTAAAATATAGTGTTATTTCCTTGGTATATGTAAGGTCCGAAAGAAATTTGGCGGATCCTTTAACCAAGGGTTTGGCAAAGTGAGTTATCCTTGAAACGTCGAGGGGGATGGGGATAAAGCCCATGGATTGAGGAAGTATAGTGAATACCCGTTCGTGGTCAAACGAAGCCATATGAGACTTCAATATGTACTATATTTCTTATCCCTATGACGTGTGGTGGTGCTTTATAAGATTGAGCCTATTTTGCTCTAAATGATTTCATAGCCTTAAGGTGGTCTATATGTTGATAGACTTGATGGAATCATCTACATGAGTGTAAAGGTGCGGTCGCCTTTTATGAAAGACTTGTGATGTTTTTCTAGAGCACTCATAAGACCCAAGGTGTGTGCATGACCATAAAAGCACTTTATTAGTATCGCGGAGTTTGCATAAAATTAAGGATATAGTATGTGTATTGAGGGTCTCAACTCATGTCCATTCAGTTCAAGAGTACTTCACTTCATGGATATTAATTGTTGCCTTATTTCACTACGTGTCAATTCAAATCAAAAGATATAGACACTTAAGTACATGTTCCTTCCTTTTGCCCACGAATTATTCTTATTCTTTATCTTTGCATTAGTGGAGAATTATTGGTATTATTCCTCTTTAGGCGTTACTCTAATTTGATAGTGCAAAGAACAAAGAACACTTCTAATCTATAATTAATCCGTGGTTAATTGTCATACCTCTCCACTATTAATTTGTTGTAACATTTCTAGATTTTATGTATATGCAGAGTGGGAGAATGAAGATACTACTTCATAAATGGTTCATATGAAGGTTTGAAGTTACTGTCTTTATGACAATTTTGTCATTAAACCAAAATAAATGTTACATAACATTAACTCACATTTGGCCTCTTACGATTTTCTGATGGAAGAAAACGTAAATGATTTGCCTATATAAACATCATCATTTGCGAGCTAAAACACCAACCAAAAACATTATTCTCTCATCCTCTCAAAAGACTATTCTTCTTCCTATTTTTCCTAGGCAATTCTTTTTTGCAAACTCCAAATTTCCAGCCACGAGTGCACGTGTTTGGAAGTACTGTGGAACCTTGGGAAGCGACCGGTCTTAACGATTTGCATCCAGTCGGACCGAAATCGCTTTCAAGGCAGTGGCTTGCCACGACACAATATTTATTCGATAAGTTATTTCTACTCTTGGTCAATATTATCTACTATTTTTCTTACAAATCCTCTCTTTGATATTTCTACAGATCATCCAACTACATACTACGAACACATGCAACGAGCTATCTTCTGCTTGTGCCCTCTCGGATGGGCTCCGTGGAGTCCAAGATTGGTTGAAGCAGTTATATTCGGATGCATACCCGTTATAATAGCAGATGACATTGTGTTACCATTTGCTGATGCAATTCCATGGGAAGATATCGGATTGTTTGTAGCAGAGAAGGCTGTTCCATATTTGGATAACATTCTCACTTCTATTCAACCACAAGAAATATTGAGGAAGCAGAGATTGCTTGCCAATCCTGCAATGAAGAAGGCAATGTTATTTCTACAACCTGCTCAACCAGGTGATGCTTTCCACCAAATTTTGAATGAACTTGCTCGTAAATTACCTCATCACAAGACAATATACGGCGACAACATCTTCTTAAACTGGACTGCTGGTCCAGTTGGGTGATCTAAAACCTTGGTAGGATCGAGCTGCTTATGGATAGGTGATTGCTTTCATTCCTTAGTCTCAGCTTTTATTCTGTATCAGAGGTGATGAATTTCATCACAAGTGCAAATTTATATTATGTGAGAGATCCACCAGTTATCATATCCACATTCTGAGACCTAACCGTTTTACCTATCATAGACTAATCTATCTATATTAGGACAGATTTGATCTGAAAGATTAATTCTTCTTCATATTCAATTAGGATTGGTTCTGTACTGTAGGATGGTGAGAGAACTTGACATTACTGAATAGACCTGGGAATCCGTATGCCCATCTAAAAATGTAAAACGAAGGAAGAATAGTAATTTGGTATCTTTTCAGATGTAAGTTTAGACCAACCTAATGTCTTATTCATTTTGTTAGAATAGCCGAGACGGAAAAAACTCAAAACTAACCACAACACGATAAAGAGGAAATAACAAAACTATTAATGAACGATAAATAAAAAATTGACACCATGCTTTTATAATATCTATTGATCATTCAAGCAATCTCAATCCATAAAAAGTAAAGAAAGCCGTAAATTTTAGTTTTGACAACTGATACTTTATCAATCTGTAAAATTAGTTGGGCGCGACATCGTAAGTTGTGGTTTAAACGAAAATATGATCATTCAAAAACAACTTAACTTGATGGCCAACTGATACTATTTCAATAAAGTTGCTTATTTTTTATCTACTGCAATAACATTCACTCAGTAGTCCTGACGGAGTGGATTATAAAGACGGAAAATTAGCATTTCAGCGTCCAACCATCAGTACTCTCTCATGACTGAGCAGAGAATAGTTATTAGCAATGTGGGCTTCCTAAATTTTAGATTTAACAAAAGGACTCTTAGATTTAGTCCACCTTTGACTGGTTGAGCTGAAAGCATTTTATCATCGTAATTTGAAGGGAAAAGAGCCAAATATACTCCTCAACTTTCATATATGGTCTACATTTAACCTCCGTTATACTATCGGGCCAAATTTATCCCTACCGTTATACTATCGGATCAAATTTACCCCTACAATCAGCAAACTTTAAAAAATACCTCTTGATCTGTTAAGTAATCCAAAATTAATCTTCCAAATTTCTTTTATTTAAATCACTTGTTGTTCTTCTTGGTCCACTTTTTGAAATAATTGGTATTTACCTGCTTTCTGAATTAGAGAAAAAAAAATAAGAGAAAAAAATATTAAATAATACAACCGAATAAATAAAGTATAGTAAATTGAAAAATCTAAATTATGTAGCTTTTCTAAATTCTAAAAGTATTTACAACATCCCAATTTTAATGAATTCGTTGCACCAAATGTATAGAGACTTTGCAAGTATTAGTGATTGAAGTTGAAGTTTCTCGGAGACTTTACATTGTCTAATTCAACTTTACTTTAATTAAAAGCCTACACATTGTGCACTCTTAAGTTAGTCGATTGAACTATGTACTAACCAGGCAATGACAAAATATATTTGAATATACATATACATACATGATGATCAGCTGCATATAATACACAATAAATAGACCCACTAAATTTTACGGTATGTATATGATTGAAAAATAAATAAAATTTTAAATCAATTTTATTTATTACAAAAAGAGAAATTGGTGCATTGGTAATTAAAAAAATTATGAATAAGTCGTATAGTCTAGTAACTTTTAACATTCACATAAATAGTAATTTTTAAAAATAGTGGACCAAGAAGAACAACAAGTAATTTAAAAATAAAAGAAATTTGGGAGATTTTAGATTATTTAACAGATCAAGGGGTATTTTTTAAAGTTTGCTGATTGTAGGGGTAAATTTGGCCCGATAGTATTACGGTAGGGGTAAATTTGGTCCGATAGTAAAACGGAGGTTAAATGTAGACAATATATGAAAATAAATGGGTATATTTGGCCATTTTCCCTAATTTGAATGATCGTTTTACCATTTCATAATGAGAAGTAAGTTAGTGTAACAGAAGAAGTTTAAAGCTCAAACAGGGCGTCAAAACGAATACTCAATAAGCTACTGTTGCACTGGATCAACAACGTACCCTATTTTTTTGCTGCTTGTGGATGAAGACCTCGAAACCAGAAGTTCCCGAATTTTCAATACATATTTCCCTGACGGCCATGACTGACTTGGCAAGTGATTCATTGCATGATATTATCTCAACTGATTTCAAAGAGGTGGTATCCTCAAAACAAGAAGCAATCACCTGAAGATGCCGACATCTTTTCAGTACCAAGTGTTCAAGGCGTGGAAAGGTATCATCTGAAGCATTCCATCCCGAAAAAGAAGGATTTTCTAGTTTCAAGAATTTGAGTTGAGGGAATTTCTCGTCATTCACTTCCCATACATTGGAACTAATGGAAACTCCTAACAGTTTGAGTACTTCGAGTTTTGGAAGAGTTGCAACTTCAGTAAGATGTATGTGAAGATCGGATAGTGTCAACTTCTTCAAGCTTGACGGAAACTTTAACTGATTGATCCAAGCCCATCTAGTACCGGAAGAAATCTTGAGCATTTCAAGCTTTGTAAGATTGTTAAAGGTAGGAAACGAGCCATCAAATTTCAAAACATTACATCTCAGCTTTTGAAGATTTGGTGTCATTGCCAAGATCTTATTAGCATTGTCCACACTAGAAAAATATACCGAAGAAAAAGATTGCAAATCATCCATTTTCGAGGGGCTTTCTAATTCATTTGCACCACCTAAAGTGAAAGATGCTTTCTGGTATATGTGTAGATGTCGCAACTTAACACTCTCCCAAATGGTATCTGGTACTGATACTCGTCCTCCAATTCCTTGAACTATCAATGTTTCAAGGTATCGAAGATTGACCGGGAGTGATAATGCATCCTCTGCGGTTCGAAAAGCAAGATACTTCAAAAGGGTTAATTCTTGTGGGATAGAATCAATCATGGTGAATTCAAAGTCTAATACCCTTAGAAACTTGAACCTTTTAAAAGTGTTTGAAACAGAGTCTATTGAAGAGCATGCAATATTTCTAGCCTCTCTGAACTGAAAAGATTTCACATGGGAGAAAAACAAACACCATTTTGGAAGATTTTCACTTTGAGAATAAAGGTATAAGCGGCGTGAAGCATTGCACATTGGAAGGAAAAATTGAGAAGGATGTGAATCTCTGTCCCTGTTAATGGAGAAATAGGTATAATTAGAAGAAGCCTTATAGATTGAAAAGATAAAATTAATTAATGTTTTTATTACCTTATCCTTTCTAAAAAGTTCTCCAACTTTGCTTTCTTCCTGCAAAATTCAAGCACCAGGTCATGAATGCGACATGTCTTGATCCTTCCATCAGAGCTCTTTTTAGCAACCATCACTAGGTTTCTCCCAATAAGATTTTCCAAGTAAAATTTTGCTATATCCTCAGAAAGCTTCTCCGTGTGCGTGTTAATCAAACCCTCCGCTATCCACAACCATGTTAATTTTGAGACTCGAATCTCTCTGTCCTCTGGAAATACTCCCATATATAAAAAACACGGTTTCAAATAATGTGGTAGATTCTGATAACTCAGATTTAGTGTGCCCTCCGATTGAGCCTGAATATTTGGACCTAAGTTTGTTGATACTTGCTCCCAGCTATGTTTTTTCTTCTCCATTCCTGTGAGGATACCTGCTACCAGAACCATTGAAAGAGGAAGCCCTCCACACTTTTGTGCTATGCTTTTGCCGACAACCTTTAAGTCCTTGGGACATCTTTCTTTGTTGAACACCTTATTCTGTAATAAGGTCCAACTTTCATCAATACTGAAAAATCGAAGCTTATGGGGATCACTAACGTGTTTAGCATAAGATGCAACTTCATAATGCCGAGTTGTTAGAATAATTCTACTTCCATTGTTATTTTCAGGGAAGCATGCCTGTAAATCATCCCATGCACTCCTTTCCCAGACATCATCAATGAGGACAAGGTATCTCTTGCGCTTTAAAAGTTTCTGAAGCCTGTCTGCCAATTCATTTTCAGCCTTTCTATCAAGTTTAGCTGTATCATCAGTAACACCACGTAGAAGGGCTAGTAACAAGTCCTTCCGTTTATATTCTTGAGAGACACAGCAGTGAGCACGGAAATCAAAATAACGGGCAACTAACTCATCAACATATAATTTGTTTGCCAGAGTTGTCTTGCCTAATCCAGGCATTCCAACAATTGAAATGACATCAAGATTTACAGATCCTTTGATTAGTTTGCCTCTTAGTTCGTTCATCACATCCTTGAAGCCAACCATCTCTTCATTCGTGCTTGGATTGCTGGCAAATCGTGAAGAAGTATGTGTAGGGGCAGCATCTGTGATGTTATGCAATACCAAGTCAAAAGCAGTATTTTCTTGAACCTCTGCTGCCTCTGCCATGAGCACTCTAATATCCTCTCCAATGTTCAAGATCCAGAGAAAAAGACACCAATCAGGAACATCTTTTTTCTTACAAGCATCAAATACATATTCTACCTCATACACCAAAACATTTGTATGTGTAACAAAATGTTGAAGTCCGTCTTGTGTTTCTACAACAACTTGCAAGCACTTGAGTTCTTTCTGAATTGTCTGAAGTTGTCTCTTGACAGAATCGACTGAATTTGAATAGAGGGTTAGAAACTTCTCCCGTTTGTCTAAAATGAAATCAGCAGAGCCCACTCCGTCAATTCTAGGCAAGTTGGACTGAAGGAGAAATGTCTTTCTTGTGATGAGATAGATCATTGCTTGCAGATTCTGAATTTTGGCTCGGAAATCAAGATCACCCTTCTCCTTTTTGTTTAATGAGTAAACAAGAATTCCTGCATCAACAATCACAGAGTCTATATCTTGAAGACAAAATTTAGAGACCTGTATTAGTAGATGGGCACGCAAGAAGTTGAGCATCTCCTTTATTTCTAGTCCACTTAAAATGAATGGTAACTCTTCCAAATTGTGTAGGAGAGTCTCACAAATCCAACTTCACAGTCTACCACATACTTAATTTGGATAACGGGATACCATTGTGACTGCTGTAACTTTATAGCTTTCAGGACATCAATATAGATCTTGGAGATGCTTGGCTCAATAGGCTGAATTTTGCATCGCAGTAGATCAGAAAACAAAGGATAACCCTCATCTGCAGCAGAGTCTCGATATATCTGTTCCGTGCTTCCTAGGAGATTAGAAAACAAAAGATATTCTTCATCTGGGTATCCGTCTGCATGGTTTGGAAGATACAACCACGTAACCATTATTGTGTGCCAGGCCACTTCTAAAACATGAGTGAAGAAAGTATGCTGGACCTCAGGCTCTACGCATCTGTCTGAAACAAAGGAGACAAAACTAAAAAGGAACTTCAACTCCTTCAAAACCTTTTCAACTTGATCCATGAGTCCCTCAACATGAAGGGGTGAACTTGGATCATCAAGTTTCAGTAGATCAGTGAGATTCTCTATCACGGTATCAATGAATTCCATTACAGAATTTGGAGTAAAAGTACCATCATTGTTGGCTAAAAGTTGAAATGATATTTCCGGGAAGGAGTATTTAGCTCTGATTTCCAACTTAGTCTGCCAAAACTCTTTTTGCAAGCCTGAGACACTGCGATAAAATTGGTGGATCCCTTGTCTTCTGTAGATCTGGATGAGACCAGCTGCAGCACCTTGAAACAGAGCTTGGACTTTTCTTATGAGATCTGGTTCACCTGTGAAGATCTGCAAGTTGAGAATGATATCCAACAACTTGAAATCCCTTTTAAGGAACTTGAAATCCCTTTTAAGGAACTTGAAATCCCTTTCGAGGAACTTAAATTTATCAACTTCAAACAGATCTACTCCGAAAGAATCACATTCATCTTTGATCCTCTGCAGAGTTTCAATGGGGAGAGATTCCTCTGAAGACAGATATTTCTCGGAAAATATAAGTAAAGAACTGCATTCCACTACAGTTTGCCAAAGATTGTCTTGGAGACGACGTATCTTGTGCTGCAGAGTGTCAAGGGAATCAGATTCCTCTGAAAGAAATACAATATGGAATGAGCTGCATTCATTCTCAGTCTGCTTCAGAGTTTCACGTAGATGAGATAACTTTGACAGATACTCGTATGAGAACTCAAGGAATGAGCCCCAATCCTCTTCAATCCTGTGCAGTGTCAGTGTGTCAAAGGAACAAGATCCCTCTGAAAAATGATATCCGTCCAAAACCATATAGAGTGAACGACATTCCTCTGCAATCCGTTTCAGAGTTGTAGGAATATGAGCATAGGAACTCCATTTCTGTTCAATACACTGCAGCGTTTCAAGGGGATTAGGTATGTCCGAAGACGTTGATGTGGATGAGTCGAACGAATTACCACAGCAGAGCTTGTAGATCATATGCTTGATTAAACCTCTCATAACGAACACTAACAGTACGTCTTCAGAGGTTTCTTTCTTCTCTTCTCTTCTGGATTGTTTAGAAAATTGTGTAAGCTGTAACTAATGGTTTTAATCTGTCATGTAACTACTCCACATGTAGTTACTTCAAATTTGACGTATTCATTCTGACAGAAACAACTACCAAAATCAAGATGGTCTCCACTGTTCCTTCATTATTTTATCAGCTAATTAATGACAAGTTTTTTGACTTTTCCAAGTTATAGAGACCAACAACAACAAATCTAGTACTGTTTCTTATTGACTAGGAGGACCTGGATTGGGGGGGGGGGGGGAGGGCTGCAGTTGACTTATTGACTTGGAGGACCAAAACATATGAAGCAATTTCTTTTTCTAGAGACGGCCAAATACTGTATATTCTTTTAGCTGTTAGTAACTCGTTTTGTATTTATTTCTTGAGCTTAACTAAGTTTTGGCGTGGATTAGGTGAATTTACGTGCCAAAATATTTTAGAAAATTATCTAAAGTTACATGTGTGATTTAACTATGGTTTAAAATTACTCGCTTATATACTTTGGTTAAAGTCCATGCTGAAACTCGTTAAGGTCAAAGATAAATATACGATCATTTGACATTTGCTAACAATAAGGTTATGAATTGCCACAATTCACACCACAAAGTATACCGGATGATAAAATTAAGATATTTTTTATTATGTTTTAACCTTTTTTTCATTTTATGTAAAGATAGTGTTCGAGTTGGATCAGTTTGTCTTTCCCCAGTGATTCCACTAAATACTTGTGATTCACTTTTTTTCTCTACTATATTTGAATTTTAGCCTTTTATAATTTTCGCAAACTTCATTTATTGTTAGGTCACACTCTTCCTTGAGTGCGACAAATAACACATTCTTATACCCAATAATAATTTGTTTTTTTTTGAATTTGGTATTTTAAATTGTAAACGTCAAAATTTTATGTAGCAATTTGCTCACATCAATTACCATATCAGGAAATTGTGTACAGTTATAATGCACCATTTATTTAGAAATCATGTAAATACCTTGACATTGGTAAATGCTTGTACAAATGTTTTTTTTAACCATTGACACAATTTTAATGCATAGAAGTAAAGAAAAACGCCAAAGTAATCCATAAATGCTTACAAAATAGTAATACAACAGGAATTCAACTAATATACATGTCATACATGTTATAAAAAAACATAAAGTCTTCTTCAAATTCAAGATTTTTCGAACTGCTCCGACTAATATAAAACTCCTCAATATACAACAACAACAACAACAACAACAACATATCCGGTAATATCTCACACCGTGAGATCTGGGAAGGATAATGTGTACGCAGACTTTACCCCTACCTTGTGAGGATATAGATATTATTTCCAATAGACCCTTGGCTTAGGAACAATATCAGTAAATAAAAAACAAATTAAATTAGTACACGAGAACCTCGTAAGTTATGGTTGAGGTAAAAATAGTTTCATTCACAAAAGCTTAATTTCGTGGTACAATTGAACCAATGTCAATACTATTGCAAATAATTAATGTTGCTTAATATTTATTAGGTATTATATCACATTAATTCAGTAATTTCGGTTAAGTTGAGAAGTTATGTAACATTAACATTTGTTCCCAGTATTACTTCTCTAACTAGTGTACTTTGCCAGCGCGAATATCAAAATTTAAAATATAGTTAAATATTATCAATGTTTAAATAAAAAAAACTAATCTACTATTTAAATATCTTTTTATCTTTTTTTAATAGCTTGAATAAAATTCTTTAACAAAAAGCAGTATGTGAGAAACATTCCAAGTTAATAGAAATGACATAATGAGTTCCAAACCTGTTGTAACAATCAAAAGTGTCACATCAGAAATAAATTACAACTATGACTTCTCCATAATCCGAAATGAATGTTTGCCTTTCTCATCATCGAGTAAATTTTTACACAAATTTATTGTGAGACAATTGCCCAATTTATGAGAAAACTAATCTTATTTTTTGAAAAAATTGCTCTTTAATTGCATTTTTACTATTCTACATTATTGTACCTCCCTTTTACTATAAATTGGTTCGATCTGAAAAGTCGAGTTTTTCGGTTTCCCTCCTCATATGGTCGGCTCTCTTACCGGTCTGTTTTCTTTCACTTGATGGAATATATCAATACACGATTTTGAGAATTATTTATGCGTCCAAGTCAATTAGAGGCTCGACTTTCTTCTCCCTACCTTTTAGCCTTTTAGACCCCTGGAAAACAAATAAAGAAAATTGAAATCAAAAAGAAAAAAAATTAATTGGGCCATCTTTCCCAAGGGAGGCAATGTAACAATTGTCTTTCATTATACTTATTCTTTTTATTCTCCTTCCACTTAGCAATGAACTATTAGAATAATAATGTAGAACATCATTAAATCTATAATTAGGAAAATAAGAAAAAAATAAGTGTTGTGTAGTATTCTTCGTTCTGTTGTATACTTATAGACTTGCATTTGCCTTGTGAACTGTCTTCTTTGTTCTCATAGTTTTCTTTTCGGCTGTCCTCGCACCATAAATTAGCACAAAGAATTATGGATTCTCATTCTTTAATGAAATGAAGAAGAGAAAAATAAGACAGACTATAATTTTCTTCACATGTGTAACTTACCTAGATGAAATATTAAGAGAAAATAAAAAGTCACACTCTAGCACACATTAGAAAGCATTTTAACTCGCTTATAAGAATAAAACAAAATTAGAGGAAAAGTAAAAACAGAAAAAGAAGAAAATAAATTATGAAATCAGTAATTAAAATTCTAAGATGACAAACATGAATTATCAAAGAGACTTCTTACCTTGGAGTCGCACTATACTAATTCTTTTCTTTTGGTTGGGATATTATATAACTTACCTTATTCTCATCGCGCTAAGTTATTTATTTCAACTTTTTTTCGTAATTATCCTCCTATTTTATCTTTGTACTAAATTGTCCTTCAGATATTTTACCAAACATTTCAAAGAATTTAAAATATGGTCTACAAAAAATCCTAATGTGTGTAGGCCTTCTATTCGCTATCAGCAGCTAACAATAATCATTAAACCAATTTCTTATTTCCATTCAGTAATTAACAATAATTAACTAAGATAAAATATAATAAGTGCGGAATATCATAAAACTGTATTAATTACTACCACCCGAATCTGGAGTCACAATTCACGAGCATTCTAGAATTTACTACAAGTAATAGTCTGAAAGAAATACAACTGTCTGAATGAAAGAAACAGTAGAACAGAAAAGATAGACGGGGACATCAAGAACTGTGAACGCCGACAGATCTACCTTGAGTCTCCGGACAGCGGACCAATAGCAAAATCTCGATCAACCTGAGCCGGTATCAAAATCTGCACAGAAAGTGCAGAGAACAGTATCAGTACACCTACAAATCAATCTCAACGAAGTAGTGACGAGACTAAGGCAAGACACCAACAAATAATCAAGACTATATACTTTGGTTAAAGTCCATGCTGAAGCTCGTTAAGGTCAAAGACAAATATACGATCATTTGACATTTGCTAACAATAAGGTTATGAATTGTCACAATCCACACCACAAAGTATACCGGATGATAAAATTAAGATATTTTTGATTATTTTTTAACCTTTTTTTCTTTTTTCTGTAAAGATAGTGTTCGGAGTTGGACCAGTTTGTCTTTCCCCAATGATTCCACTAAATACTTGTGATTCACTTTTTTTCTCTACTATATTTGAATTTTAGCCTTTTATAATTTTCGCAAACTTCATTTATTGTTAGGTCACACTCTTCCTTGAGTGCGACAAATAACACATTCTTATACTCAATAATAATTTATTTTTTTTGAATTTGGTATTTTAAATTGTAAACCCTTAACTCCCCTCGAAACGTCAAAATTTTATGTAGCAATTTGCTCACATCAATTACCATATCAGGAAATTGCGTACAGTTATAATGCACCATTTATTTAGAAATCATGTAAATACCTTGACATTGGTAAATGCTTGTACAAAGGTTTTTTTTTTAACCATTGACACAATTTTAATGCATAGAAGTAAAGAAAAACGCCAAAGTAATCTATAAATTGTCACGACCCGAAATTCCCACCTTCAAACCGTGATGGTACCTAACATTTCACTTGCTAGGCAAGCCAATATTAGAATAACATTATTCATTTTTAAAATAATTTTTAAAATTTATTAATAACAAGGAAGCAAATGCGGAAGCAATTTTGAAATAATCCATAATAATAACGGTGTCTAAATACCATCCTAGAATTGGTGTCATAAGTGCACGAGCTTCTAGAATAAATACAAATAAAGGTCTGAATAAAATAAAGCTGTCTGGAAATAAACACACAGGTAAAGTACAATATACGGGGACTTCAGAACTGCGGACGCCATTCAGTTATACCTCAAGTTTCCTCTGGTAGCTGAAATCCGAGCAAGTCTATGGTACGCCGCTGGGACCAACTCCAAAATCTGCACAAGAAGTGAAGAGTGTAGTATCAGTACAACCGACTCCATGTACTAGTAAGTGTTGAGCCTAACCTCGACGAAGTAGTGACGAGGCTAAGACGGTTCACTTACATTAACCTGTACACAATATTGATAATAACAACAAATAATATAAATAAATCAGGTAACTCATTTATAATAATTGAAACTAATCCCGCAGTCATAATCCATTATTATTTCAACCAATTCTGTTGCAGCGTGCAACCCGCTCTCACAATATATCCATTTTTAATCAAGTCTGTCATATATTTATTTCAATCAAGTATATATATAGACTTTTAAATAAATCTATAGATAGACTTTTAAATAAGTCTATTGCGGCGTGCAATCCAATCCCTCAATATTGACTTTTAATAAGTCTGTTGCGGCGTGCAACCCGATCCTCCTATATTAACTTTTTAACAAATCTGTTGCGGCGTGCAACCCGATCCTCCAATATTAACTTTTAAAAAGTCTGTTGCGGCGTGCAACCCGATCCTCCAATATTTCCATTTCAATCAATTCTTATAGAAAAAATTTCCCAATAAACGCAACAATTAATATAAAATTATAAGACAACAAGCATACAACAATTATAATTTAATTATGAAACAAACAATGATAATTAATAATTTATTATAGAAATCAGGGAGAAAATAGGTAGTTTAATATTTGATATACTAAATGTCTAATAACAATTAAAACACATAATTCAAATAGCATGTAACAATTAATGCAGGAATTCAAGAATTAATATTTTGACAAGGAATAAGAGAGAAACAATTATTATAGTAATTAATTTGTGATTAAAAATAATTTATGATTTTTCAAGTAAGCAGGCAAACAATTAATTTGACGATGTATAGACACTCGTCACCTCGCCTATACGTCGTTTATATGCAATTCACATAACAAATAATTTAAAGGTTCTTTTCCCTCAAGTCAAGGCTAACCCCGACACTTACCTTGCTTTGTAAATTCTAATTAATTATTCAACCATAACTTTTTCTTTTAAATTTGCCTCCGAAAGGTTCAAATCTATTCACAAACAATTCAATATATATCAATACAAATCATAGGAATTAATTCCATATGAATTTATAAATTTTCCGGATAAAAATCCGAAATTCATTAAAATATTCGGCAGTGGGACCCACATCTCAAATCCCGAAAAAACCAGCGAAATCCGAACACTCGTTACGATACGAGTTCAACCATACTAAATTTTTCCAATTACGATATCAAATGGACCTTCAAATATAAATTTCTCGTTTTTGGAAGATTTTAGAAAAATCTGATTTTTCTTCCATAAATTTACGGATTCATGATATAAACGAGTATGGAATCATGAAATATAATCAATATAGGATGCTCAGAGATTTCATCTCTCCCACGTGTGATTCATCCTAACAACTATCGATTAGGTTAAAAAAGAGCTGGGCGCCGGGGCCCTGGATGCGCTAGCGATTGGCACATAGGGGAGGAACACTTACCCCAATATTTTTTGTAAAAATCGCCCAAAAGTTCGCCTTAACCGAGCTCAAAATGACCAAAAATGAGTAAAAATATCAGACTCTTCGATATATACACTGCCCGGGCATTTTCGCACCTGCGGTATCTGTGGTCGCACATACGAGCTCGCATCTGCGAAAGGGGGCTGCCAGGAGAGGCCTCGTACCTGCGAAGGAAAAATGTGCACCTGCGCATCCGTATCTGTGCAAGGAGGCCGCATCTGCGATGGAAGTCTCGCTTCTGCGAGCTCACACCTGCGGTCAAAAATCCACATGTGCGATTATAACAGAAGACAAAAATACAGATTTTGCTTAAGTCCAATTCTTGATCCGATTTTAATCCGTTTCACTCTCGGGGTACTCGGGGATCCCAAACGAATATACCAACAAGTCCAATAACATAATACGGACTTACTTGGGGTCTCGTATCACGTCAAACAACGCTCAAATTACAATTCACACCTCGATTCAAACTTTGAGTTTTAAACCTTTAAATTTACAAATCTCGTGCCAAAACATATTAAATAAATCCGGAATGACTTCAAATTTGGCACACAAGTCATAAATGACATAACAGAGCTGTTCAAATTTTCAGAATCGGATTCCGGCTCCGATATCAAAAAGTCAACCCCGCGGTCAAACTTGGAATATTTAGCCTTTAAATTGCTAGTTCCGTTAAATGGTCATAACTTGAGCTAGGGACCTCCAAATTAAATTGCGGGCATACGCCCAAGTCCCAAATCACGATACGAAGCTACCAGAACTGTCAAAATACTGATCCAGGTCCATTTGCTAAACATATTGACCAAAGTCAACTCAGTTGAGTTTTAAAGCTATATATCACATTTTAATCCATTTTTCACATGAAAATTTTTGAAAAAATTTACGGACTGCGCACGCAAGTCGAGAAATGATAAATGGTACTTTTTGAGGTCTTAGAACACAGAATTACTTATTAAATTTAAAGATGATATTTTGGGTCATCAAATAAATGCTTGCCAAAATAGTAATACAACAAGAATTCAACTAATATACATGTCATACATGTTATAAGAAAACATAAAGTCTTCTTAAAATTCAAGATTTTCCGAACTACTCCGGCTAATGTAAAACTCCTTAATATACAACAACAACAACAACAACAACAACAACAACAACAACAACATACCCAGTAATATCTCACACCGTTAGATCTGGAGAAGATAATGTGTACGCAGACTTTACTCCTACCTTGTGAGGATAGAGATGTTATTTCCAATAGACCCTCGGCTTAGGAATAATATCTGTAAATAAAAAATAAATTAAATTAGTACACGAGAACCTCGTAAGTTATGGTTGAGGTCAAAATAGATTCATTCACAAAAGCTTAATTTCTTGGTACAATTGAACCAATGTCAATACTATTGCAAATAATTAATGTTGCTTAATATTTATTAGGTATTATATGACATTAATTCAGTAATTTCGGTTAAGTTGAGAAGTTATGTAACATTAACATTTGTTCCCACTATTACTTCTCTAACTAGTGTACTTTGCCAGCGCGAATAGTTAAATATTATCAATGTTTAAATAAAAAAAACTAATCTACTATTTAAATATCTTTTTATCTTTTTTTAATAGCTTGAATAGAATTCTTTAACAAAAAGCAGTATGTGAGAAGCATTCCAAGTTAATAGAAATGACAGAATGAGTTCCAAACCTGTTGTAACAATCAAAAGTGTCACATCAGAAATAAATTACAACTATGACTTCTCCATAATCCGAAATGAATGTTTGCCTTTCTCATCATCGAGTAAATTTTTACACAAATTTATTGTGAGACAATTGCCCAATTTATGAGAAAACTAATCTTATTTTTTGAAAAAATGCTCTTTAATTGCATTTTTTTTACTATTCTACATTATTGTACCTTCCTTTTACTATAAATTGGTTCGATCTGAAAATTCGAGTTTTTCGGTTTCCCTCCTCATGTGGTCGGCCTTCTTACCAGTGTGTTTCCTTTCACTTGACGGAATATATCAATAAATGATTTTGAGAATTATTTATGCGTCCAAGTCAATTAGAGGCTCTGTCACGACCCAAAATCCAAAAAAGGCTGTGATGGCATCGGACACCACTATCCGGCAAGCCAACCATAATCAATTTACTTAATTATCTATTTTAGTATTTTTGAAATAAAAATTTCTTTAATAAAATTGTAGAGATAAAACTCATAGAGTAAATGATAAATATTTTTGCAGCTAAATTTCTAAACAATTCACAACCATTCCCAAAATCCGGTGTCACAAGTGCATGAGCATTTACTAGGGAATTAAAATAAAATACAACATCTGTCCAGAATACAAATTAGACAGGAAAATATAATAACTCTGAAGGAGATTCTGTTAGCTGCGGATCGTAATATAGAATGCAACTCACCTATGTCCCCACAATTATTAACCACACCTCTGCGCCCACAAGGCCGCTATACATATATGTACCTGTACAATAAAATGTGCAGCAAGTGCAGTATGAGTACGAAAACAACGTGTACCCAGTAAGTATCAAGCCTAATCTCGAAGAGGTAGAGACGAGATGGCCGACTATGACACTCACTATGGGTCAATAATATTAAATAATCGTGAAAATAGAAATATTTATATCAACGTGATTCACATAATTAACAATAATTTATTGAACCAGCAGAAGTAATTAAATTCCTTCAATTCCAATAATTCTCAATATATTAAGTAAATTCCTTCAATTCAAATAGTTTCTTATCTATTAATTAAATCTTTCAATTTCAATAAAAATTTCAGTTTATCAAATAGCTTTACAAGCTGCAATTCAATTTCAATAAATTTTTAACTTATCAAATAGCTTTACAAGCTGTAATAAACTGTCCAAGTATCGTGTAATTATTATTATTATTAAGCACGATTTCTGCCGAGGTAGTACGACCCGATCCAAAGTTTCGTGTACACTGCCGAGGGACGTGCGGCACGATCCATAGATGCATCTATCCTGCCGAGGCGTTCGGCCCGCTCCACAAGAAAGGAGGACATTTTCTTATGTACCTCCGGAAAGAGAGTATATTTATTATAAGATAAATTCGGGAGAAAGAACAATTTTTTTTAATAATTAATTAATTTAAATAGAAAATCAAGCATATGAGGTTTCTATCCTTTGATATCTTTATCTGAAAATTTACAATATATTCATATATATATATATATATATATATATATATATATATATATATATATATATATATCAAATAATATTAATTAAACAAAGAATATAATTTACACAAGTAATTCATGCTTTGAGTCCTAAACTACCCGGACTTTAGCATTAATAGTAGCTATGCACGGACTCTCGTCACCTCGTGCGTACGTAGCCCCCGCAATTAGCAACAATTATTCAATTTAATTCCTATGGGGTAATTTGCCCCTCATAAGATTAGACAAGAGACTTACCTCGTCTTACTCCAATTTAATCCACTATAAGGCCTTTTTCACGATTATCCAACTCTGTCTGGCTCGAATCGAGCCAAAATAATTCGATACAATCACTAAAAATTATAGGAATCAATTCTATAAGAAAATACTACATTTTAAATAAAAATCCCGAAATAAATTAAAAATTCGTCCGAGGGGCCCACATCTCGGAATCTGGCAAAAGTTATGACATCCGACAACCCATTCAATTACGAGTTCAACCATACCAGCTTCACTCAAATCCGACTCCGAATCGATACCGAAATCTCAAAAATTCGTTTCTATGAGATTTCTAAAAATTTTCAAATCTCAATCTTAAAACACTAATTAAATGGTGAAAACAATGATATATTTATGTTTATAGACCAAATCCAAGTTAGAATCACTTACCCCAATGTCTTTTCCTTGAAAATCTATCAAAAATCGCCTCTACTCAAACTCCAATTTGTTAAAAATGGAATGAGACGAATGCCCTCTTTTATAATTCTGCCCAGGCAGCCCTCGATCCACAAACTCGATACACAGCCTCGATCCACAGCCTTGATCCACAGCCTCGATCCTCGGCCTCGATCCTTGTAACGACCCGACTTATCGTTTTAAAAATTTACGCCTCGTTTAGTGACTTAAGGTCTTGAGCAGCCTCGCAATATGTATTATGACCCGCGTGTGTGGTCGAGTTTGATTCACGGATGATTCAGAGAGATTTGGGACACTTAGTCCCTGAGATGGAAGCTTAAGTCTTAGTATTTTTACCATAGTTGAAACTGTGGGAAGACGACTCCAGAATGGAATTTTGATGATGTCAATAGCTCCGTATGGTGATTATGAACTTAGGAGCGTGTCCGAAAAATTATTTGGAGGTCCGTAGAGGAATTTGGCTTGAAATGGCGAAAAATAAATTTTTGAGAAGTTTGATCGGGGGGGGGGGAGGGGGTTGACTTTTTGATATCGTAGCCAAAATCCGATTCTGGAAATTGGAATAGCTTTAATATGTCAATTATGACTTGTGTGAAAAATTTAAAGTCATTCCAAATTGATTTGATGTGTTTCGGCACAAGATATAGAATTTGAAATTTTAAAGTTCATTAGGCTTGAATTGGGGTATGATTTGTGGCTTTGATGTTGTTTGATGTGATTTAAGGCCTCGAGCAGGTTCGTGTTATGTATTGAGACTGGCTGGTACGATTGGACGGGGTCCCGGAGGCCTCGGGTTTGATTCGGGGTGGTTCCGGACCAAGTTTGAGTATTTTGATTCTGCTGGTTGCTGGTTCTGGTGTTGTTCTTCGCGTTCGCGAAAAAGGATTTTTCTGTTAGGACTTTGTTCTTCGGGTTCGCGAAGAAGGAAATTTTGCTGTTCATCATCTGACTTTAGAGGCACATATCTCACAATCTATAAGGAACTTGGAGTTGATCGAAACATAAAAATTGTAGCCCTTTGTGTCTAGTTTTCAGAAAGGTAAACCATTTGTCTTTTGGAGTAGTGTACGAAAAGTTATGCTGGATACTCTATAGGCTATCCGGGAAAAGTTTGGAAATCTCTGTTGCACAGGGCTAACTTTGAAAGATTATATCTCATACTCTATAAAGAATTGGGAGATGAGCAACAAATGAAAGTTATAGTCCTTGGAGCCTAGTTTCCATAGAGTCAAACCATTCATCATTTGGAGTTTTGTACAAAACATTATGACTATTATACTAAAGGCTGAGAAGAGTTTGAAAATGACTTTTGAAGAATTTGTTATTCGCAAACGCGAGGGGAGTCTCGCGAACGCGAAGAACAAACCCCTGGGCAGCAGAATAAAGTCCAAATTTGTGTCATTCTTCCATTTTTGGACCAAGGAAGCTCGCGTGAGGCGATTGCTTGAGAGTTTTTCAAGGAAAACATTGGGGT
This sequence comes from Nicotiana tomentosiformis, assembly GCF_000390325.3. Taxonomy (NCBI): domain Eukaryota; kingdom Viridiplantae; phylum Streptophyta; class Magnoliopsida; order Solanales; family Solanaceae; genus Nicotiana; species Nicotiana tomentosiformis. The sequence goes on along the minus strand of NC_090821.1, from coordinate 60,768,323 downwards.
AAGAATTCCTAACTTGATTTTGGTCAAATTACATGATATCTATTGTTGTTTTTATCACTAAATTAGTGAATTGGGTTGAAAAATTTAGAAAACCCTCTTGGTTTAAATTTAAGATTTGGAGGTCGATTTGTTATTGGAATTCGATAAAAGTGGTATGGTTGAACTCGTATCAGAATGGGTATTCGGATTTCATAAAAATTATGTCTGGTTCCGAGAGGCGGGTCTCGCGTTGACTTTTGTTGACTTTTTGGAATAAAATTTTAAGTCGACGTATTATTATCCGGAATTATTTCCGATGAATTTTAATGAAGTTATACAATTAATTAGAATAGATTTGAGCTGTCCGGAGGCCAATTCAAGCAAGAAGGCTATTTTGAAATATCGGCCTAACTTCAAAAAGGTAAGTGTCTTGCTTAACCTCGAGTGGAGGAAATTCCCCTTAGGCATTGAGTCTTATGTGCAACTTGGGTAATTGAAAACCATGTACGCGAGGTGACGAGTACGTACTTGGTTTATATGTACAAATTTTATTGAGTTAAAGTCTTGAGCATATTGTGTAGTAAATTGGATAATTGTTGGCATATATTTTATCATCTATTTGTCGTGCCTAAACCCTTGTTGTTAACTCTATTGTTATATGACAATGCGATGTGATTGTTATTTGATTATTTATGAAATTTCGTGAATTTGCTGGCTTGATAATTATTGGAATTTAATTTTATTTTAAATGAGCTTAAGAAGAGGTGTTTATATAATTATTGAAAATTTGAACTTTTATGAAGACTTTTCTTTATGTTGAGTAATTTCTATCTCTATTGATGGTTTTTGGGTGTTGTACACATTGTGTGGAGCATTTGGCTATTTGCTGTGAAATTAATTGACTTGGTTGTAGCTTTGAAATTTGGTTGTGGCCATTGGGCAAATTGTGATATGAATTGATTTTCTTATGTTGTTGTGATAATTTCCCATGTAAATTGTTGTGTTGTGTGAGTTGTTATTTTGGGGAGATAAGGGTGGTATTTCACCGTTGATATTATGTTGTTATAAGGGTGACATTTCACTGTTGTGTTTGTTGGCTATTGATATTGTCTGGGTGGAGCGATAAGGGTGGTTATAAGAGCGATAAGGGTGGCAATAGGAGCGATAAAGGTGGCTATTGATATTGTCTGGGCGAAGCGATAAGGGTGTCTATTTACAGGGACGATATGTGATGATGTGGGGTTGTGGTGTTGACAAATTTCATGTGATGTTGTGATTTTCTTGTGTTTATTTTTATACCTTGTGCAACTTGTCTTGTTGTTAGTATATTGATAATAATCTGATTTTGTTGAAATTGGGAGCCTGTGGCTATTGCCAGACGGTTTATAAAATGAAATATGGGCACGAGGTGCCGTGAATTGTGATATGAAATGGGGATATTGGCACGTGAATTGTCCATGCAGTTGTGATATAAAATGTGGGCACGAGGTGCTGTGATGAAATGATAATGATATTTGGCACGTGAATTGTCCGAGCAGTTATGATATGAAATGAGGGTACGAGGTTCCGGGCAAATATGATGATTTAATTATGGGCACGAGGTGCGATGGAAATATGAAAATGGGTTGAGACCCGTATTTTGATGATTTTGAAATGAGGTGTCACATGGTGAATTTTTAATTGGAAGAATTATATTTAAAATATTTATTTGAAAGGATTTTTACTTAGAAAGTATTATATAAAAGAATTGTATTTTGAATGATATTTATTTAAGGAAATTGGATTTGAAAAGATTTATTGAAAGAATTATATTTGAAAAATATTTATTTGAAAGAATTATATTTGAAAGAGAGTTATCTGGAAGAACTATGTGAAAGACATTTATTTGAAGGGCTTGATTTAATTGGGTGTAATTGTGTTTATTAAATGATGTTCTTGTTGTTTGTTGTGCATATCACTTGTTGTTTTATCCTGCCTTTATTATTATTTCTTTCTTATTATTTTGTATATTATATTGCACAGGTTATTAGACTAGTGAGTGTCTTGACTGTACCTCGTCTCTACTTCATTGAGGTTAGTCTTGATACTTACTGGACACCGCTGTGGTGTGCTCACTCTACACTTCTGTGCATTTTTGTGCAGAGTCAGGTATTGAAGATATCGGACTTGAGCAGAGTTAAAGCGCGATCATAAGGATTCAAGGTAGAGTTGCTTGGCCGTCGCAGTCTCTTGGAGTCTTTTCATTTCATTGTACTGTTAATTTGTAATCAAACAGTATTTTATATTCGGTCCTCGTGATCATTCCATGTATTCAGTTAGAGTTCGTGACTCAGTACTACCAGTCTTGGGAGGTTGTGTATTGTAATTATTTCCGCTATTAGATTTTAAAAAAATGGCTTCAAAATGTAATAGAAATCGGCTTACCTAGTCTTAGAGACTAGGTGCCATCACGATGCCCGTTGTAGGATTTTGGGTCGTGATAAGTTGGTATCAGAGCTGTAGGTTCATAGTCACGAATGAATCTAGTAGAGTCTTGCGGATCGGTACAGAGACGTATGTAGTTATCTTCGAGAGGCTACATAACTGTTAGAAAATTTCCATTTCATTCATTCTTGTCGTGCGGAATTTTTTGAATTTGGAATTTGAACCTTGTATCTCCATTCTCTCATAGATTGTGAGGACACGTGCTACTAGGTTAGCTGAGCAGGCATCCGCACATACTGCTAGGTCTGCAAGAAGCCGGGATCGAGGTAGAGGCCGAGGAAGGGCATGTGCTACGACTAGAGCACCTGTCAGAACAACAGTTGAGAAGCCACCAATAGATCCTGTTGGGGGACAGTTACCAGAAGCACTTGTTGTTACCCCCGGACTTCAGGAGACTTTGGTACAGTTCCTGAGTATGTTTGGTACATTAACTCAGGCGGGATTGATCTCTGTTGCACAAAACATTCCGCAGATTGGGGGAGTAGCTCAGACTCCTATCACAACTCTAGAGCAGCAGGTTCACATTGGTCAGGTTCCGGGTGTAGTACCGGTACAACTTGTTATTCCGGTACAGCATGATGTCGGGCCCGAGGCATCAGAAGAAGAACAAAAGAGACTTGAAATGTTTAAGAGGTATAGTCCACCAACTTTCAGTGGCACAACTACAGAGGATGCCCAAGAATTTCTAGAAAATTACCATTGTATTCTCCGCACCATGGGTATTGTGGAGGTGAGTGGAGTTTCCTTTACTGCATTTCAACTGTCAGGCGCAGCATATCGGTGGTGGAAAATATATGAAGAAGGTAGACCATCCGATGCAACACCACCAACTTGGGCTCAATTTTCGGAAATTTTCTTGAAAGAGTTTGTTCCCCAAACTCTCAGAGATGCGCGGCGCACAGAGTTTGAACGGTTGCGTCAGGGCACTATGACAGTGTCAGAATATGCCATCAGGTTCAGCGAGTTAACCCGTCATGCACCTATCTTGGTTCCTTCAATCAGAGTGCAGGTCCGCAGATTCATTGAGAGACTCGATTATGATATTAAAATATGCATGGATCGAGAATTGCAAATTGCTGCTTCATTTCAGCGAGTAGTGGAGATTGCAAGGAAGATTGAGGGTGTTTTAGGCGAGGAAGGAGAGTCTAAGGAGGCTAAAAGGTCTAGAAGATCTGGAGGGTTCAGTGGATTTTACTTTTCAGCTAAAACCCATTATAGTGGAGGTTCGAGCAGTCTGTCAGCTCAGTCCGCACATCAGATTACTCGGGGTGCTCCAGTTTATAGTGCACCACCGATACGAGATTCTTATAGTGGTTATTCCAATTATTCGGCACAGACTCAGTACGAGCAACCACGACCTCAGAGGGGTTGTTATGATTGTGGTGATACTATGCATATCATGAGAGATTGTCCCGGACTTGGGAGGGGTGGATTTCATCAGAACACTCCAGCTACAAGCTTTATTCCAGTTGATACTCCACGTGCACAGTCAGCTAGAGGTGGAGGACGTGTGGGTAGTGGGTGCCTAAGAGGTGGAGGCCCGACACGTTGATTTAATCACTATGATTTGGCTGAGGCCAATACACCAGATGGTGTCATTACAGGTGCGATCCTGATTTTTATTATAAAAGGATATTTTCCTTAATTTAATTCGATTCTGAATATTGAGGTGAATCTTCCTATTATGCTCCACTTATAGGTGAGCTTCGTAAATTTGTGACCCACTTATATGTGTATCCCTGTTGGGAGATTTAGAGATGTGAGCTTGTGCCTGTCATTTTATTTTTGTGCACCATTGAGGGCTATAAGTCCAAAAGCAAAATTTTATTATTCGATACAGTGGGTTTAATGTGTTTCGGAATAATTGATTCCAATTTTTATGAATTATACGCCCTACCAGTATGAGAGTTCATTATATGTCGTGAAAATTATTTAAAAGAAGAAAGAAAGAAAATTGAAAATTTTAGTTGGCACAATGTGTAAAATACTTGTGACTCGAAATTGAGGACGAGATCCTCGAATTTTATATATGATGTGAAATATCTAAACCGGGCTGCAAGCCGCGATGGAAGTTATATAAGGACGAGGTTCTTGTGGTGAAATATTTATGAGTTTAAAATTCTCCCTTATGAAATTTAATTTGTGCTATAATATTAATAGGTAGTCATGCGTGTTAGGCTTATTTGATAATGCTTGTATATTTTCTGTTCATATTCATCCATTTTTGTGTTGTAAATATTGAGTTTCAGCCTATGAGGTGAGTGCCCAAGTGGCGTTAAATGTGACTCATTAATCCGAGTAAGTAATCATGATGTCTTCATGCCTCACGTTCTGTTGTCAGTGTTGTGAAAATTCGAAACGAGGTGATGATTAATATGAGATTAATTGATGATGTTGGAATTAATTATGAACAGCTTTTAAGACCAGAGATGTGGTGATGAGCATGCATATGATGTGCTTCATGTCCTGATATCATTATGATCAGCAATGCTGAGATTAATGTTATTGATATATACCCTGTGGTATTTTATTGGATTGTGGATATGTTGTTAGGAGTTATTTGAGTGTTACTTTGGCAGGTGGATAGGCCTAATTACAGGGGAGACTATGCCAAAATTTCTGAAAAATTTGGGAGTTAGTAAAATTTGGAGGATTGAGAATTTGCAAAAGAAGAGATAAATATGTTATGTGTTTGAGGGCGAATGATCCTAAGCGGGGAATAATATAGCACCCCATAGAAAGTTTTGAGTTACTTTAACACTATTGAGGAAATTTTTATGTGCATAGGCACTAGTTGCTATAGCCAGTTGAGACTAATGATGTTCGCTGTTGTGAGAATTCAAGTATTTTTGGAAATGATTGGAGAGTTAGGGATTTTGCTTTAAAGCTTATAAGAATGGAGAAAAGAAATAATCTCAATTGAGATGATGTTGCCGGACCCGTGTTAAATTGCGGGAATGTAAAATCACTCATAAGTATGTGTGCAAGAATATACTCAGTAATTTAAAGTCCTCAGAAAGATTCTTAGCACTTTCGAGGACGAACGTTTGTTTAAGAGGTGGAGAATGTAACGACCCGACTTGTCGTTTTAAGAATTTATGCCTCGTTCAGTGACTTAAGGTCTTGAGCAGCCTCGCAATATGTATTATGACCCGCATGTGTGGTCAAGTTTGATTTACAGATGATTCAGAGAGATTTGGGACTCTTAGTCCCTGAGATGGAAGCTTAAGTCTTAGGATTTTTACCGTAGTTGGAACTGTGTGAAGACAACTTCGGAATGAAATTTTGATGATGTCAATAGCTCCGTATGGTGATTATGGACTTAGGAGCGTGTCCGAAAAATATTTTGAAGGTCCGTAGAGGAATTTGGCTTGAAATGGCGAAAAATGAATTTTGGGGGGGGGGGGGTGACTTTTTGTTACCGGGGCCGAAATCCGATTCTGGAAATTGGAATAGCTTCGTTATGTCAATTATGACTAGTGTGCAAAATTTGAAGTCATTCCAGATTGATTTGATGTGTTTCGGTACAAGATATAGAATTTAAAATTTTAAAGTTCATTAGGGTTGAATTGGGGTATGATTCATGGCTTTGATATTTTTTGATGTGATTTGAGGCCTCGAGCAGGTTCGTGTTATGTATTGGGACTGGTTGGTACGATTGGACGGGGTCCTGGGGGCCTCGGGTTTGATTCGGGGTGGTTCCGGACCAAGTTTGGGTGTTTTGATGCTGCTGGTTACTGGTTGAGGGGTTGTTCTTCGCGTTCGCGAGGAGCCTCTCGCGTTCGCGAAGAAGGATTTTGCTGTTAGGACTTTGTTCTTCGCATTCGCGAAGAGGTTCTCGCGTTCGCGAAGAAGGAGATTTTGCTGTTCGTCGTCTGCGTTTAGAGGCTCATATCTCGCAATCTATAAGGAATTTGGAGATGATCCAAAAGTTAAAGTTGTAGCCCTTTGTGTCTAGTTTTCAGAAAGGTAAACCATTTGTCATTTTTAGTTGTGTACGAAAAGTTATGGTGGATATACTATAGGCTATCCGAGAAGAGTTTGGAAATCTCTGTTGCACAGAGCTAACTTTGAAAGCTTATATATCGTACTCTATAAGGAATTGGGAGATGAGCAACAAATGAAAGTTATAGCCCTTGGAGCCTAGTTTCCATAGAGTCAAACCATTCATCATTTGGAGTTTTGTACAAAACGTTATGACTATTATACTAAAGGCTATCTGAGAAGAGTTTGAAAATGACTTTTGAAGAATTTGTTATTCGCGAACGCGAAGAGAAAACCCCTGGGCAGCAGAATAAAGTCCAAATTCGTGTCATTCTTCCATTTTGGACCAAGGAAGCTCAGGTGAGGCGATATTTCGAGAGTATTTCAAGGAAAACATTAGGGGTAAGAATTTCTAACTTAATTTTGGTCAAATTACATGAATCTATTGTTGTTTTTATCATTAAATTAGTGAATTGGGTTGAAAAATTTAGAAAACCCTCTTGATTTAAATTTAAGATTTGGAGGTCGATTTGTTATTGGAATTCGATAAAATTGGTATGGTTGAACTCGTATCGGAATGGGTGTTTGGATTTCATGAAAATTATGTCGGGTTCCGAGAGGTGAGTCCCGCATTGACTTTTGTTGACTTTTTGGAATAAAATTTTAAGTCGACGTATTATTATCCGGAATTGTTTTTGATAAATTTTAAAGAAGTTATACAATTAATTTGGATAGATTTGAGCCGTCCGGAGGTCAATTCAAGCAAGAAGGCTATTTTGGAATATCGGCCTAACTTCAAAAAGGTAAGTGTCCTGCTTAACCTCGAGTGGGGGAAATTCCGATTAGGCATTGAGTCTTATGTGCAACTTGTGTAATTGAAAACCATGTACGCGAGGTGACGAGTATGTACTTTGTTTATATGTGCAAATTTTATTGAGTTAAAGTCTTGAGCATATTGTGTAGTAAATTGGATAATTGTTGGCATATATTTTATCATCTACTTGTCGTGCCTAAACCCTTGTTGTTGACTCTGTTATTATATGACAATGTGATGTGATTGTTATTTGATTATTTATGAAATTTTGTGAATTTGCTGGCTTGATAATTATTGGAATTTAATTTTATTTGGGATTTTCCCCTCTGCAAATAATTAATTAAATGAGCTTAAGAAGAGGTGTTTATATAATTATTAAAAATTTGATCTTTAATGAAGACTTTGCTTTATGTTAAGTAATTTCTATCTCTATTGATTGTTTTTGGGTGTTGTACACATTGTGTGGAGCATTTGGCTATTTGCTGTGAAATTAATTGACTTGGTTCTAGCTTTGAAATTTGGGTGTGGCCATTGGGACAAATTGTGATATGAATTGATTTTCTTATGTTGTTGTGATAATTTCCCGTGTTATTATGTTGTGTGAGTTGTTATTTTGGGGAGATAAGGGTGGTATTTCACCGTTGATATTATGTGGTTATAAGGGTGGCATTTCACTGTTGTGTTTGTTGGCTATTGATATTGTCTGGGTGGAGCGATAAGGGTGGCAATAGGAGCGATAAGGGTGGCTATTGATATTGTCAAGGCGGAGCAATAAGGGTGGCTATAGGAGCGATGAGGGTGGCAATATGAGCGATAAGGGTGGCTATAGGAGCGATAATGGTGGCAATATGAGCGATAAGGGTGGCTATTGATATTGTCTGGGCGGAGCGATAAGGGTGGCTATAGGAGCGATAAAGGTGGCAATAGGAGCGATAAATGTGACTTTTGTTGGGGACGATATGTGATGATGTGGGGGTTGTGGTGTTGACAAATTTCATGTGATGTTGTGATTTTCTTGTGTTTATATTTTATACCTTGTGCAACTTGTCTTGTTGTTATTAAATTGATAATAATCTGATTTTGTTGAAATTGGGAGCCTGTGGCTATTGCTAGGCGGTTTATAAAATAAAATGTGGGCACGAGGTGCCGTGAATTATGATATGAAATGGGGATATTGGCACGTGAATTGTCCGTGCAGTTGTGATATAAAATGTGGGCACGAGGTGCTGTGATGAAATGATAATGATATTTGGCACTCGAATTATCCGTGCAGTTGTGATATGAAATGAGGGCACGAGGTGCCGGACAAATATAATAATTTAATTACGGGCACGAGGTGCCTTGAAAATATAAAAATGGGCTGAGACCCGTATTTTGATGATTTTGCAATGAGGTGTCACATGATGACTTTTTATTTGAAAGAATTATATTTAAAATATTTATTTGAAAGGATTTTTACTTATAAAGTATTATATAAAAGAATTGTATTTTGAAAGATATTTATTTGAGGAAATTATATTTGAAAAGATTTATTGAAAGAATTATATTTGAAAAACAATTATTTGAGAGAATTATATTTGAAAGAGAGTTATCTGGAAGAACTATGTGAAAGACATTTATTTGAAGGGCTTGATTTAATTGGGTGTAATTGTGTTTATTAAATGGTGTTCTTGTTGTATGTTATGCATATCACTTGTTGTATTATCCTGCCTTTATTATTATTTGTTTCCTATTATTTTGTATATTATATTGCACAGGTTATTCGACTAGTGAATGTCTTGATTGTACCTCGTCTCTACTCTATTGAGGTTAGTCTTGATACTTACTGGGCACCGCTGTGGTATGCTCACTCTACATTTCTACATATTTTTTTGCAGAGCCAGGTATTGAAGATTTCGGACTTGAGCAGAGTTAAAGCGCGATCATAAGGATTCAAGGTAGAGCTGCTTGGCCGTCGCAGTCCCTTGGAGTCTTTTCATTTCATTGTACTGTTAATTTGTAATCAAACAGTATTTTATATTCGGTACTCGTGATCATTCCATGTATTCAGTTAGAGTTCGTGACTCAGTACTACCAGTCTTGGGAGGTTATGTATTGTAATTATTTCCGTTGTTAGATTTTAAAAAAAATGGCTTCAAAATGTAATAGAAATCGGCTTACCTAGTCTTAGAGAGTAGGTGCCATCATGATGCTTGTGGTAGGATTTTGGATCATGACAATCCTCGGCCTCGATCCTCAACCTCGATTTTGGGCCTCGATCTTGGGAGCTCGATTTTGGGCCTCGATTTTGGGCCAGAATTTCCACCAGAAAGGAAAACAATTGCAGCATCTGTTTTAAGTCCAACTTTTGATCCGTTAACCATCCAAAACTCACCCGAGGCCCTCGGGACCTCAACCAAATATACCAACAAGTCCTAAAACATCATACGAACTTATTTGAAACCTCAAATCACATAAAACGACGTTAAAACCATGAATTATGCCCCAATTCAAGCTTAATGAAACTAAGAATTTTCAACTTCTACATTCGATGTCGAAACCTATCAAATGAACTCCGATTGAACTAAAATTTTACACACAAGTCATAAATGACATAAAGGAGCTATGAAAATTTTCGGAACTGGATTCCGACTCCAGTATCTAAAAGTCAACTCCTCGGTTAAACTTCCAAACTTAAATTCTTATTTTTAGCCATTTCAAGCCTAATTTAACTACGAACTTCCAAATAAAATTTCGAACAAGCTCCAAAGTCCAAAATCACCATACGGAGCTGTTGGAATCATCAAAATTATATTCCGGGGTCGTTTTCACATAATTAGACATCCGGTCATTATTTGAACTTAAACATTTTAATTTTTCATCAAAATTCCATATCTCGGGCTAGGGACCTCAGAATTAGATTCCGGGCATACACCCAAGTCCTAAATCACGATACGGACACACCGAAACTGTCAAAACACTGATCCGTGTCTGTTTGCTCAAAATGTTGACCAAAGTCAAACTTGGCCTTTTAAAGCCAACTTAAGGAACCAAGCGTTCCGATTTCAGCCCAAAACACTTCCAAATCCTGAACCAACCATCCCCACAAGTCATAAATCATTTAAAGCACATACGAGAAGTTTTATTTAGGGTAACGGGGTTCTAAAAGTCAAAACGACCTGTTGGGTCGTTACATTCTCTCTCACTTAAATATACGTTCGTCCTCGAATATGCTAAGGAGTGTGCCGGAGTTATCCAAAATCATTGTTTAATACCTCGTTCACTTACCCGTGCTACCACACCCAGTTGGGCACATTAAATCTAGCCAATCTGAAAATTCTCCCATTTATTTAGGCAAATAAGCCTTAGAGCCGAATTCTAACATCCAGAATTCTCCACCATGCCTGTTTCCAACGTATTAATGTCGTATCAATCACTACACGATGCACTAATACAGGATTGCATACCTTTGTTTAATTTAGACCATGCACTGTATCATTCACATGACTATAATAACATCCTCCGATAACAATAGCCAAAATTCCACGAATCTGATGTTCACAACACACCTCATGATACATATAAGTCCTGTTCCAACTCTTGAAATGCTTCCACGATGGAAGAAATGTGTAGAAATTCATAACCAACTGCCGAGTCAACAATTATTGAGTTTCTCCTTCTGACAAGAACCATTGCCTCATTATAACCAAATAATGGTATTTTCTCTTTATTATACTTCATATAATCCGATCGCACTGATCCTGAATTCAATAATCTCGTCTCACCAAGTATAAGTTGCTCAGGCAATAAACCACCTCAGACGCGATCAAAAAGCCTCATATGACGCCAAAATGAGCTAATAAGCCACGGACTCGATTGCGATACATAAGATAAACGAACTCTGGAAAGGATTTCTCAACCCACGTGACTAATTAGACAACTGAAAAGGTGTCATGAACCTTCCTCAGAAAATGGGACACAAACATACAAAATAGAATATAGGGGGTTGTACTCAACATCACACTGTTGCGGCATGCAACCCGATCCACACATGATACCGTTGCGGCGTGCAACCCGATCCACACATGATACCCGTGGAGGCGTGCCTCTCGATCCGCACAAAAAGAATCTATAAGAGAAATACTTATCGAGCTAGAATGCTTATTACTAAAAAATATTTGAATATCGGACACAAGCACGCTCAGTGCATAATATCATCCCTGGAAGGACCGACAGTGCCATACGCTACAATACTGAAGCACAACTAAGGTGCGATATATGATCTGAATCTCGAGAGCCATCCTACTCACATAACACCATCGCTATGCGGAACCTCAACACATAAGAAAATTATCAAGTTGTTTCGCAACTCACACGGCACAATATAGTATTACATGAAATAACTGACGACGAAACGACATCCAACGTCTAAATACTCCTCCATAGGGAGCGGTTATGCTGAAATGAACATATCCGGCTTGATATAAAGCCCATATTCATATTCAAATCCATCCACAGACCTCAAGCCGATTCTGATCGCATCGTACTAGGCTAATAACCTTTCAAGTATCCATAATAACCCTTTTTCCCATAACATACAAGAATAGCCATCATAACCAGAACAATACTTCCACAGTCGACAACCAAATAAACCAAGCACCCTCCAGGCATAAATTCTCGAATCAACGATATTACCAAAATCTTCATAATTGGTTTCAATATTCACTAAATCAAGTAACTACATGTCACTCTTACATAATCTTTCGGTGAGACACGCTCCCACGACCTTCCACACCAGGTAACAAGTTTGCACATCCATGCTACCGGTTACACTAATGCTGTAAAACATATCAAGAATCCACAAATCAATACACAAGGTCTCTTACACCTGACATCGACCTTAGATGATGCCAAAAACAATACCATCTTACTTTAAACATCTAAATCCCTTTCCTGCTCATCCGAGCTCATAACATCCTTGTCAACACCGAATCGAAATCTTAAATCCTCAACTTTCGAATCCCATGCTACTTAGTGCAGTTAACCATACCAATATGCAGGAGTACAAGAATTCCATCATAACTCCTGAACCACTAATAGGGTAAACACTTCATTATATAGAAACCTTCTTTTTAACTCATTTCAAGAGAACCATTGCAACACGTGACTGAATTCCCATATCCGTAGAAAATATTGGCCTCAAGTAGTGGTCTAAACCACCATAACTCTTCTGGGATCCCTCTACACATAACATGTCATAATACTTGAATTCCTCCAAATAAAATCAATTACGGCAACTGTCAAGACTCGCACGTACCGCCACAATTCACATGCATAATTCAATGAGCTGAAGGGACTGATCATTGCCACCATCATGCCGATTCAACCATTGTTAGCCGATCCGTCTTTTCTCAATTTACTCTGAACTTGCCTTAGAAATAATAATAGCTCCATTCATTACATCACGAACTCAAATCCGCACTCATCCCAAGTGACCTTATTTCACGAGACCACGTTATTTCAAAACCCACTAATTATCTCATATCCCATCTTGAGCGCACTTTTTACATCTTCAACTCGTACACCCATTCTGATATTTCTTTTATGAATCCGAAATTATTTTCTTCCATTTTTCCAATGCTACACCACAACCTGAAGATAACGTAGAGTACTCTAAACCCCGTTTCATAATCTGCTACAAAAGCTCGATACTCAACCATACTATAGACTCGAGATCCTTAGACACTACACTTTAAATTTTTGAATCCACGAGGACCGTTATTGAGTGTCACTTTCTCTGACTTGTTCCCATACATGATCAACTCCAAGGCCCTGCTAGCACATGGACACTTTCTCAAGGAAACACTTGACTGTCTCACTTTCCCTGTGCATTACATCTACACGAAGCATAAACTCTGAGTCTTCCCACCAACATGAATATGAATTGATAAGGCCAAATATGGCACACATTCCCCAAATACTTTGCTCAAATTACCACTGATGTTTTCTTTCCTTAGTTGCAATGACCCACCAATACACCTATAACCAGAAACCGCACAAGTTGACACTACGCAATCCAATCATAGACGGTGGGGCTCTCCCACTTAGCTTGAAGCTACAATTACAAAATTTTGGAATCCACCGAGATTTTTTCTTTATCGTTGACATGATCCTGTACACGCAACTTGCCAATTTATTTATTTCGAAATCCTTCTATTAACCTTTAATAGACACTTCGAACCACTAGCCATATTTACATATTAAATCTCTTACCGGGTAGCAGTAGAATTATTTGCAGAAGCTTCGTCAACACCACGCGACCGCTAACCTATTTACAGGGGATAACCCACATGTGGAAATTACATGCTGACATATTCCAACGTCGCTGCACTGGGTGTAATTACTACGAAATCAGTAGATCATCCTGAGTCCAAGCTCATTCACCAGCTACATCAGTCCGTTCACTCCTCGTAGACATCAACTAAAGATGCGACAATACATTCCAATCCAAAGTCATGTTGTATCCTTCTTCATAGCAAGCAACTCCCTCCTATTGTATCCAATTTTCCTCAATGTAGTGGCTAATATTACAACTTAAGTCCATAGACCTAGTCACTGTCCATTCTACATCCCAAATCACTCAAACGTTTCCTCAAGACGTGTAATCATCCTACCACGTAACCCATATACTACTTTGCCACTCTCCCACTTTGGTCAAACCCTTCTCCTTTAAGCAACTATTCAACTTCTGTTTTCTTACACTTGGCCTTTTCGGAACCTAACCACCGCAAGGCACCTTCCACATGTCCTTCCTCATCCTTCACTGCCCAGTTGTTGTCTTAACTCAAAATCCGTCTTTGTAGCACTTGAACCAATAGCTCATTACCAGCTTTAAACCTTTCTGACGATCATCCTTCACGAGACATCAATACTAGAAACACTGCTTCAATCCTGAATCACTGCACACCGCGATCTCTAGCGACTACTTCCCCTATACTAATTCCTAACACCCCGCCGTGAAGGTGAGTTGAAGAAAACCATAACACCAGCGAACCTTAACGCATTTTACAAGGTGATAACACCACTTCAAAATTGAGAACTCTACCACGCTCGAAAATATCAAGCTTCGTTACTCTATCAACCCCAAACCTGAACATTCATAGCCCGATTGCCTTTTTCTCTGCTGGAAATAAAACATGGAACCTCTGAATCATGTACTAAGAAAAACCTTCTTTCAAGTCGTTTACTGCCCTGACACATAGACGGCCATTTTACCATTTCATAAATACTGTGCGATAACAACGCACAAATCATCATAACGATCAATGCCAAATCTCAAAATCTTAGGTAGTACTGATACTTAATTTGAAGTGACAGGGCGGCCTTTCGCAAAGCGACGACAATAGCCCAATTAATTACACATGGAGAAGCATCATATACTACATCTGTAGTAGCATTAAAAATTTCTTCAATCCCCAATTTATAACAAGCGCTTCACGTCGAATAAGATTGAATAGGAAGGAAATGTAGGCCTAAGCCTCAAAGGAATCGAATCGCACGGTGAGGAATCAAAAAGGGAAGTATTCCTAACAGCCCTGTAGCCTCTCGAAGATAAGCACAGACGTCTCCGTTCCGATCCGCAAGACTCTACTAGACTTGCTCATGACTCGTGAGACCTACGTGAACCTAGTGCTCTGATACCATGTTGTCACGACCCAAAATCCAAAAAAGGCCGTGATGGCGCCGGACACCACTGTCAGGCAAGCCAGCCATAATCAATTAACTTAATTACTCATTTTAGTATTTTTGAAATAAAAATTTCTTTAATAAAATTGTAGAGATAAAACTCATAGAATAAATGATAAATATTTTTGCAGCTAAATTTCTAAACAATTCACAACCATTCCCAAAACCCGGTGTCACAAGTGCATGAGCATTTACTAGGGAATTAAAATAAAATACAGCATCTGTCCAGAATACAAATTAGATAGGAAAATATAACAACTCTGAAGGAGATTCTGTTAGTTGCGGATCGTAATATAGAATGCAACTCACCTATGTCCCCACAATTATTAACCACACCTCTACGCCCACAAGGCCGCTATACATATATGTACCTGGATAATAAAATATGCAGCAAATACAGTATGAGTACGAAAATAACGTGTACCCAGTAAGTATCAAGCCTAATCTCGAAGAGGTAGAGACGAGATGGCCGACTATGACACTCACTATGGGTCAATAATATTAAATAATCATGAAAATAGAAATATTTATATAAACGTGATTCACATAATTAACAATAATTTATTGAACCAGCAGAAGTAATTAAATTCCTTCAATTCCAATAATTCTCAATATATTAATTAAATTCCTTTAATTCAAATAATTTCTAATCTATTAATTAAATCCTTCAATTTTAATAAAAATTTCAGTTTATCAAATAGCTTTACAAGCTGCAATTCAATTTCAATAAATTTTTCAATTTATCAAATAGCTTTACAAGTTGTAATAAACTGTCCAAGTATCATATAATTATTATTATTATTAAGCACGATTTCTGCCGAGGTCGTACGGCCCGATCCAGAGTTTCGTGTACACTGCCGAGGGACGTGCTGCACGATCCATAGATGCATCTATCCAGCTGAGGCGTTCGGCCCGCTCCACAAGAAAGGAGGACATTTTCTTATGTGTCTCCGTAAGGAGAGTATATTTATTATAAGATAAATTCGGGAGGAAGAACAATTTTTTTTAACAATTAATTAATTTAAACAGAAAATCAAGCATATGAGGTTTCCATCCTTTGATATCTTTATCTGAAATATATATATATATATATATATATATATATATATATATATATATATATATATATATATATATATATATATATATATATATATATTAATATTAATTAAACAAAGAATACAATTTACACAAGTATTTCATATTTTGAGTCCTAAACTACCCGTACTTTAGCATTAATAGTAGCTACGCACGGACTCTCGTCACCTCGTGCGTACGTAGCCCCCGCAATTAGCAATAATTATTCAATTTAATTCCTATGGGGTAATTTCCCACTCACAAGATTAGACAAGAGACTTACCTCATCTTGCTCCAATTTAATCCACTATAAGGCCTTTTCCACGATTATCCAACTCTGTCTAGCTCGAATCTAGCCAAAATAATTTGATACAATCACTAAAAGTTATAGCAATCAATTCTATAAGAAAATACTACATTTTAAATAAAAATCCCAAAATTAATTAAAAATTCATCCCAGGGGCCCACATCTCGGAATCCGGCGAAAGTTATGAAATCCGACAACCCATTCAATTATGAGTCCAACCATACCAGTATCACTCAAATACGACTCCGAATTGATACTGCAATCTCAAAAATTCGTTTCTATGAGATTTCTAAAATTTTCCAAATCTCAATCTCAAAATACTAATTAAATGGTGAAAATAATGATATATTTATGTTTATTGACCTAATACAAGTTAGAATCACTTACCCCAATGTCTTTTCCTTGAAAATCTATAAAAAATCGCCTCTGCTCAAACTCCAATTTGTTAAAAATGGCAAATGGGACGAATGCCCTCTTTTATAATTCTGCCCAGGCAGCCCTCGATCCACAGCCTCGATCCTCAGCCTCGATCCTCGGCCTCGATCTTGGGAGCTCGATTTTGGGCCTCGATCTTGGGAGCTCGATTTTGGGCCTCAATCTTGGGAGCTCGATTTTGGGCCAGAATTTCCACCAGAAAGGAAAACAAATTGCAGCAGCTGTTTTAAGTCCAACTTTTGATCCGTTAACCATCCGAAACTCACCCGAGGCTCTCGGGACCTCAACCAAATACACCAACAAGTCATAAAATATCATACGAACTTATTTGAAACCTTAAATCACATAAAACGACGCTAAAATCATGAATTATGCCCCAATTCAAACTTAATGAAACTAAGAATTTTCAACTTCTACATTCGATGTCGAAACCTATCAAATCAACTCCGATTGACCTAAAAGTTTTACATACAAGTCATAAATGACATAACGGAGCAATAAAAATTTTCGGAACTGGATTCCGACTCCGTTATCAAAAAGTCAACTCCTCGGTCAAACTTCCAAACTTAAATTCTTGTTTTTAGCCATTTAAAGCATAATTTAACTACGGACTTCCAAATAAAATTTTGAACACGCTCCTAACTCCAAAATCACTATACGGAGCTGTTGGAATCATCAAAATTCTATTCTGGAGTCGTTTTCATATAATTAGACATCCGATCACTATTTGAACTTAAACATTTTAAATTTTCATCAAAATTCCATATCTCGAGCTAGGGACTTCGGAATTTTATTCCGAGCATACGTCCAAGTCCTAAATCACGATACGGACCCAACAAAACTGTCAAAATATTGATCCGAGTTTGTTTGCTCAAAATGTTGACCAAAGTCAAACTTGGCCTTTTAAAGCCAACTTAAGAAACCAAGTGTTCCGATTTCAACCCAAACACTTCCAAATCCCGAACCAACCATCCCCACAAGTCATAAATCATTTAAAGCACATATGAAAAGTTTTATTTAGAGTAACGGGGTTTTAAAAGTCAAAATGACCTGTTGGATCATTAGAGGCTCGACTTTCTTTTCCCTACCTTTTAGCCTTTTAGATCCCTGGAAAACAAATAAAGAAAATTGAAATCAAAAAAGAAAAAAGAGAAATTGGGCCATCTTTCCCGAGAGAGGCAATGTACCAATTGTCTTTCATTATACTTATTCCTTTTATTCTCCTTCCACTTAGCAATGAACTATTAGAATAATAATGTAGAACATCATTAAATCTATAATTAGGAAAATAAGAAAAAGATAAGTGTTGTGTAGTATTTTTCTATCTGTTGTATACTTATAGACTTGCAGTTGCCTTGTGAACTGTCTTCTTTGTTCTCATAGTTTCCTTTCCGGCTGTCCTCGTACCATAAATTAGCACAAAGAATTATGGATTCTCATTCTTTAATGAAATGAAGAAGAGAAAAATAAGACAGACTATAATTTTCTTCACATGTGTAACTTACCTAGATGAAATATTAAGAGAAAATAAAAAGTCACACTCTAGCACACATTAGAAAGCATTTTAACTCGCTTATAAGAATAAAACAAAATTAGAGGAAAAGTAAAAACAGAAAAAGGAGAAAATAAATTATGAAATAAGAAATTAAAATTCTAAGATGACAAACATGAATTATCAAAGAGATTTCTTACCTTGGAGTCGCACAATACTAATTCTTTTCTTTTGGTTGGGACATTATATAACTTACCTTATTCTCATAGCCCTATGTTATTTATTTTAACTTTTTTTCATAATTATCCTCCTATTTTGTACTAAATTGTCCTTAAGATATTTTACCAAACATTTCAAAGAATTTAAAATATGGTCTACAAAAAATCCCAATGTGTGTAGGCCTTCTATTCGCTATCAGCAGTTAACCAACTAACTAACCATCCTTCATAATTTAATTAGTTTCTAACATATATTTTATTGTTTTAGTGTGTGTAGAAAGTGTGGTGGAAGGGAACGTGATTGTTAAAGCAATTCAGTATAAGTATTGACTAATTGAGAGCGTTCACAAATGTTAAAATGTGGCCACTGGGTTATCTTTAGTCTTAGGGGAAGAAACGGTTGTAACTCTGTCACGATCCGAAATTTTCCACCGTCGGGACCGTGATGACGCCTAACATTTCACTTGCTAGGCAAGCCAACGTTAGAGAATCATTAAACCAATTTTTTATTTCCATTCAGTAATTAACAATAATTAACTAAGATGAAATATAATAAGTGCGGAATATCATAAAACTGTATTAATTACAACCACCCGGATCTGGAGTCATGTCACGCCCCGAACCTAGGAGCAAGACCAGCACTCGGTGCTTTACCTAACCTGGCGTACCAAATTGCGACTAAGGGACTCTGAACATATAATGTCATAATTTGGCCATGGGGCCACCTTGGAAGACAATTTGCGAAGCAAAATATAAAACTGAATGGAAACTAGCGCTAACTAAATATCAATATAAAGCTAGGCCGACAGGCCGTCATAACTACTATAGCTGACAAACCACCAAAATATATATACCAGGCTTACAAACCCAACATACTGCACTAACCAACAGGATATGTCTACAAGCTTCTACTGATAGATATATTGTGATCGGAACAGGGCCCCGACCTACCCATAATATATATACATACATATAGAAGATGTACACGAGAACCTAGACCCGATAACTCCGAAGGATGTGGAGCTTACCAATCAGGATGACCTCTGGAAACACCTACTGAGGAGGTCTACCCGTCTGTCTATCTGAACCTGCATGCATGAAATGCAGCGTCCCCAGAAAAAAGACGTCAGTACGAAATAATGTACCGAGTATGTGAGGCAATAACATAACTGAAAACTGAAACTGAACTGATAATATAATAACTGGAAGTAACTGGGAGTCAAAGATGATATGAAAATATACTTACCTGGTGATACTGACTCAACTCCTTCAATATATTAAGTAAGATAAATGTCCGGCCCTATAAGGCTCGATACATGTAATTGCTCGGCCGTAGTAGGCTCGCTCATAGGTGCTCGGCCATACTAGGCTCTGTATCTCAACCATCCTGGGCTCGCTCATAGGCGCTCGGCCACAGTAGGCTCAGTATATAACTTACCATCTGATCAGAGGTTGCCTAATAGGGGCCTGCCCAACGATTATAGCTCGATGGTGGTGAAAATACTGTAATACTGTATATGTATAAGCCCTATGCTCTCTTGACTGGAAGAAGACAATACTAAATTGAATATAGAGTCCCGATAAGGGAGAATACTGTAACTTATGAGACTAGGATAATGTATATAAATTCATGAACACGAACTTCCCTTTATGTCTTGTAGTCAAACATATGCAGTTACGGGATCATGCCAAAAGGAAGGAAAGGTTTAGCCTTAACATATCTTATCACAATCTTTCCAATCACCAAGTTGAACTCGCATCTTCTCACCTTAATCTACAACAACGATAATCATACTATCATTAACTTACGAAATATATTACTATCGCACAACGAACGACATGCTTATTTTGTATTAAAACGGACAACATTTCCCCTATAATCCTTACTTCCTCCAAATTCAAGATAACACCAACAACACCAAAAACAACAATAACAACATATATATATATATAACAATAACAACATATATATATATATATATATATATATATATTATTTTCCAACCTTATGTACACCACACAATACTACAAAATAGCCCAACACACCCAAATCTTTTCATACACAAAATGACCACCGTAGGAGTGTCTACAACCCGAAAATGTTACGACAAATGACCAGCCAAACATCCTGCATTTATGTGGTGTTTCTCCATACCCTTCATCCTCCAAAACTCCAAAAAACAATAGTAAATCACGCAGTCCAATAGCAACACCAAACAGTCCACAAAACAATCCACAAATCAGTCTGCTACAAGTGAATAACTCGAACTCACGGCTTCCGATCACCGTTCCGTGAGTTCTTACAAATATAGAATAACTTACCATGTATCTACAACTGTAAAGAATAGATGAAAGAGAGCAGTAAACGTACCTTATTTGTGAGATAACTCAGCTCCTATCTTGGTTCTTCAAACTCTTGGCTTTACCTCCAATTAGAACTTGAAAGGGAGAGAAAATCAATTGGGGCTTGTGGGGAATTTTTGGGAGGATTTTTGCAGAGATTAAGTCTGGTTATTTTGCCCTATTATCATACTAATAGATGAAGAGGATAGGCCTTTAAAAAGGCCTCTTTGAATGACCTGAACTTTCCCAATTTTGGACGACCCGAATTGGCCCATTTTTGGATTCTCGTTTAAGCAAGTAGGTGACAGCCTGCGCAGTCTCGCAAAAATGATTATATATCTCTACTACGATATTGTATTGACAAACGGCTTAATGATTTGGAAAATAGACTCATAGATATTTAATTTGATGGGTGGAATACCCCATAACTCTAAGTATATTGGGAGAAAATTGTAGTTACATTTGACCCAAAGTTTCAGTAAAACGTATGAACGTAACTTGTGATGACTTTGATCGACTTTTGTTCTACCACTCACTTGACTTCAAAATATAACACACGAATATCATACGAATAACATAACTCATAACATAACCTCCTTATCATATTAAACAACCTGGTCTCACCCCAAAAGTACATGCTATAACATTCCCAACTTGTCGGTTTTCGACGAAACATTATTTTCTTCAATTCCTTTAGCTTATGAACCTTCTAACCCTCTTTGTACTTGTTGTTCATGATCTTCAATATTTTTAATTTCCAAGGTAACATGATTAACTTGCTTTATATATTTTCAAAGATGATCTCATTTTTTTGGTTCCTATATTAGTTTGCTCACGACGCAGTTTTATGTACGAAAATATAGGGTGTAACATCATTCCCCCCTTGAGAACATACGTCCTTGAATGTTTACTTTTAAAGACTTTGGAAAACTTTTGCCAGAGTTTCCTCCGTACACTAGACTATAACCAACCTGCATGCAGCCAAAAAATATACTATGCATGCCACACATGGACAATGTCTATAAATAACAATAATTTGCCTCAAAGAGTCGTCAATCATAAATACTGAAAGTCAGAAAATAAGAGCTTACCTGATGACCTACTAGCCTGAATAGAGTTGTGCTGTAGCATCCCATCTCGAGCCATATTTTCAGTTTGAAATAGGTGGGGGTATTTATACTTCATTTCTTCCTCCGCTTCCCATGTCATCTCTTCCACATTATTGCTTCTCCATAAAACCTTCACGGAGGCTACCTCCTTATTTCGTAGCTTGCGAATTTGTCGGTCTAAGATGGCAACTGGAATTTCCTTGTATGAAAAGTACTCCGTAATCTGTACATCATCTGTGGACACCACTCTGGTAGGATCGCCAATGCACTTCCGTAGCATAGATACGTGAAAAACTGGATGGACTGACTCCAATTCTGGGGGCAATTCTAACTCATAAGCTACTTGGCCCACTCTCCGAATAATCCTGTAAGGCCCAATATACCATGGGCTAAGCTTGCCTTTCTTGCCAAACCTCATCACACCCTTCATAGGGGATACCTTTAAGAATACCCAGTCATTAACCTTGAACTCTAAGTCTCGTCGCCGCACGTCAGAATATGACTTCTGGCGACTCTGAGCGGTTAACAGTCGCTCCCTGATAAGATTTACTTTCTCTACGGCCTGCTGAACTAGGTCTAGCCCATGGAACCCAGATTCTCCTACATCAAACCACCCTATAGGAGATCTGCACTTACGCCCATACAAAGCCTCGTACGGAGCCATCTGGATACTGGAGTGGTAACTATTATTATATGCAAACTCAACAAGAGGTAGATGTTCATCCCAACTTCTTTTAAAATCTAACACACATGCTCGTAACATATCCTCGAGCGTCTGAATTGTGCGCTCGGCTTGTCCATCAGTCTGTGGATGAAAAGCTGTGCTGAGATTTACTTGAGTCCCTAGACCTCTCTGAAATGACCTCCAAAAATGTGCTGTAAACTGAGCCCCACGGTTTGATATAATAGATACTGGTACTCCGTGTAGCTGCACTATCTCCTTAATATATAACTTTGCATAATCTTTTGCGGTATATGTAGATCTGACCGGTAGAAAATGAGCTAATTTAGTGAGCCTATCGAGTATCACCCATATATAATCGAACTTACGATGAGAACGAGGTAAACCCATAACAAAGTCCATGTTTATCGCCTCCCATTTCCATGTCGGGATCTCTATAGTCTGCATTAGCCCTCCGGGCTTCTGATGCTCTATTTTCACCTGCTGGCAACTAGGACACTGGGCGACAAACTCAGCAATGTTCTTCTTCATATCGTTCCACCAGTACACATCCTTAATGTCATGATACATCTTCGTCGACCCAGGATGAATGGAGTACCAAGAAAAATGTGCCTCTAACATAATCCTGTGTCGTAGCCCTGCTACATCTGGAACTCACAAACGACCCCTATATCTGAGAACCCCATCTCCCTTGAGCTCTAACAATGTATTCTTCTGCTACGGAACTCGCTCTCTCAACTCAACCAACTCTGGGTCCTCGTACTGCCTTTCCTTGACTTCAGCTATGAGAGATGATTTTGCAGTGTTTTGGAGTACAACTCCACCATCGTCGGAATCTACTAACCGAACCCCCAAACAAGCCAATTGATGAATCTCTCTAGTTAATTGTCTTTTCCGGCCTTTACATGTGCTAAGCTACCCATAGATCGGCGGCTTAAGGCGTCTGCTACAACATTAGCTTTCCTTGGATGGTAGAGAATGTTAACATCATAATCTTTCAATAACTCAAGCCATCGCCTCTGTCGCAAATTCAACTCTTTTTGCTTGAATATATATTGCAGACTTTTATGATCTGTAAATACATCAACATGAACACTATATAAATAATGCCTCCATATCTTAAGTGCATGGGCAACCGCAGCTAACTCGAGATCATGGTTGGATAATACTTCTCGTGTTTCCTTAATTGCCTTGAACCATACGCAATTTCCTTCCCATGTAGCATCAGGACACATCCTAACCCGACACCTGAGGCATCACAATACACGGCATAACCCTCTGGACCCTCTGGAAGTGTTAGAACTGGCGATGAGGTCAACCTGTTCTTAAGCTCTTGGAAACTCTGCTTGTAAGCCTCCGTCCACTGAAACTTAGTTGATTTCTGCGTCAACTTCGTCAATGGTGACGAAAGGGAAGAAAAACCCTCTACGAACCTCCGGTAGTATCCTACGAAGCCTAGAAAGCTACGAACCTCTGTCGGAGTGGTAGGTCTAGGCCAAGATTTCACGTCCTCAATCTTCTGAGCGTCTACCTTTATACCTTCATCGGATACAATATTCCCCAAGAATGCTACAGACTTCAACCAGAACTCACATTTAGAAAACTTAGCATACAACTTACGATCACAGAGGGTTTCGAGAATCACTCGCAAGTGGTCCACATGCTCATCCTCTGAACTTGAATAGACCAGAATATCAGCAATAAATACTATCACGAACAGAACTAAAAATGGCTGGAATAGGCTATTCATCAAGTCCATAAATACGGCAGGTGCATTCTTCAACCCAAAGGACATGACAAGGAACTCGAAGTGGCCATATCGGGTCCTGAAGGCTGTCTTGGGAATATCCTTCTCCTGAACTCTGACCTGGTGGTATCCCGATCTCAAATCTTTCTTTGAAAAGAATCTGCCCCCCTGCAACTGATCAAACAAGTCATCGATCCTTGGAAGTGGATACTTATTCTTAATAGTTACCTTGTTCAGCTGCCTATAATCGATTCACATCCTCAACGAGCTGTCTTTCTTCTGTACAAAGAGTACCGGTGCACCCCAAGGTGAGGTACTGGGCCAGATGAAACCTTTCTCCAGCAAATCTTTTAACTGCTCCTTCAACTCCTTTAATTCGGCAGGTGCCATTCTATACGGAGGGACGGATATTGGTTGAGTTCCTGGAAGCAAATCAATCTCTCGCTCTAGAGGAATACCTGGAAGCTCATGTGGAAACACATTTGCATACTCTTTGACTATGGGAATAGACTGAAGTGTAGGTATCTCAGCATATGCATCTCTAACTCGCACAATATGATAAATTCACCATTTTGCAATCATTTTCCTCGCCTTCAGATAGGAAATAAACCTACCTTTGGGTGTCGCTGTATTACCTACCCATTCAAGGACCGCCTCACCCGGAAAATGAAATCTAGCTGCCTTTGCTCGACAATAAACTGTGGCATAGCAAGCTGCCAACCAGTCCATGCCTATGATAGCATCAAAATCCATCATCTCTAGCTCAACTAGGTCGGCTGAGGTCTGACGACTACAAACTGTCACCGTACAACCTCGGTAAACCCGTCTAGCAATAATTGATTCTCCGATCGGTGTAGATACCGCAAAATGATCACTTAGTATATCAGGCACTATACCAAACTTCCCCGCGACAAATGGGGTAATATATGATAAAGTAGATCCTGGGTCTATCAAGGCATAAGCATCGTGAGAGCAAATGGTCAATATACTTGTCACAACGTCTGGTGAAGACTCCCAGTCCAGTCGACCCATTAAAGCATAGATACGGTTCTGATTAACACATGAACTGGAACCTCTACCTCTTCCTCGACCTCTACCAGCCGAAGATTGAGACTCGCATCTAGAAGGATGCACAGACATAGATGATCCTGTCGTTGAACTTGCTGGTTGTGCCATACCAACATAATCTCTATTTGGGCAATCTCACATAATATGCCCCGGACGCCCACATGTATAGCAAGCATCAGAACCTGCTCGGCATTGATCCAAGTGTCCTCTACCACAGATGTCACACCACGGCGGAAATGACCATGTCTACCTTGTAAAACAGACACCCGTGAGCTCTCACCTGGTCCTGATTGAGTATAGCGGTCATACCTGTAACTCTGTAACTGAGGTAGCGGAGGCCTAGGTGGCGATCCAAAATACTGAGGCCTATAACTACCCTGAGACTGCTCCTAAGACCTAGGAAATCTCATCCTCTTACGCTGCCCTTGCTCAGTCCTCTCTGTACCCTACTGTCGACACCTACCCCTTTCTATATTCTGAGCGAATGCATGAATCCGGGAGATATCCATATTATCATGCAATGCAGCGGTGGAACATGCCTCGGTCAACTCTAGGGCTAACCCTGCTATAAACCTGTGGATCCTGTCACGCATAGTAGCAACTTTGGATGGTGCATATCTAGTTAATGAGTCAAAACAGAGACTATACTCTCGAACACTCTTATTGCCCTGCTTAAGGGCTAGAAACTGATCGACCCGAGCCTGTCGGATCTCCCGCGGTAAGTATTGGTCAAGGAAAGCATCTGAAAAATTCTCCCAACTAGCTGGAGGTGCATCACGTGCCCTGGACCTCTCCCATCCCTCGTACCAAAGGATGGCTATATCTCGGAGTCGAAAAGCTGCTAGCTCAACTGCTTCTTTCTCTGTGGCATGCATAACCCGAAAGATCCTGTGAAGCTGATCTATGAAATCCTGCGGGTCCTCCCACTGATCTGACCCCGTAAACTCTGGTGGACTCAAAGCAATAAACTCTTAGACCCTTGAACTCCCAGACCCCTTAGAAGATCCTCCGCTAGCTGATGCCCTAGTTTGTTGCTGGGTAGCTACCAATTGTGTCAACAAATGCACCACACTCCTCAAATCCTGATCTGGTGGAAGTGGAGGGGAAACTGGATGTGCGGCATCCCTAGGAATCTCCTAAGGTGGTGGTAGAGCCGGTAATGGCTGAGTAGGGGTCTCACCTTGGGCCTCAGACTTGGACCCATCTACTGGGGGTAACCTGCTGGTCCCCTCACCTGTTGTTGTATCTCCCCTCTAGCTAGCTGTAGTCTTCCTAATCACCGTCATCTGTGTATGAAAACACCAACATGTAAGTTTAACTCAAATTTCCTATAACTGAGTTCTACAGCACGATTTAGATTTGAAAGAAGGGTAACCAACTCCTAAATGCCCTGTAGCTCCCTGCTTATATAATGTGGTGCACAACACATCTATAAACAAGATCCTACTAGACACGGCTTGTAGACTCCCTAGGACAGAACTGCTCTGATACTAAGTTTGTCACGCCCTGAACCTAGGAGCGAGACCAGCACCCGGTGCTTCACCTAACCTGGCGTACCAAATTGTAACTAAGGGACTCTGAACATATAATGTCATAATTTGACCATGGGGCCACCTTGAAAGATAATTTGCGAAGCAAAATATAAAACTGAATGGAAACTAGCGCTAACTAAACATCAATATAAAGCTAGGCCGACAAGGCCGTAATAACTACTACAGCTCACAAACCACCAAAATATACATACCAGGCCTACAAACCCAACATACTGCACTAACCAACAGGATATGTCTACAAGCCTCTACTGATAGATATATTATGATCGGAACAGGGCCCCGACCTACCCATAATATATATACATACATATAGAAGATGTACACGAAAACCTAGACCCGATAACTCCTAAGGATATGGAGCTTACCGATCAGGATGAACTCTGGAAACACCTACTGAAGAGGTCTACCCGTCTGTCTATCTGAACCTGCATGCATGAAATGCAGCGTCCCCTGAAAAGGGACGTCAGTACGAAATAATGTACCGAGTACGTAAGGCAATAACATAACTGAAAACTAAAATTGAACTGATAATATAATAACTGGAAGTAACTGGGAGTCAAAGATGATATGGAGATATACTTACCTGCTGATACTAACTCAACTCCTTCAATATATTAAGTAAGATAAATGTCCGGCCCTATAAGGCTCGGTACATGTAACTGCTCGGGCGTAGTAGGCTCGCTCATAGGCACTTGGCCATACTAGGCTCTGCATCTCGACCATTTTGGGCTCGCTCATAGGTGCTCGACCACAGTAGGTTCAGTATATAAGTTACCATCTGATCAGAGGTTGTCCAATAGGGGCCTGCCCCACCGATTATAGCTCGATGGTGGTGAAAATACTGTAATACTGTATATGTATAAGCCCTATGCTCTCTTGACTGGAAGAAGACAATACTAAATTGAATATAGAGTCCCGATAAGGGAGAATACTGTAACTTATGAGACTAGGATAATGTATATAAATTCATGAACACGAACTTCCCTTTATGTCTTGTAGTCAAACATATGCAGTTACGGGATCATGCCAAAAGGAAGGAAAGGTTTAGCCTTAACATATCTTATCACAATCTTTCCAATCACCAAGTTGAACTCGCATCTTCTCACCTTAATCTACAACAACGATAATCATACTATCATTAACTTACGAAATATATTACTATCGCACAACGAACGACATGCTTATTTTGTATTAAAACGGACAACATTTTCCCTATAATCCTTACTTCCTCCAAATTCAAGATAACACCAACAACACCAAAAACAACAATAACAACATATATATATATATATATATATATATATATATATATATATATATATATATATATATATATATATATATATATATAGTTTTCCAACCTTATGTACACCACACAATACTACAAAAAAGGCCAACACACCCCAATCTCTTCATACACAAAATGACCACCGTAGTAGTTTTAACAACCCGAAAATGTTATGACAAATGACCAGCCCAACATCCTGCATTTATGTGGTGTTTATCCATACCCTTCATCCTCTAAAACTCCACAAAACAATAGTAAATCACGCAGCCCAATAGCAACACCAAACAGTCCATAAAACAATCCACAAAATAGTCCGCTACAAGTGAATAACTCGAACTCACGGCTTCCAATCATCGTCCCGTGAGTCCTTACAAATATAGAATAACTTAACATGCATCTACAACTGTAAAGAATGGATGAAAGAGATCAGTCAACTTACCTTATTTGTGGGATAACACAGCTCCTATCTTAGTTCTTCAAACTCTAGGCTTGACCTCCAATTAGAACTTGAAAGGGAGAGAAAATCAATTGGGGTTTGTGGGGAATAGTTGGGAGGATTTTTGCAGAGATTAAGTATGGTTATTTTGCCCTATTATCATCCTAATATATGAAGGGGATAGGACTTTAAAAAGGTCTCTTTGAACGACCCACTTTGGCCCAATTTTGGACGACCCGAATTGGCTCAGTTTTGGATTCTCATTTAAGCAAGTAGGTGACAGTCTGCACAGTCTCGCAAAAATCCCCATATCTCTCTACTCTGATATCGTATTGACAAACGGTTTAATGCGTTGGAAAATAGACTCATAGATATTTAATGTGATGGGATGAACACCCCATAGCTCTAAGTATATTGGGAGAACATCATAGTTACATTTGACCCAAAGTTTCAGTAAAACGTATGAACGTAACTTGTGATGACTTTGATCGACTTTTGTTCCACCACTCGCTTGACTTCAAAATATAACAGACGACTATCATAAGAATAACATAACTCATAACATAACCTCCTTATCATGTTAAACACCCTGGTCTCACCCCAAAAGTACATGCAATAACTTTCCCAACTTGTCGGCTTTCGCCGATACATTATTTTCTTCAATTCCTTTAGCTTCTGAACCTTCCAACCCTTTTTGTACTTGTTGTTCATGATCTTCAATATTTGTAATTTTCAAGGTAACATGATTAACTTTCTTTATATATTTTCCAAGATGATCTCATTCTTTTTTGGGTCCTACAATAGTTTGCTCATGACGCAACTTTATGTACAAAAATATAGGGTGTAACATCATTCCCCCCTTGAGAACATTCATCCTTGAATGTTTACTTTTAGAGACTTTGGAAAATTTTTGCCAGAGTTTCCTCCGTACACTAGACTATAACCAACATGCATGAAGCCAGAAAACATACTATGCATGCCACACATGGACAATGTCTATAAATAACAACACTTTGCCTCAAAGAGTCGTAAATCATAAATACTGAAAGTTAGAAAATAAGAGCTTACCTGATGACCTACTAGCCTGAATAGAGTTATGCTGTAGCATGCCATCTCGAGTCATATCTTCAGTTTGAAATAGGTGGGGGTATTTATACTTTATTTCTTACTCCGCTTCCCATGTCATCTCATCCACATTGTTGCTTCTCCATAAAACCTTCCCGGAGGCTACCTCCTTATTTCGTAGCTTGCGAATTTGTCGGTCTAAGATGGCAACTGGAATTTCCTTGTATGACAAGTCCTCCGTAATCTGTACATCATCTGTGGACACCACTCTGGTAGGATCACCAATGCACTTCCGTAGCATAGATACGTGAAAAATCGGATGGACTAACTCCAATTCTGAGGGCAATTCTAACTCATAAGCTACTTGGCCCACTCTCCGAATAATCCTGTAAGGCCCAATATACCGTGGGATAAGCTTGTCTTTCTTGCCAAACCTCATCACACCCTTCATATGGGATGCCTTTAAGAATACCTAGTCATTAACCTTGAACTCTAAGTCTCGTTGCCGCACGTCAAAATATGACTTATGGCGACTCTAAGCTGTCAACAGTTGCTCCCGAATAAGCTTTACTTTCTCTACGGCCTGCTGAACTAGGTCTGGCCCATGTAACCCAGATTCTCCAACATCAAACCACCCTATAGGAGATCTGCACTTACGCCCATACAAAGCCTCGTACAAAGCCATCTGGATACTGGAGTGGTAACTGTTATTATATGCAAACTCAACAAGAGGTAGATGTTCATACCAACTTATTTTAAAATCTAACACACATGCTTGTAACATATCCTCGAGCGTCTGAATTGTGCGCTCGGCTTGTCCATCAGTCTATGGATGAAAAGCGGTGCTGAGTTTCACTTGAGTCCCTAAACCTCTCTGAAATGACCTCCAAAAATGTGCTGTAAACTGAGCCCCACGGTCAGATATAATAGATACTGGTACTCCGTGTAGCCGCACTATCTCCTTAATATATAACTTTGCATAATCTTTTGCGGTATATGTAGATCTGACCGGTAGAAAATGAGCTGATTTAGTGAGCCTATCGACTATCACCCATATAGAATCGAACTTATGATGAGAAAGAGGTAAACCCGTAACAAAGTCCATGTTTATCGCCTCCCATTTCCATGTCGGGATCTCTATAGTCTGCATTAGCCCTCCGGGCTTCTAATGCTCTATTTTCACCTGCTGGCAACTAGGACACTGGGCGACAAACTCAGCAATGTTCTTCTTCATATCGTTCCACCAGTACACATCCTTAATGCCATGATACATCTTCGTCGACCCAAAATGAATGGAGTACCAAGAAAAATGTGCCTCTAACATAATCCTATCTCGTAGCCCAGCTACATATGGAACACACAAACGACCCCTGTATCTGAGAACCCCATCTCCCTTGAGCTCTAACAATGGATTCTTCTGCTGCAGAGCTCGCTCTCTCAACTCGACCAACACTGGGTCCTCGTACTTCCTTTCCTTGACTTCAGCTATGAGAGATGATTTTGCAGTGTTTTGGAGTACAACTCCACCATCGTCGGAATCTACTAACCCAACCCCCAAACAAGCCAATTGATGAATTTCTCTAGTTAATTGTCTTTTCTCGGCCTTTACATGTGCTAAGCTACCCAAAGATCGACGGCTTAAGGCGTCTGCTACAACATTAGCTCTCCCTGGATGGTAGAGAATGTTAACATCATAATCTTTCAATAACTCAAGCCATCACCTCTATCACAAATTCAACTCTTTTTGCTTGAATATATATTGCAGACTTTTATGATCTGTAAATACATCAACATGAACACCATATAAATAATGCCGCCATATCTTAAGTGCATGGACAACTGCAGCTATCTCGAGATCATGGGTTGGATAATTCTTCTCGGGCTTCCTTAACTGCCTTGAAGCATATACAATTACCTTTACATGTGGCATCAGGACACATCCTAACCCGACACCTGCGGTATCACAATACACGGCATAACCCTCTGGACCCTCTGGAAGTGTTAGAACTGGCGCTGAGGTCAACCTGTTCTTAAGCTCTTGGAAACTCCGCTCGCAAGCCTCCGTCCACTGAAACTTAATTTATTTCTGTGTCAACTTCGTCAATGGTGACGAAAGGGAAGAAAAACCCTCTACGAACCTCCGATAGTATCCTGCGAAGCCTAAAAAGCTACGAACCTCTATCGGAGTGGTAGGTCTAGGCCAAGATTTCACGGCCTCAATCTTCTGAGTGTCTACCTTTATACCTTCATCGGATACAATATTCCCCAAGAATGCTACAGACTTCAACCAGAACTCACATTTAGAAAACTTAGCATACAACTTACAATCATAGAGGGTTTGGAGTACCACTCGCAAGTGGTCCACATGCTCATCTTCTGAACTTGAATTGACCAGAATATCATCAATAAATACTATCACGAACAGATCTAAAAATGGCCGGAATAGGCTATTCATCAAGTCCATAAATACGGCGTCTGCATTCATCAACCCAAAGGACATGACAAGGAACTCAAAGTGGCCATATCGGGTCCTGAAGGATGTCTTCGAAATATCTTTCTCCCGAACTCTGACCTGGTGGTATCCCGATCTCAAATCTATCTTTGAAAAGAATCTGGCCCCCTACAACTGATCAAACAAGTCATCGATCCTTGGAAGTGGATACTTATTCATAATAGTTACCTTGTTCAGTTGCCTATAATCGATTCACATCCTCAACGAGCTGTCTTTCTTCCGTACAAAGAGTACCGGTGCACCCCAAGGTGAGGTACTGGGCAAGATGAAACCTTTCTCCAGCAAATCTTTTAACTGCTCCTTCAACTCCTTTAATTCGGCAGGTGCCATTCTATATGGAGGGATGTATATTGGTTGAGTTCCTGGAAGCAAATCAATCTCTCGCTCTGGAGGAATACCTGGAAGCTCATATGGAAACACATTTGCATACTCTTTGACTATCGGAATAGACTGAAGTGTAGGTATCTCAGCATATGCATCTCTAACACGTACAATATGATAAATTCACCCTTTTGCAATCATTTTCCTCGCCTTCAGATAGGAAATAAACCTACCTTTGGGTGTCGCTGTATTACCTACCCATTCAAGGACTGCCTCACCTAGAAAATGAAATCTGGTTGCCTTTGCTCGGCAATACACTGTGGCATAGCAAGCTGCCAACCAGTCCATGCCCATGATAGCATCAAAATCCATCATCTCTAGCTCAACTAGGTCGGCTGAGGTCTGACGACTACAAACTTTCACCGTACAACCTCGGTAAACCCATCTAGCAATAATCAATTCTCCGACCAGTGTAGATACCGCAAAATGATCTCTTAGTATTTCAGGCACTGTACCAAACTTCCCCGCGACAAATGGGGTAATATATGATAAAGTAGATCCTGGGTCTATCAAGGCATAAGCATCGTGAGAGAAAATGGTCAATATACTTGTCACAACGTCTGGTGAAGACTCCCGGTCATGTTGACCCGCTAAAGCATATATACGGTTCTGATTAACACCTGAACTGGAACCTCTACCTCTGCCACGACCTCTACCAGCCGAAGATTGAGACTCACGTCCAGAAGGATGCACAGACATAGATGATCCTATCGCTGAACTTGCTGGTTGTGCCATACCCCCAGAATCTCTATTTGGGCAATCTCGCATAATATGCCCCAGACGCCCACATGTATAACAAGCATCAGAACCTGCTCGGCATTGGCCCAAGTGCCCTCTACCACAGATGTCACACCGCGGCGGAAATGACCATGTCTACCTTGAACCTCGTTGTCATTGCAAAACCGACGCCCGTGAGCTCTCACCTGGTCCTGACTGAGTATAGCGGTCATACCTGTAACCCTATAACTGAGGTAGCGGAGGCCTAGGTGGCCATCCGAAGTACTGTGGCCTATAACTACCCTAAGACTACTCCTGAGACCTAGGAAATCTCATCCTCTTACGTTGCCCTTGCTCAGTCCTCTCTGTACCCTGCTGTCGACGCCTACCCCTTTCTATATTCTGAGCGAATGCATGAATCCGAGAGATATCCATATTATCATGCAATGCAGCGGTGGAACATGCCTCGGTCAACTCTGGGGCTAACCCTGCTATAAACCTGTGGATCCTGTCACCCATAGTAGCAACTTTGGATGGTGCATATCTGGCTAATGAGTCAAAATAGAGACTATACTCTCGAACACTCTTATTGCCCTGCTTAACGGCTAGAAACTGATCGACCCGAGCCTGTCGGATCTCCCGCGGTAAGTACTGGTCAAGGAAAGCATCTGAAAAATTCTCCCAACTAGCTGGAGGTGCATCACGTGCCCTAGACCTCTCCCATCCCTCGTACCAAAGGATGGCTATATCTCGGAGTCGAAAAGCTGCTAGCTCAACTGCTTCTTTCTCTGTGGCATGCATAACCCGAAAGATCCTGTGAAGCTGATCTATGAAATCCTGCGAGTCCTCCCTCTAATCTGACCCCGTAAACTCTGGGGGACTCAAAGCAATAAACTCTTGGACCCTTGAACTCCCAGATCCCTCAGAAGATCCTCCACTAGCTGATGCCCTAGTTTGTTGCTGGGTAGCTATCAATTGTGTCAACAAATGCACATCACTCCTCAAGTCCTGATCTGGTGGAAGTGGAGGGGAAACTGGATGTGCAGTATCCCTAGGAATCTCCTCAGGTGGTGGAGGAGCCGGTAATGGCTAAGTAGGGGTCTCGCCTTGGGTCTCAGACTAGGACCCATCTGCTGGGGGTATCCTGCTGGTCCCCTCAACTGTTGTTGTATCTCCCCTCTGGCTAGCCGTAGTCTTCCTAGTCATCGTCATCTGTGTATGAAAACACCAACAAGTAAGTTTAACTCAAATTTCCTATAACTCAGTTCTACAGCACGATTTAGATTTGAAAGAAGGGTAACCAACTCCTTAATGCCCTGTAGCACCCTGCTTATATAATGTGGTGCACAACACATCTATAAACAAGATCCTACTAGACACGACTTGTAGACGCCATAGGACAGAACTGCTCTGATACCAAGTTTGTCACGACCCGAACCTAGGAGCGAGACCAGCACCCGGTGCTTCACCTAACCTAGCGTACCAAATTGCGACTAAGGGACTCTCAACATATAATGTCATAATTTGGCCATGGGCCACCTTGCAAGACTATTTGCGAAGCAAAATATAAAACTGAATGGAAACTAGCGCTAACTAAACATCAATATAAGCTAGGCCGACAAGGCTGTCATAACTACTTCAACTCACAAACCACCAAAATATACATACCAGGCCTACAAGCCCAACATACTGCTCTAACCAATAGGATATGTCTACAAGCCTCTACTGATAGATATATTGTGATCGGAACAGGGCCCCGACCTACCCATAATATATATACATACATATAGAAGATGTACACGAAAACCTAGACCCGATAACTCTGAAGGATGTGGAACTTACCGATTAGGATAAACTCTGGAAATACCTACTGAGGAGGTCTACCCGTCTGTCTATCTGAACCTGCATGCATGAAATGCAGCGTCCCCAGAAAAGGGACGTTAGTACGAAATAATGTACCGAGTATGTAAGGCAATAACATAACTGAAAATTGAAACTGAACTGATAATATAATAACTGGAAGTAACTGGGAGTCAAAGATGATATGGAGATATACTTACCTGCTGATACAGCTCCTTCAATATATTAAGTAAGATAAATGTCCGGCCCTATAAGGCTCGGTACATGTAACTGTTCGGCCGTAGTAGGCTCGTTCATAGGCGCTCGACCATACTAGGCTCTGTATCTCGACCATCCTGGGATCGCTAATAGGCACTTGGCCATAGTAGGCTCGGTATATAACTTACCATCTGATCAGAGGTTGCCCAATAGGGGCCTGCCCATCGATTTAGCTCGATGGTGGTGAAAATGCTGTAATATTGTATATGTATAGGCCCTCTGCTCTCTTAACTGGAAGAAGACAATACTAAATTGAATATAGAGTCCCGATAATGGAGATTACTGTAACTTATGAGACTAGGATAATGTATATAAATTCATGAATTCGAACTTCCCTTTATGTCTCGTTGTCAAACATATGTAGTTACGGGATCATGCCAAAATGAAGGAAAGGTTTAGCCTTAACATACCTTATCACAATCTTTCCAATCACCAAGTTGAACTCGCCTCTTCTCACATTAATCTACAACAATGATAATAATACTATCATTAAGTTACTAAACGTATAACTATCGCACAACGAACGACATGCTTATTTTGTATTAAAACGGACAACATTTCCCCTATAATCCTTACTTCCTCCAAATTCAAGATAACACCAACAACCCCAAAAACAACAATAACAACTATATATATATATATATATATATATATATATATATATATATATATATATATATATATATATATATATATATATTATTTTTCAACCTTATGTACACCACACAATACTACAAAATAGCCCAACACACCCTAATCTTTTTATACACAAAACGACCACCGTAGTAGTGTCAACAACCCAAAACTGTTACGACAAATGACCAGCCCAACATCCTGCATTTATGTGGTGTTTCTACACACCCTTCATCCTTTAAAACTCCACAAAACAATAGTAAATCACGCAGCCCAATAGCAATACCAAACAGTCCACAAAACAGTCCGCTACAAGTGAATAATTCGAACTCACGGCTTTCAATCACCGTCCCGTGAGTTCTTACAAATATAGAATAACTTAACATGCATCTACAACTATAAAGAATGGATGAAAGAGATCAGTAAACTTACCTTATTTGTGGGATAACATAGCTCCTATCTTGGTTCTTCAAACTCTAGGCTTTACCTCCAACTAGAACTTGAAAGGGAGAGAAAATCAATTGGGGTTTGTGAGGAATATTTGCAGAGATTAAGTCTGGTTATTTTTCCCTATTATCATCCTAATATATGAAGGGGATAGGCCTTTAAAAAGGCCTCTTTGAACGACCCGAACTGGCCCAATTTTGGACGACCCGAATTGGCCTAGTTTTGGATTCTCGTTTAAGCAAGTAGGTGACAGTATGCACAGTCTCGCAAAAATCCCCATATCTCTCTACTACGATATCGTATTGACAAACGGTTTAATGTGTTGGAAAATAGACTCATAGATATTTAACTTGATGGGTGGAATACCCCATAACTCTAAGTATATTGGGAGAAAATTGTAGTTACATTTGACCCAAAGTTTCAGTAAAACGTATGAACGTAACTTGTGATGACTTTGATCGACTTTTGTTCTACCACTCACTTGACTTCAAAATATAACACACGACTATCATACGAATAACATAAATCATAACATAACCTCCTTATCATGTTAAACACCCTGGTCTCACCCCAAAAGTACATGCTATAACATTCCCAACTTGTCGGCTTTCGCCGAAACATTATTTTCTTCATTTCCTTTAGCTTCTGAACCTTCCAACCCTCTTTGTACTTGTTGTTTATGATCTTCAATATTTGTAACTTACAAGGTAACATGATTAACTTGCTTTATATATTTTCAAAGATGATCTCATTTTTCTTTGGGTCCTACATTAGTTTTCTCACGACGCAGCTTTATGTACGAAAATATAGGGTGTAACATCATTCCCCCCTTGAGGACATTCGTCCTTGAATGTTTACTTTTAGAGACTTTGGAAAAAATTTGCCAGAGTTTCCTCCGTACACTAGACTATAACCAACCTGTATGTAACCAGAAAATATACTATGCATGACACACATGGACAATGTCTATAAATAATAACACTTTACCTTAAAGAGTCGTAAATCATAAATATTGAAAGTCAGAAAATAAGAGCTTACCTGATGACCTACTAGCCTGAATAGAGTTGTGCTGTAGCATCCCATCCCGAGCCATATCTTCAGTTTGAAATAGGTGGGGGGTATTTATACTTCATTTCTTCCTCCGCTTCCCATGTCATCTCTTCCACATTATTGCTTCTCTATAAAACCTTCACGGAGGTTACCTCCTTATTTCGTAGATTGCAAATTTGTCGGTCCAAGATGGCAACTGGAATTTCCTTATATGAAACGTCCTCCATAATCTGTACATCATCTATGGACACCACTATGGTAGGATTGCCAATGCACTTCCGTAGCATAGATACGTAGAAAAACCGGATGGACTAACTCCAATTCTGAGGGCAATTCTAACTCATAAGCTACTTGGCCCACTCTGTGAATAATCCTGTAAGGCCCAATATACCATGGGCTAAGCTTGCCTTTCTTGCCAAACCTCATCACACCCTTCATAGGGGATACCTTTAAGAATACCCAGTCATTAACCTTGAACTCTAAGTCTCGTCACTGCACGTTAGAATATGACTTCTGGCGACTCTGAGCTGTCAACAGTCGCTCCCGGATAAGATTTACTTTCTCTACGGCCTACTGAACTAGGTCTGGCCCATGTAACCCAGATTTTCCAACATCAAACCACCCTATGGGAGATCTGCACTTATGCCCATACAAAGCCTCGTACGGAGCCATCTGGATACTGGAGTGGTAACTGTTATTATATGCAAACTCAACAAGAGGTAGATGTTAATCCTAACTTCTTTTAAAATCTAACACACATGCTCGTAACATATCCTCGAGCGTCTGAATTGTGCGCTCGGCTTGTACATCAGTCTGTGGATGAAAAGCTGTGCTGAGATTCACTTGAGTCCCTAGACCTCTCTGAAATGACCTCCAAAAATATGCTGTAAACTGAGCCCCACAGTTTGATATAATAGATACTGGTACTCCGTGTAGCCGCACTATCTCCTTAATATATAACTTTGCATAATCTTCTGCTGTATATATAGATCTGACCGGTAGAAAATGAGCTAATTTAGTGAGCCTATCGACTATCACCCATATAGAATCGAACTTACGATGAGAATGAGGTAAACCCGTAACAAAGTCCATGTTTATCGCCTCCCATTTCCATGTCGGGATCTCTATAGTCTGCATTAGCCCTCCGGGCTTCTGATGCTCTATTTTCACCTGCTGGCAACTAGGACACTGGGCGACAAACTCAGCAATGTTCTTCTTCATATCATTCCACCAGTACACATCCTTAATGTCATGATACATCTTCGTCGACCTAGGATGAATGGAGTACCAAGAAAAATGTGCCTCTGACATAATCCTGTCTCGTAGCCCTGCTACATCTGGAACACACAAACTACCCCTATATCTGAGAACCACATCTCCCTTGAGCTCTAACAATGGATTCTTCTGCTGTGGAACTCGCTCTCTCAACTCGACCAACTCTGGGTCCTCGTATTGCCTTTCCTTGACTTCAGCTATGAGAGATGATTTTGCAGTGTTTTGGAGTATAACTCCACCATCGTCGAAATCTACTAATCGAACCCCCAAACAAGCCAATTGATGAATCTCTCTAGTTAATTGTCTTTTCTCGGCCTTTACATGTGCTAAGCTACCCATAGATCGGCGGCTGAAGGCGTCTGCTACAACATTAGCTTTCCCTGGATGGTAGAGAATGTTAACATCATAATCTTTCAGTAACTCTAGCCATCGCCTCTATCGCAAATTCAACTCTTTTTGCTTGAATATATATTGCAGACTTTTATGATCTGTAAATACATCAACATGAACACCATATAAATAATGCCGACATATCTTAAGTGCATGGACAACCGCAACTAACTCGAGATCATGGGTTGGATAATTATTCTCGTGCTTCCTTAACTGCCTTGAAGCATACGCAATTACCTTCCCATGTTGCATCAGGAAGCATCCTAACCCAACACCTGCGGCATCACAATACACGGCATAACCCTCTGGACCCTCTGGAAGTGTTAGAACTGGCGCTGAGGTCAACCTGTTCTTAAGCTCTTGGAAACTCCGCTCGCAAGCCTCCGTCCACTGAAACTTAGTTGATTTCTGCGTCAACTTCGTCAATGGTGACGAAAGGGAAGAAAAACCCTCTACGAACCTCCGGTAGTATCCTGCGAAGCCTAGAAAGCTACGAACCTCTGTCGGAGTGGTAGGTCTAGGCCAAGTTTCACGGCCTCAATCTTCTGAGTGTCTACCTTTATACCTTCATCGGATACAATATTCCCCAAGAATGCTACAGACTTCAACCAGAACTCACATTTGGAAAACTTAGCATACAACTTACGATCACAGAGGGTTTGGAGTACCACTCGCAAGTGGTCCACATGCTCATCCTCTGAACTTGAATAGACTAGAATATCATCAATAAATATTATCACGAATAGATCTAAAAATGGCCGGAATATGCTATTCATCAAGTCCATAAATACGGTGGGTGCATTCGTCAACCAAAAGGACATGACAAGGAACTCGAAGTGGCCATATCGGGTCCTGAAGGCTGTCTTGGGAATATCTTTCTCCCGAACTCTGACCCGGTGGTATCCCGATCTCAAATCTATCTTTGAAAAGAATCTGCCGCGTGCAACTGATCAAACAAGTCATCGATCCTTGGAAGTGGATACTTATTCTTAATAGTTACCCTGTTCAGCTGCTTATAATCGATTCACATCCTCAACGAGATGTCTTTCTTCCGCACAAAGAGTACCGGTGCACCCCAAGGTGAGGTACTGGGCCAGATGAAACTTTTCTCCAGCAAATATTTTAACTGCTCCTTCAACTCCTTTAATTCGGCAGGTGCCATTCTATACGGAGGGATGGATATTGGTTGAGTTCCTGGAAGCAAATCAATGCTAAAATCAATCTCTCGCTCTGGAGGAATACCTGGAAGCTCATCTGGAAACACATCTGCATACTCTTTGACTATGGGAATAGACTGAAGTGTAGGTATCTCAGCATCTGCATATCTAACTCGCACAATATAATAAATGCACCCTTTTGCAATCATTTTCCTTGCCTTCAGATAGGAAATAAACCTACCTCTGGGTATCGCTGTATTACCTACCCATTCAAGGACTGCCTCATCCGGAAAATGAAATTTGGCTACCTTTGCTCGGCAATGAACTGTGGCATAGCAAGCTGCCAACTAGTCCATGCCCATGATAGCATCAAAATCCATCATCTCTAGCTCAACTAGGTCGGTTGAGGTCTGACGACTACAAACTATCACCGTACAACCTCAGTAAACATGTCTAGCAATAATCGATTCTCCGAGCGGTATAGATACCGCAAAAGGATCACTTAGTATTTCAGGCACTATACCAAACTTCCCCGCGACAAATGGGGTAATATATGATAAAGTAGATCCTGGGTCTATCAAGGCATAAGCATCGTGAGAGAAAATGGTCAATATACTTGTCACAACGTCTGGTGAAGACAACCGGTCCTGTCGACCCGCTAAAGCATAGCTACGGTTCTGATTAACACCTGAACTGGAACCTCTACCTCTACCTCGACCTCTACAAGCCGAAGATTGAGACTCGCATCCAGAAGGATGCACAGACATAGATGATCCTATCGCTGAACTTGCTGGTTGTGCCATACCCCCAGAATCTCTATTTGGGCAATCTCGCATAATATGCCCCGGACGCCCACATGTATAACAAGCATCAGAATCTGCTCGGCATTGGCCCAAGTGTCCTCTACCGCATATGTCACACCGCGGCGGAAATGACCATGTCTGCCTTGAACCTCGTTGTCATTGAAAAACTGATGCCCGTGAGCTCTCGCCTGGTCCTGACTGAGTATATCGGTCATACCTGTAACCCTGTAATTGAGGTGGCGGAGGCCTAGGTGGCCATCTGAAGTACTGGGGCCTATAACTACCCTGAGAGTGCTCCTGAGACCTAGGAAATCTCATCCTCTTACGCTGCCCTTGCTCAGTCCTCTCTGTACCCTGCTGTCGACGCCTACCCCTTTCTATATTCTGAGCGAATTCCTGAATCCGGGAGATATCCATATTATCATGCAATGCAGTGGTGGCACATGCCTCGGTCAACTCTGGGGCTAACCCTGCTATAAACCTGTGGATCCTTCACGCATAGTAGAAACTATGGATGGTGCATATCTGGCTAATGAGTCAAAACAGAGACTATACTCTCGAACACTCATATTGCCCTACTTAAGAGCTAGAAACTGATCGACCCGAGCCTGTCGGATCTCCCGCGGTAAGTACTGGTCAAGGAAAGCATTTGAAAAATTCTCCCAACTAGCTGGAGGTGCAGCACATGCCCTGGACCTCTCCCATCCCTCGTACCAAAGGATGGCTATATCTCGGAGTCGAAAAGCTGCTAGCTCAACTGCTTCTTTCTCTGTGGCATGCATAACCCGAAAGATCCTATGAAGCTGATCTATGAAATCCTGCGGGTCCTCCCTCTGATCTGACCCCGTAAACTCTGGGGTACTTAAAGTAATAAACTCTTGGACCCTTGAACTCCCAGACCCCTCAGAAGATCCTCCACTAGCTGATGCCCTAGTTTGTTGCTGGGTTGCTACCAATTGTGTCAACAAATACACCGCACTCCTCAAGTCCTGATCTGGTGGAAGTGGAGCGGAAACTAGATGTGCGGTATCCCTAGGAATCTCCTCAGGTGGTGGAGGAGCCGGTAATGGCTGAGTAGGGGTTCCATCTTGGGCCTCAGACTGGGACCCATCTACTGGGGGTACCCTGCTGGTCCCCTCACCTGTTGTTGTATCTCCCCTCTGGCTAGCCGTAGTCTTCCTAGTCACCATCATCTGTGTATGAAAACACCAACATGTAAGTTTAACTCAAATTTCGTATAACTGAGTTCTACAACACGATTTAGATTTGAAAGAAGGGTAACCAACTCCTAAATGCCCTGTAGCTCCCTGCTTATATAATGTGGTGCACAACACATCTATAAACAAGATCCTACTAGACACGACTTGTAGATGCCATAGGACAGAACTGCTCTGATACCAAGTTTGTCACGACCCGAACCTAGGAGCGAGACTAGCACCCGGTGCTTCACCTAACCTGGCGTACCAAATTGCGACTAAGGGACTCTCAACATATAATGTCATAATATGGCCATGGGTCCACCTTGCAAGACAATTTGCGAAGCAAAATATAAATCTGAATGGAAACTCGCGCTAACTAAACATCAATATAAAGATAGGCCGACAAGGCCGTCATAACTACTACAACTCACAAACCCCCAAAATATACATACCAGGCCTACAAACCCAACATACTGCACTAACCAACAGGATATGTCTACAAGCCTCTACCGATAGATATATTGTGATCGGAACAAGGCCCCAACCTACCCATAATATATATACATATATATAGAAGATGTACACAAAAACCTAGACCCGATAACTCCTAAGGATGTGGAGCTTACCGATCAGGATGAATTCTGGAAATACCTACTGAAGAGGTCTACTCGTCTCTCTATCTGAACCTGCATGCATGAAATATAGCGTCCCCAGAAAAGGGACGTCAGTACGAAATAATGTACCGAGTATGTAAGGCAATAACATAACTGAAAACTGAAACTGAACTGATAATATAATAACTGGAAGTAACTGGGAGTCAAAGATGATATGGAGATATACTTACCTGCTGATACTGACTCAACTCCTTCAATATATTAAGCAAGATAAATGTTCGGCCCTATAAGGCTCGGTACATGTAACTGCTCGGCTGTAGTAGGCTCGCTCATAGGCGCTCGGCCATACTAGGCTCTGTATCTCAACCATCCTGGGATCGCTCATAGGCGATCGGCCACAGTAGGCTCGGTATATAACTTACCATCTGATCAGAGGTTTCCTAATAGGGGCCTGCTCATCGATTATAGCTCGATGGTGGTAAAAATACTGTAATATTGTATATGTATAGGCCCTCTGCTCTCTTGACTGGAAGAAGACAATACTAAATTGAATATGGAGTCCCGATAAGGGAGAATACTGTAACTTATGAGGCTAGGATAATATATATAAATTCATGAATACGAACTTCCCTTTATGTCTCGTTGTCAAACATATGTAGTTACGGGATCATGCCAAAATGAAGAAAAGGTTTAGCCTTAACATACCTTATCACAATCTTTCCAATCACCAAGTTGAACTC
The DNA here is from genome assembly GCF_000390325.3 of Nicotiana tomentosiformis. Classification (NCBI taxonomy): domain Eukaryota; kingdom Viridiplantae; phylum Streptophyta; class Magnoliopsida; order Solanales; family Solanaceae; genus Nicotiana; species Nicotiana tomentosiformis. The sequence continues at coordinate 60,724,481 of NC_090821.1, read as the reverse complement.
GCCTCTTCTCACCTTAATCTACAACAATGATAATAATACTATCATTATGTTACGAAACATATAACTATCGCACAACGAACGTCATGCTTATTTTGTATTAAAACGGACAACATTTCCGCTATAATCCTTACTTCCTCCAAATTCAAGATAACACCAACAACACCAAAAACAACAATAACAACATATATATATTATTTTCCAACTTTATGTACACCACACAATACTACAAAACATCCCAACACACCCCAATCGTTTCATACACAAAACGACCATCGTAGTAGTGTCAACAACCCAAAAATGTTACGACAAACGACCAGCCCAACATCCTGCATTTATGTGGTGTTTCTCCACACCCTTCATCTTATAAAACTCCACAAAACAATAGTAAATTACGCAGCCCAATAGCAACACCAACCAGTCCACAAAACAGTCCGCTACAAGTGAATAACCCGAACTCACGGCTTCCAATCACCATCCCGTGAGTTCTTACAAATATAGAATAACTTAACATGCATCTACAACTATAAAGAATGGATGAAATAGATCAGTAATCTTACCTTAATTGTGGGATAACACAGCTCTTATTTTGGTTCTTCAAACTCTAGGCTTTACCTCCAATTAGAACTTGAAAGGGAGAGAAAATCAATTGGGGTTTGTGGGGAATATTTGGGAGGATTTTTGCAGAGATTAAGTCTGGTTATTTTGCCCTATTATCATCTTAATATATGAAGGAGATAGGCCTTTAAAAAGTCCTCTTTGAACGACCCGAACTAGCCCAATTTTGGACGACCCGAATTGGCCCAGTTTTGGATTCTTGTTTAAGTAAGTAGGTGACAGTCTGCACAGTCTCGTAAAAATCCCCATATCTCTCTACTCCGATATCGTATTGATAAACGGTTTAATGCGTTGAAAAATAAACTCATAGATATTTAATGTGATGGGTGGAACACCCCATAAATCTAAGTATATTGGGATAAAATTGCAGTTACATTTGACCCAAAGTTTCAGTAAAACGTATGAACGTAACTTGTGATGACTTTGATCGACTTTTGTTCCACCACTCGCTTGACTTCAAAATATAACACACGACTATCATACGAATAACATAACTCATAATATAACCTCCTTATCATGTTAAACACCCTGGTCTCATCCCAAAAGTACATGCTATAACATTCCCAACATGTCGGCTTTCGACGAAATATTATTTTCTTCAATTTCTTTAGCTTCTGAACCTTCCAACCCTCTTTGTACTTGTTGTTCATGATCTTCAATATTTGTAACTTCATAGGTAACATGATTAACTTGCTTTATATATTTTCAAAGATGATCTTATTTTTTTTGGGTCGTATATTAGTTTGCTCACGACACAGCTTTATGTACGAAATCATAGGGTGTAACAAGTCACAATTCACGAGCATTCTAGAATTTACTACAAGTAATAGTTTAAAAGAAATACAACTGTCTGAATGAAAGAAACAGTAGAACAGAAAAGATAGACGGGGACTTCAAGGTCTGTAAATGCCGACAGATCTACCTTGAGTCTTCGGACAACGGACCAATAGCAAAATCTCGATCAACCCGAGCCAGTATAAAAATCTGCACAGAAAGTGCAGAGTGCAGTATCAGTACACCTATAAATCAACCTCGACGAAGTAGTGACGAAGCTAAGGCAAGACACCTACAAATAATCAAGACTATATACTTTGGTTAAAGTCCATGCTGAAGCTCGTTAAGGTCAAAGACAAATATACGATCATTTGACATTTGCTAACAATAAGGTTATGAATTGCCACAATCCACACCACAAAGTATATCGGGTGATAAAATTAAGATATTTTTGATTATTTTTTAACCTTTTTTTCTTTTTCTGTAAAAATAGTGTTCGAGTTGGACCAGTTTATCTTTCCCCAATGATTCTACTAAATACTTGTGATTCACTTTTTTTCTCTACTAGATTTGAATTTTAACCTTTTATAATTTTCGCAAACTTCATTTATTGTTAGGTCACACTCTTCCTTGAGTGCAACAAATAACACATTCTTATACCCAATAATAATAATTCTTTTTTTTGAATTTGGTATTCTAAATTGTAAACCCTTAATTCCCCTCGAAACATCAAAATTTTATGTAGCAATTTGCTCACATCAATTACCATATCAGGAAATTGTGTATAGTTATAATGCACCATTTATTTAGAAATCATGTAAATACCTTGACATTGGTAAATGCTTGTACAAATGTTTTTTTAACCATTGACACAATTTTAATGCATAGAAGTAAAGAAAAACGCCAAAGTAATCCATAAATGCTTGCCAAAATAGTAATACAACAGGAATTCAACTAATATACATGTCATACATGTTATAAAAAAACATAAAGTCTTCTTAAAATTCAAGATTTTTCGAACTGATCCGGCTAATGTAAAACTCCTCAATATACAACAACAACAACATACCCAGTAATATCTCACCCCGTGAGATCCGGGGAGGATAGAGTGTATGTAGACTTTACCCCTACCTTGTGAGGATATAAATGTTATTTCCAATAGACCCTCGGCTTAGGAATAATATCAGTAAATAAAAAATAAATTAAATTAGTACACGAGAACCTCGTAAGTTATGGTTGAGGTAAAAATAGTTTCATTCACAAAAGCTTAATTTCGTGGTACAATTGAACCAATGTTAATACTATTGCAAATATTTAATGTTGCTTAATATTTATTAGGTATTATATAACATTAATTCAGTAATTTCGGTTACGTTGAGAAGTTATGTAACATTAACATTTGTTCCCACTATTACTTCTCTAACTAGTGTACTTTGCCACCGCGAATATCAAAATTTAAAATATAGTTAAATATTATCAATGTTTAAATAAAAAAATCTAATCTACTATTTAAATATCTTTTTTATCTTTTTTTAATAGCTTGAATAAAATTCTTTAACAAAAAGCAGTATGTGAGAAATATTCCAAGTTAATAGAAATGACAGAATAAGTTCCAAACCTGTTGTAACAATCAAAAGTGTCACATCAGAAATAAATTACAACTATGACTTCTCCATAATCCGAAATGAATGTTTGCCTTTCTCATCATCGAGTAAATTTTTACACAAATTTATTGTGAGACAATTGCCCAATTTATGAGAAAACTAATCTTATTTTTTGAAAAAATTGCTCTTTAATTGCATTTTTTACTATTCTACATTATTGTACCTCCCTTTTACTATAAATTGGTTCGATCCGAAAAGTCGAGTTTTTCGGTTTCCCTCCTCATGTGGTCGGCCTTCTTACCAGTCTGTTTCCTTTCACTTGACGGAATATATCAATATACGATTTTGAGATTTATTTATGCGTCCAAGTCAATTAGAGGTTCGACTTTCTTCTCCCTACCTTTTAGCCTTTTAGACCCCCGGAAAACAAATAAAGAAAATTGAAATCAAAAAGAAAAAAAAGAAATTGGGCCATCTTTTCCGAGAGAGGCAATGTTCCAATTGTCTTTGATTATACTTATTCCTTTTATTCTCCTTCCACTTAGCAATGAACTATTAGAATAATAATGTAGAACATCATTAAATCTATAATTAGGAAAATAAGAAAAAGAGAAGTGTTGTGTAGTATTTTTCCATCTGTTGTATACTTATAGACTTGCAGTTGCCTTGTGATCTGTCTTCTTTGTTCTCATAGTTTCTGTCACCACTCTAAATTTCCTCCGTAGAATGTCGTGATAACACCTAGTCTCTAAGACTAGGTAAGTCTATCAATGCGAAATAATAATAAATATCTGAAATAATTAAACTACAATTCAAACAATTTCAACTCTCAAAACCCGGTAGAAATAAGTCACAAGCTTCTAAAAATTTATCCTCGATGTCTCTATATAACAGAGTCTAAAGAAAATAAGAAAGCAACATAACAAGAATAGAAGGGGACTCCGGAGTCTGCGGGCGTTGGCAGATATACCTCAAAGTCTCCTCGTACAGCTAGTTTACTGATGCGTGGTCTGATAAGATGTACTTGGATCTGCACAAAGAGATGTGCAGAAGCATAGTATGAGTATACCACAGCGGTACCCAGTAAGTGCCAAGCCTAACCTCGGTAGAGTAGTGACGAGGTCAGGTCAGGCCCTACTGGAGAATAGATAATGACATGGAAAAATATTTAAACAATTTAATAAGATATAATGACATGGAAAAATATTTAAATAATTTAATAAGATAAAATGACTATGGAAATTAATCAAATAGTATGTCACATTTAATGACACCAAATAATTACAAATAAATACCTCGTGGAAACAAAACAGAATTCTTTTCAACTTTAAGAAAAATCACAACAAAATCAAAGGTAACTACGGCCATAAATCAATATCAACAAGGGCACTCCCGAGGTACCGTCTCGTAGTCCCAAATCATAAATAAATTCACAATATCTCATTTTGTTATCTCACCGCGTGAGCCTTCACAATTTATTTGAAAGAAAATATTTTTTCCGAAATAACATCCCGCGTTTTAGCCATCCTTATCACACCGCATGACTTCTAGTAGTTCCCCCTACTAGCCACGCGTATCAAGTCACCCTTATCTCACCGCATGCATTTCAATACCTATACCTTATACCATCGCATGCGTATCAATATCACAATATATCATAATTTTCACCTCAAGTGCTTAAATAATTTAACTTGCCAAAATAATTCAGCAATAATATTTTTTCACAATAAATAGCTCACGGCTCATTCCAAAATAAATCATCAATAATATTTTTCCACAATAAAGAGCTCACAGCTCATGTCAAAATAATTCAACAATAATATTTTTTCACAATAAAGAGCTCACGGCTCATGTCAAAATAATTCAACAATAATATTTTTTCACAATAAAGAGCTCAATGCTCCATCACAATGAGTACGAAAATCTTACAAAAATATTCAAGAGTAAATAATTCAGGAAAATAATATTTCAAAATCTTTAATACGTTGCTTCAATATCAAGTTTAAAAATGTCAAATACTTCATATTAATAATATTTAATTTAAAGAAAATCAACCTTCAAATAATGCACAAAATAAAAAAAACCAAGTTCCAACTAAACAGATAAAATAATAGCTGGAAAAAGTCAAGTAAACTTAAAATATAAACATTAAATCAATGACGAAGAATATAACAAAATGAAATAATTTAATTAATGCGCAACAGTGATCTACACAATTTAAACATAATCTTTCACATTTAGCCCGTGTACACACTCGTCACCTCGTGTACACGACTTTTCACATATTACAATTATCAATCCTAGGTGAAATTTCCTTCACACAAGGTTAGACAAGTCACTTACCTCGACTTGCTCCAATTTAACCAAGTATTATGTCTTTTCCTCCATTTTTCGACTCCGATCGACTCGCATCTAGTCATAATTAATTCGATACAGTTAACAAAAATTATAGGAATCAATTTCATAAGAAAATACTATATTTTTCAATAAAATCCGAAATTAGCTCAAAATTTGCCCGTGGGGCCCACATCTCGGAATCCGGTGAAACTTATAAAATTCGATAACTCATTCAATTACGAGTCCACCCATATCAATTTTACCAAATTCCGATAAAAACTCGACTTCCAAATCTAAAATTTTTGTTTTTGAAAGATTTTGCAAAAATCTTGATTTTTCTTCCATAAATTCACGGATTCATGATGTAAATGAGTATGGAATCATGAAATATAATCAATATAGGATAAGGAACACTTACCCCAATATTTTTCCGTGAAAATCGCCCAAGAACCGTGCTCCAAAAATTCAAAACGAAATGACCATTTTTGGTCCTTAAGTTTCTGCCCATCCGTCACTAAAAGTCCATTTTCCGTCACTAAATGTCTATTTTTCGTCACTAAAAGTCCACCAGAAACTGTTCTACCAGCCTACCTTCAATCAATCATAACTTTATGTACAAATGTCTAAATGATGAATGGTTTAACTTTCTGGAAACTAGAATCAAACGAATACAACTTTCATGTTTTAAAAAATTTCCGATTCTTTATGAATTTCTAGATATAGGCTTCCAAAATCGGCTCCACGCATCAAAAATTTCTGGCGAAATTTCTGGCGAAACTGCTCTACCAGCCTTTTGCAATCCATCATAACATTCTGTACAAATGTCCAAATAATGAATGGTTTGATTTTATGAAAACTAGAATCACATAGCTACAACTTTCATGTTTTTCTAATTTTCCGATTCCTTATAGATTGCGAGATATAAGTTTCCACAGTTGGCTCCGCGCACCAGAAATGTCTGGCGAAATTTCTGCTACAGAAATTTCCAGCAGCCTTCTTTGTCGGAAATTCATTCCGTTTACCTTTCGAAATCCACCTAATACCCTCGGGACCTTAACCAATTATACCAGCATGTCCCAAAATACAATACAAACTTATTAGAGGTTTCAAACCACATCAAACAACATCAAAACGACGAATCGCACCTCAAATCAAAATCTATGAACTTTGAACTTTCAAATTCTAATCTTGTGTCGAAACACATCAAATCAATTCGGAATGACTTCAAATTTTGCACACAAGTCATAAATGACATAGCAGACCTATTTCAATTTCCAGAATCGGATTCCGACCTCGATATCAAAAAGTCAACCCCCCGGTCAAACTTCCCAAAAATTCAACTTTGGCATTTCAAGTCTAATTCCACTACGGACTTTCAAATAAAATTTTGATTATGCTTCTACATCCAAAATCACCATACGGAACTGTTGGAATTATCAAAATACTATTCCGGGGTCGTTTGCACATAATTGGACATCCGGTCACTATTTGAACGTAAACCTTTAATTTTTCATCAAAATTTTATATCTCGGGCTAGGGACCTCGGAATTTAATTCCGGGCATACGCCTAAGTTCCAAATTATGATACGGACCTACCGGAACTGTCAAAATATTGATCCGAGTCTGTTTTCTCTAAATGTTGACCAAAGTCAACTCAGTTGAGTTTTAAAGCTCTAATTCACATTTTAATTCATTTTTCACCTAAAAACTTTCGAAAAAATTTTACGGACTGCGCACGCAAATCTAGAAATAATAAATAGTGCCTTTTGAGGTCTTCGTATATAAATTAATTATTAAATTTAAAGATGACATTTTGGATCATCACAGTTTCCTTTCCGGCTGTCCTCGCACCATAAATTAGCACAAAGAATTATGGATTCTCATTCTTTAATGAAATGAAGAAGAGAAAAATAAGACAGACTATAATTTTCTTCACATGTGTAACTTACCTAGATGAAATATTAAGAGAAAATAAAAAGTCACACTCTAGCACACATTAGAAAGCATTTTAACTCGCTTATAAGAATAAAACAAAATTAGAGGAAAAGTAAAAACAGAAAAAGGAGAAAATAAATTATGAAATCAGAAATTAAAATTCTAAGATGACAAACATGAATTATCAAAGAGATTTCTTACCTTCGAGTCGCACTATACTAATTCTTTTCTTTTGGTTGGGAGATTATATAACTTACCTTATTCTCATCGCCCTATGTTATTTATTTCAACTTTTTTTTCATAATTATCCTTCTATTTTATCTTTGTACTAAATTGTCCTTAAGATATTTTACCAAACATTTCAAAGAATTTAAAATATGGTCTACAAAAAATCCTAATGTGTGTAGGCCTTCTATTCCCTATCAGCAGTTAACCAACAAACTAACCATACTTCATAATTTAATTAGTTTCTAACATATATTTTATTGTTTTAGTGTGTGTTGAAAGTGTGATTGTAACGACCCGGCCGGTCGTTTTGAGAATTAGAGCTCCGACCCCCTAATAACTTCTCTCCCTATATTTGTTTCTGCTTTTGGGATTTGCCGGAGTGTTTGGTTATAGAATTCGAGGAGTTTTGGGATACTTAGTCCCTAGTTGTGAGTTTAAGCCATAGAATTTGGACCGTAGTCGAAACTGTGTGAAGACTGATCCGGAATGGAATTTCGTCGCCTCTGTTAGCTCCGTTGAGTGATTTTGGGGTTAGAAACGCGTCTGGAATGTATTTTGGGGGTCTGTAGTGGATTTAGGCTTGAATTGGCGAAAGTTAGTTTTTCGGCGATTTCGGCCGATAGTGAAAATTTTGATATCGAGCTCGAAATGGAATTCCGAAAGTGGCTGTAGGTTCGTCGTGTCATTTGTGATATGTGGGTAAAATTTGAGGTCATTCGGACTAGAATTGATGTGGTTCGGCGTCGTTTGTAGAATTTAGAAAATTTTAAATTATTAAGCTTGAATCCGTGCTTAATTCATAATTATGGTGTTGTTCGACGTGGTTTAAAGGCTCGACTAAATTCGTAGGGTGTTTTAGGAGTGATTAGTATGCTTGGTTGAGGTCCTGGGGGCCTCGAGTGTGTTTCGGATGCCTAACGGAAAAAAATTTGGACTTAGGAAAATCTGGTGTCTTTGCTGGTTCTGGTGTTTCGCACCTGCAGAACCTAGACCGCATGTGCGCGAGCCGCACATGCGGAGATGGAAGCGCAGATGCGAGAAGTCTAGAATTGGCCTGGGGTTACAGGTGCGAGGAAGTTCCGCATCTGCGATGCTCGCAAATGCGCAAGATGCGCAGAAGTGAGAGGGACGTCCGCAGGCACGAGTGCGCAGGTGCGGCCCTTGCGTCGCAAGTGCGAAGGCAGAGGGGGAAAGTGAATTGCGCATATGCGCACGTTTTCCGTACAAGCGCACCCGCAGGTGCGAGCCCAAGTTCCGCGGGTGCGAAAATACCTGGGCAGTGATTAAAACCGAAGAGCTTCGCGATTTTTGTCATTTTTGGCTTTGCGAACTCGGGTTATGGCGATATTTGAGAGCATTTTCGAAGCATTTCTTGAGGTAAGTTCCTTGTGTTTATTTTTGGTCAATAATCTTGCCTTGCCATGTATTTTCCCACCTAGTTAATCTGTATTTAAGGTGGAAATTTGAAGTTGGAGGCTAGAGATTTGAAAGTTTGAATTATGGATTGGAGGACCATTTGGTGTCGGATTTTAGTAAATTTGATATGGTTAGACTCCTGAGTGAATGAGCTTTCTAGTTTCGTGGATTTTGTCGGGTTTCTAGATGTGGGGCCGAGTTTGAGCCAATTTCGGGTTTTGGCCTAATTTTTGTAATTTTTCTTGTGGGATACATTTCATTAGCGCGTAATGATGGTATTGTACTGTTTTGAATAGATTCGGGCCATTTGGAGTTGGATACTCGTGGCAAGAATGTGATATCGAGTTGATTTGAGTGGTTCGAGGTAAGTGGCTTGCCTAACCTTGTGTTGGGGACTTTCCCCTTAGGATATCTTGATATTATTTGGTGTGTGGGCGCCGTGTACGTGAGGTGACGAGTACGTACACGGGTTATTATTGCAAAAATCATGTTTAACCTTTTTAAATCATATATTGCTTCTCTTATTAAGTTGTACTAATATGTTTAATTGTGTAGTTTAGACTAGAAAAGCATGCTTAAGTGTTTTAACTACCTAATTGACATTTTGTGCGTCATGTTTAGCTAAGTCCTTATTTGCCTTATCTGTGTCCAGCATAAACTGTATAACTCGATGTCATACCTGTCATTTTATCTTGCGTTGCATATTTACTTTGGGACTACGGACGTATTCCGGGAGATCCCCCAGCACTGCATATTTACTTTGGAACTACGGACATATTCCGGGAGATCCCCTTGTACTGCATATTTACATTAGGACTACAGACGTATTTCAGGAGATCTCCCAACACTGCATATTTACTTTGGAACTACAGACGTATTCCGGGAGATTCCCATGTACTGCATATTCATTTGAAACTACGGGACGGTTTCCCGAGAGATTTCCCACTGTGTTTACCTTGTTTTGAGCCGAAGGCTCCCTTAACTATTAAATTTCCCAGAATTTCTTTAACTATGTTACCGTAAATTTTACTTATATTTTTTACTGTTTAATTTATTATATTTACTCCGGTAGGACGTTCAACTGACCTCGTCACTACTCGACCGAGGTTAGGCTTGGCATTTACTAGGTACCATTGTGGTGTACTCATGCCCTTCCTGTACATGTTTTCGTGTGCAGATCCAGGTACGAGCTATCAGCCTTGGGGTTACTGCGTGCTGCTGATTCTAGGAGACTTTAAGGTACTTCTACTTGCGTTCTAAGATCTTCGGAGTCCTCTTCTACTCCCTCGTCTAGAGACTTTCCTTATTATCTTCATACTTTTGTATAGAGCTACATAGATTATAGCAGCTTGTGACTTAGTGATATTCCGGGTCTTGGGAAACTATTTTGTATATGCCGAGTGGTGCTACTCTTGGCTATTTATAATATGCTGTTTATCTTTTAAATATTGTATTTTTTTTTATATTTTTTGCAATATTAGGCTTACCTAGTCGTAAAGACTAGGCACCATCACGACCCCTTACGGAGGGATAATTTGGGTCGTGACAGTGATGGAAAGGAACGTGCTTGTTAAAGCAATTCAGTATAAGTATTGACTAATTGAGAGCGTTCACAAATGTTAAAATGTGGCCATTGGGTTATCTTTAGTCTTAGGGGAAGAAACGGTTGTAACTCTGTCACGATCCGAAATTTTCCACCGTCGGGACAGTGATGACGCCTAAAATTTCAATTGCTAGTCAAGCCAACGTTAGAGAATCGTTAAACTAATTCCTTATTTCCATTCAGTAATTAACAATAATTAACTAAGATGAAATATAATAAGTGCGGAATATCATAAAACTGTATTAATTACTACCACCCGGATCTGGAGTCATAATTCACGAGCATTCTAGAATTTACTACAAGTAATAGTCTGAAAGAAATACAACTGTTGAATGAAAGAAAGAGTAGAACAGAAAAGATAGATGGGGACTTCAAGGTCTGTGAACGCCGACAGATCTACCTTGAGTCTCCGGACAGTGGACCAATAGAAAAATCTCGATCAACCCGAGCCGGTATCAAAATCTGCACAGAAAGTGCAGAATGCAGTTGTCACGACCCAAATTATCCCTCCGTAAAGGGTCATGATGGCACCTAGTCTTTACGACTAGGTAAGCCTAATATTGCAAAAAATATAAAGAAAACATAACATTTTAAAGATAAACAACATATTATAAATAGCCAAGAGTAGCACCACTCGGCATATACAAAATAGTTTCACAAGACCCGAAATATCACTAAGTCACAAGCTGCTATAATCTATGTAGCTCTATACAAAAGTCCGAAGATATTAAAGAAAGTCTCTAGGCGAGGGAGTAGAAGGGGACTCCGAAGATCTGCGGACGCAAGCAGAAGTATCTTGAAGACTCCTAGAATCAGCAGCACGCGCTAACCCCAAGGCTGATAGCTCATACCTGGATCTACACACGAAAACATGTGCAGGAAAGGGCATGAGTACACCACAATGTACCCAGTAAGTGCCAAGCCTAACCTCGATCGAGTAGTGACGAGGTCAAGTCAAGGCCCTACCGGAGTAAATATAATAAATTAAACAGTAAAAGATATAAGTAAAATTTACGGTAACACAGTTAAAGAAATTATCAAAAATTTAATAATTAAGGGAGCCCTCAGCTCAGAACAAGGTAAACACAGTGGAAAAATCTCTCGGGATACCGTCCCATGGTTTCAAATGAATATGCAGTACATGTGGGTATCCCGGAATACGTCTGTAGTCTTAAAGTAAATATGCAGTACAGGGGGATCTCCCGGAATACGTCCGTAGTCCCAAAGTAAATATGCAGTGCTTGGGGATCTCCCGGAATACTATCACGACCCAAATTATCCCTCTGTAAGGGGTCGTGATGGCACCTAGTCTTTACGACTAGGTAAGCCTAATATTGCGAAAAATATAAAGAAAACACAACATTTTAGAGATAAACAGCATATTATAAATAGCCAAGAGTAGCACCACTCGGCATATACAAAATAGTTTTTCAAGACCCGGAATATCACTAAGTCACAAGCTGCTATAATCTATGTAGCTCTATACAAAAGTCTGAAGATAATAAAGAAAGTCTCTAGACGAGGGAGTAGAACGGGACTCCGAAGATCTGCGGACGCAAGCAGAAGTACCTTGAAGTCGCCTAGAATTAGCAGCACACACTAACCCCAAGGCTAATAGCTCGTACCTGGATCTACACACAAAAACATGTGCAGAAAAGGGCATGAGTACACCACAATGTACCCGGTAAGTGCCAAGCCTAACCTCGGTCGAGTAGTAACGAGGTCAGTTCAAGGCCCTACCGGAGTAAGTATAATAAATTAAACAATAAAACATATATGTAAACTCTTCGGTAACACAGCTAAAGAAATTCTTGAAATCTTAACAGTTAAGGGAGCCCTCGGCTCAGAACAAGGTAAACACGGTAGGGAATCTCTCGATATACCGTCCCGTAGTTTCAAATGAATATGTAGTACAGGGGGATCTCCCGAAATACGTCTGTAGTCCCAAAGAAAATATGCAGTGTTGGGGATCTCCCGGGATACGTCCGTAGTCCCAAAGTAAATATGCAGTACAGGGGGATCTCCTAGAATACGTCTGTAGTCCCAAACTAAATATGTAGTACAGGGGGATCTCCCGAAATACGTGTGTAGTCCCAAAGTAAATATGCAACGCAAGATGAAATGACAGGTATGACATTGAGTTATACAGTTTATACTGGACATAGATAAGGCAAATAAGGACTTAATTAAACATGATGCACAGAATGTCAATTAGGCAGTTAAAACATGTAAGCGTGCTTTTCTAGTCTAAACTACACAATTAAACATATTATTACAACTTAATAAGAGAAGCAATTTATGATAAAAAAATAAACAGGATATTTGCAATAATAGCCTGTGTACGTACTCGTCACCTCACGTACACGGCGCCCACATACCAAATAATATCAAGATATCCTAAGGGGCAAGTCCCCAACATAAGGTTAGACAAGCCACTTATCTCGAATCACTCAAATCAACTCGATATCACATTCTTGCCACAAGTATCCTACTCCAAATGGCCCGAATCTATTCAAAACAGTACAATACCATCAATACGCGCTAATGGAATGAATCCCACAAGAAAAACAACAAAAATTAGGCCAAAACCCGAAATTGGCTCAAACTCATCCCCACGTCTCGAAACCCGACAAAATTTATGAAACTAGAAAGCTCATTCACTCACGAGTCTAACCATATCAAATTTACTAAAATCCGACACCAAATGGTCCTCCAATCCACAATTCAAACTTTCAAATCTCTAGTCTCCAACTTCCCATTTTCACATTAAATACATATTAACTAGGTGGGAAAATACATGGCAAGGCAAGATTATTGACCAAAAATAAGCACAAGGAACTTACCTCAAGAAATGCCTCGAAAATGCTCTCAAAAATCGCCATAACCCGAGTTTGCAAAGCCAAAAATGACAAAAATCGCAAAGCCCTTCGGTTTTAATCACTGCCCAGGTATTTCCGCACCTGCGGAACCTGGGCTCGCACCTGCGGGTGCGCTTGTACGGTAAACGTGCGCATCTGTGCAACTCACTTGCCCCCTATGCCTTCGCACCTGTGACGAAAGGGCCGCACCTGCGCACTCGCGCCTGTGGACGTCCCTTCTGCTTCTACGCATTTGCGAACAACCTTGCGCATTTGCGGGCATCGCAGATGCGGAACTACCTCACACCTACGACCCCAGGCCAACTCTCAACTTCTCGCATCTTCGCTCCCATCTTCGCATGTGCGGCTCGCGCACCTGCGGTCTATTTTCCGCAGGTGCGAAACACCAGAACCAGCAAAGGCACCAGATTTTCCTAAGTCCAAATTTCTTCCCGTTAAGCATCTGAAACACACCCGAGGCCCCCGGGACCTCAACAAAACATGCCAACCAATACTAAAATCCCATACGAACTTAGTCGAGCCTTCAAACCACATCAAACAACACCAAAATCATGAATTAAGCATGGATTCAAGCCTAAGAATTTAAAATTTTCCGAATTCTACAAACGACGCCGAACCACATCAATTCTAGTCCGAATGACCTCACATTTTACACACATATCAAAAATGACACTACGAACCTATATCCACTTTCGAAATTCCATTCCGAGCTCGATATCAAAATTTTGCACTATCAGCCAAAATCGCCGAAAAACTAACTTTCGCCAATTCAAGCCTAAATCTACTACAGATCTCCAAAACACATTCCTGACGCGCTCCTAACCCCAATATCACTCAACGGAGCTAACAGAGTCGACAAAATTCCATTCAGGATCCGTCTTCGTATAGTCCCGACTATGGTCCAAACTTAAAGGCTTAAACTCACAACTAGGGACTAAGTGTCCCAAAACTCCCCGAATTCCATAACCAAACACTCCGAAAATTCCCAAAAGCTGAAAACAATATGGGGAAAGCAGATATTCGGGGATCAGGGCTCAAATTTTCAAAATGACCGGCCGGGTCGTTACATCCTCCCCCTCTTAAAACAATCATTCGTCCTCGAACGAGTAATAAGACATACCTAAAACTGTGAAAAGATGAGGGTACTGGCTGCACATATCCTTCTTGGTATCCCAAGTCGCCTCCTCTACCGGCTGACCCCTCCACTGGACCTTTACTGAAGCAATATTCTTTGACCTGAGCTTTCTGACCTGCCTGTCCAAAATGGCTACTGGCTCCTCAACATAAGATAAATCTTTGTCCAACTGGACAGAGCTGAAATCCAATACATGAGTCGGATCACCGTGATACTTCCGGAGCATAGACACGTGGAATACCAGGTGAACTCCTGCTAGGCTGGGAGGCAAGGCAAGCTCATAATCAACCTCCCCAACTCGCCGCAATATCTCAAAAGGACCAATGAACCTAGGGCTCAGCTTGCCCTTCTTCCCGAATCTCATGACACCCTTCATAGGCGATACCGAAGCAAGACCCGTTCACCCACCATAAATGCTAAATCACGAACCTTACGGTCTGCATAACTCTTCTGCCTAGACTGGGCTGTGCGAAGTCTCTCCCGAATCACCTTTACCTTATCCTGGGCATCCTGGACCAAATCTGTACCCAACAATCGGGCCTCACCAGGCTCAAACCATCCCACTAGGGACCGGCACCGCCTACCATACAAAGCCTCATACGGTGCCATCTGAATGCTGGACTGGTAACTGTTGTTGTAGGCAAACTCTACAAGTGGCAAGTATTGGTCCCATGACCCTCCGAACTCCATCACACAAGCACCGAGCATATCCTCAAGAATCTGAATCGTGCGCTCAGACTAGCCGTCAGTCTGAGGGTGAAATGTTGTGCTCAACCCCACCCTAGTACCCAACTCCTGCTGTATGGCTCTCCAAAACTGTGATATGAATTGTGTACCTCTGTCTGAAATGATGGATACTGGAATACCATGAAGGCGGACAATCTCTCTGATATAAATCTCAACCAACCTCTCAGAAGAATAAGTGGTCAACATTGGAATAAAATGAGCTGACTTGGTCAGCCGATCCACGATCACCCAAATAGCATCGAACTTTCTCAAAGTCCGAGGAAGTCCAACCACAAAGTTCATGGTGATCCGCTCCCACTTCCACTCTGGGATCTCTAACCTCTGAAGTAATCCACCCGGTCTCTGATGCTCATATTTAACCTGCTGACAATTGAGACACTTGGCCACAAAACCAACTATATCATTTTTCATTCTTCTCCACCAATAGTGTTGCCTCAAGTCCTGGTACATCTTCGCGGCACCCAGATGAATGGAGTACCGCGAGCTATGGGCCTCCTCAAGAATCAACTCCCGAAGCCCATCTACATTGGGCACACAGATCCGGCCCTGCATCCTCATCACACCATCATCACCAATAGTCACATCTCTGGCATCACCTCACTGAACCTTATCCTGAAGAACTAGAATATGAGGATCATCATACTGGCGCTCCCTAATACGGTCATAAAGAGAAGACCGAGCAACCACACAAGCTAATACCCGACTAGGCTCTGAAATATTCAATCTCACGAATTGACTGGCTAAGGCCTGAACATCCAAGGCTAAGGGCATCTCAGATGCCGGAAGATATGCCAAGCTCCCCAAACTCTCTGTCCGGCGACTCAAGATGTCGGCCACTACATTGGCCTTCCCCGGGTGGTACAATATAGTGATATCATAGCCTTTATCTAGCTCCAACCACCTCCGCTGGCGCAAATTAAGGTCCTTCTGCCTGGACAAGTACTACAAACTTTGGTGATAAGTGTAAATCTCACAGGGAACCTCGTACAAATAATGACGCCAGATCTTCAGGGCGTGAACGATAGCTGCTAACTCGAGATCATGAACCAGATAATTCTTCTCATGCACCTTCAATTTTCTAGACGCGTAGGCAATCACCCTACCGTCCTGCATCAATACCGCTCCAAGGCCAATCCTCGAGGCATCACAATAGACAGTGTAGGACCCCGAACCTGTAGGCAATACTAATATTGGGGATGTAGTCAAAGCTGTCTTGAGCTTCTGAAAGCTCTGCTCACACTCCTCGGTCCACCTAAACGGAGCACCCTTCTGGTTCAACCTGGTCATAGGTGTTGTAATGGATGAAAATACCTCCACAAAGCGACGGTAATATCCCGCCAAACCAAGGAAACTGCGGATCTCCGTTGCTAATGACGGTGTAGGACAACTCTGCACTGCCTCCACCTTCTTCAAATCTACCTCGATCCTATCACAAGACACTATGTAGCCCCAGAATGCCACTGAATCAAGCCAGAATTCACACTTAGAAAATTTTGCATATAACCTCTACTCCCTCAAGGTCAGAAGCACGGTCCTCAGGTGTTGCTCATGATCTTCCCGAGATCGGGAATATACCAGGATGTCGTCAATAAACACAATGATGAAGAAATCAAGACAAGGTCGGAATAAACTATGCATCAAATGCATAAAGGCTGCTGGTGCATTGGTCAGCCCAAATGACATGACAAGAAACTCATACTGACCATATCTGGTCCTGAAAGCAGTCTTCGGGATATCCGGCTCCCGAATCTTCAACTGATGATAGCCAGAACGCAAGTCAATCTTAGAAAACACCCTGGCTCCCTGTAACTGGTCAAATAAGTCATCAATACGAGGAAATGGGTACTTGTTCTTCATTGTAACCTTGTTCAACTACCGATAATCAATACACATACGCATAGAACCATCCTTCTTCTTTACAAATAAGACCGGAGAACCACAAGGTGACACACTGGGCCGAATGAAGCCCTTATCAAGCAACTCCTGCAAATGCTCCTTCAACTCCTTTAATTCAGGAGGAGCCATACGATATTGAGAAATAGAGATGGGCTGAGTGCCCGACAATAAATCAATGCCAAAATCAATATCTCTGTAGGGCGGCATGCTCGGAAGATCAGCTGGAAACATATTTGGGAAGTCCCTCACTACTGGAACTAACTCAACTGTAGGGGTATCAATACTAACAATCTCTCACATAGGCCAAATACGCATCACACACGTTATCAACCATTCGATGAACCTTAAGAAATGAAGTGACCCTGCGGAGAGTATACTCTAAGGTACCTATCCACTCTAATCTCAGCAAACCTGGCATAACCAGCATCACGGTCTTAGCGTGACAATCAAGAATAGCATAATGGGGCAACAACCAGTCCATGCCCAAGATAACATCAAAATCTACCATACTGAGAAATAACAAATCGGCTCTGGTCTCAAAACAACTAAGAGCAATCAAACACGACCGATATACGCGGTCCACAACGAGAGAATCTCCCACGGGAGTAGATACATAAACAGGGGAACTCAAAGAATGCCGAGATATCCCCAAGTGTGGAGCAAAATAAGAAGACACATATGAGTACGTAGAGCCTGGGACAAATAATACTGATGCATCCATATGACAGACAGGGATGATACCTATGATGATAGAATCTGAAGCAACGGCCTCTGATCGGGCTGGAAAGGCATAGTACCTGGCCTGACCTCCCCCTCTAGGGTGACCTAGACCTCCTCGACCTCCACCTCGTGCTGGAAGAATGGCCGGAGGACCCGGAGGAGCACGTGGAGGCTGCTAAGTATGTGGAGGTGCACCCCTCCTGGATCTAGGGAAATCTCTAACTAGGTGACGAGTGTCACCATACTCAAAATAACCTCTCGGAGGACGCGGCGACTAAGACTGACTCGAACCTGGCCTGCTGGACTGGCCGGTAATAGCACCTCGAGTAGGAGGCATACTGGATACTGGCGGTGCATAATAGGGCTCTTGAGGTCTAGGAGGTACGGGGACACCGCTGGCTGCTGGAAGAGCTGAATGAATAGGGCGACTCAGAAGACCCCTACCATAGCGTGCTGCTAGCGTACGTGCTCCTGAATAATGACCAGTCTCCCAAGACCTCTTGTCCTCCCTCTCCTCTCTGTCCCAGGCTAACATTCCCCCCCACTCTCCTGGCAATGCTCACTACTTGCTGATAAGTGATGTCCATCTCCAACTCCCTGGCCATACTGGTCTGAATACTGGGGTGGAGTCCCTCAAAGAAGCGACGATCCCTCTCTCTGACTGTAGCAACCAAAGCCGGAGCATGGCGAGCTAACCCACTGAAATGGACTACATACTCCGACACAGTCATAAAACCCTGATGCAACTGCTCAAACTCAGCGCGCCAAGCATCCCTGAGGCTTTAAGGAACATACTCACACAACAATATCTCTGAAAACTGAGTCCAAGTGAGTGAGGCTGCCTCGTCCGGACTACTCAGCTCATAGGCACGCTACCACTGATATGATGCTCCCCTCAGCTGGAAAGTGGTAAAAGAAACCCCACTCGTCTCCACAATGCCCATAGTGTAGAGAATAAGATGGCACTCCTAAAAAAAAATAGAGCATCATTTGAAGCTAGTCCGCTGAAAGTTGGTGGGTGGTACTTCTTGTACCTCTCAAGTCTGAGCAGCTCTGCCTCAAAAGTAGCTACCCAGATGTCATGCTGAACCGGAGCCACTCGGGGAATAGGAATATACTCTGGGGCCTGATCAACCTAGACCCTCTGCTTAGGAGTGCAGGCTGCGGGAGTTTGTCCCCCTCCCCCAGCCTGATATGTAGCGGGAGCTATCGAAAATAGTCCAGCCTGAGCCAAAGCGCTGAACATGCTCAAGAACTGAGCTAAAGTCAGCTGGAGGGCTGGAGTAGCAATAGGGATCTCCGGTGCTGGCCCTCCAACTGGATCTGCTGGGGGATCCTCTGACGCAGCTCTCGCAAGTGCTCGAGCTACACCGCGTGATTGTCCTCTACCCTGACCCCAGCCTCTGGCAAGGGGCTCGGGTGCCTGATCATCGGTCCTCCCAGTATGGGTCCTCACCATCTGTGAGAAAGAATAGAATAGAAGCTTAGAATTTTATTGGTGTCAATAACTCACACGACAAGCAAATCAAAGAAATATGATTGTTCTTAACAGTTACATAGCCTCCCGAAGATAAGTACGGCATTTTTGCACCGATCCGTGAGACTCTAATAAACCGGCTTGTGACTCGAGACTACTACGAACCTAGTGCTCTGATACCAACTTGTCACGACCCAAATTATCCCTCCGTAAGGGATTGTGATGGCACCTAGTCTTTACGACTAGTTAAGCCTAATATTGCGGAAAATATAAAGAAAACACAACATTTTAGAGATAAACAGCATATTATAAATAGCCAAGAGAAGCACCACTCGGCATATACAAAATAGTTTCCCAAGACCTGGAATATCACTAAGTCACAAGCTGCTATAATCTATGTAGCTCTATAAAAAAGTCTGAAGATAATAAGGAAAGTCTCTAGACGAGGGAGTAGAAGGCGACTCCGAAGATCTGTGGACGCAAGCAGAAGTACTTTGAAGTCTCCTAGAATCAGCAGCACGCGCTAACCCTAAGGCTGATAGCTCATACCTGGATCTGCACACGAAAATATGTGTAGGAAAGGGCATGAGTACACCACAATGGTACCCAGTAAGTGCCAAGCCTAAACTCGGTCGAGTAGTGACGAGGTCAGGTCAAGGCCATACCGGAGTAAGTATAATAAATTAAACAGTAAAACATATAAGTAAACTTTTCGATATCACAGCTAAAGAAATTCTCGAAAATTTAACAGTAAAGGGAGCCCTCGGCTCAGAACAAGGTAAACACAGTGGGGAATCTCTCGGGATACCGTCCCGTTGTTTCAAATGAATATACAGTACATGGAGATCTCCCGGAATAAGTGTGTAGTCCCAAATTAAATATGCAGTGTTGGGAGATTTCCCGAAATATGTCCGTAGTCCCAAAGTAAATATGCAGTATAGGGGGATCTCCCGGAATACGTCCGTAGTCCCAAAGTAAATATACAGTACAGGGGGTTCTCCCGGAATACGTCTGTAGTCCCAAAGTAAATATGCAACGCAAGATGAAATGATAGGTATGACATCGAGTTATACAGTTTATACTGGACATGGATAAGGCAAATAAAGACTTAACTAAACATGACGCACATAATGTCAATTAGGCAGTTAAAACACGTAAGCATGCTTTTCTAGTCTAAACTACACAATTAAACATATTAGTACAACTTAATAAGAGAAGCAATTTATGATTAAAAAAAATAAATAGGATTTTTGCAATAATAATCCGTGTACGTACTCGTCAACTCATGTACACGGCACCCACACACCAAATAATATTAAGATATCCTAAGGGGGAAGTCTCCAACATAAGGTTAGGCAAGCCACTTACCTCGAACCGCTCAAATCAACTCGATATCATGTTCTTGACATGAGTATCTGACTCCAAATGGCCCGAATCTATTCAAAACAGTACAATACCATCAATACGCGCTAATGGAATGAATCCCACAAGAAAAACTACAAAAATTAGGCGAAAACCCGAAATTGGCTCAAACCCGGCTCCCGGGCCCACGTCTCGAAACCTGACAAAATTCACGAAACTAGAAAGCTCATTCACTCACGAGTCTAGCCATATCAAATTTTACTAAAATTCGACACCAAATGGTCCTCTAATCCATAATTCAAACTTCCAAATCCCTAGCCTCCAAATTCAAATTTCCACCTTAAATACACATTAACTAGGTGAGAAAATACATAGCAAGGCAAGATTATAGACCAAAAATAAGCACAAGGAACTTACCTCAAGAAATGCCTCAAAAATGCTTTCAAAAATCGCCCTAAACCGAGTTTGCAAAGTCAAAAATGACAAAAATTGAGAAGCCCTTCGGTGTTAATCACTGCCCAGGTATTTCCGCACCTGCGGAACCTGGGCTCGCACCTGCGGGTGCGCTTGTGCGGAAAATGTACGCATCTGCGCAACTCACTTGCCCCCTCTGCCTTCGCACTTGTGACGAAAGGGCTGCACCTGCGCACTTGCGCCTGCGGACGTCCCTTCCGCTTCTGCACATTTGCGAATAACCTAGCGCATTTGCGGGCATCACAGATGCGAAACTTTCTCGCACCTGCGACCCCAGGCCAACTCTCGACTTCTCGCATCTGCGCTCCCATCTTAGCATTTGTGGCTCGCGCACCTACGGTCTATTTTCCGCAGGTGCAAAACACCAGAACCAGCAAAAGCACCAGATTTTCCTAAGTCCAAATTTCTTCCCGTTAAGCATCCGAAACACACCCGAGGCCCCCGGGACCTCAACCAAACATACCAACTAATCCTAAAACACCATACGAACTTAGTCGATCCTTCAAACTACATCGAACAACACCAAAATCATGAATTAAGAATGGATTCAAGCCTAAGAATGTAAAATTTTCCAAATTCTACAAACAACGCCGAACCACATCAATTCTAGTCCGAATGACCTCAAATTTTACACACAAGTCACAAATGACACTACGAACCTACAGCCACTTTCGGAATTCCATTCCGAGCTCGATATCAAAATTACCACTATCGGCCAAAATCACCGAAAAACTAACTTTCGCCAATTCAACCATAAATCTACTACAGACCTCCAAAATACATTCCGGATGTGCTCCTAACCCCAAAATCACTCAACGGAGCTAACGGAGTCGACGAAATTCCATTCCGGACCCGTCTTCATACAGTTCCAACTACGGTCCAAATTCTAAGGCTTAAATTCACAACTAGGGACTAAGTGTCCCAAAACTCCCCGAATTTCATAATCAAACACTCCGGCAAATCCCAAAGCAGAAACAAATATGGGGAAAGCAGATATTAGGGGATAGGGGCTCAAATTCGCAAAATGACCGGCCGGGTTGTTACAAATACGCCCGTAATCCCAAAGTAAATATGCAGTACAGGGGATCTCCCGGAATACGTCCGTAGTCCCAATATAAATATGCAACGCAAGATGAAATGACAGGTATGACATCGAGTTATATAGTTTATACTTGACACAAGTAAAGCAAATAAGGACTTAGCTAAACATGACGCACATAATATCAATTAGGAAGTTAAAATACGTAATCATGCTTTTCTAGTTTAAACTACACAATTAAACATATTAGTACAACTTAATAAGAGGAGCAATTTATGATTTATGAATTTTTTTTTGCAATAATAGCCCATGTACGTACTCGTCACCTCACGTACACGGCGCCCACACACCAAATAATATCAAGATATTCTAAGGGGGAAGTCCCCAACACAAGGTTAGGCAAGCCACTTACCTCGAATCGCTCAAATCAACTCATTATCACGTTCTTGCCACGAGTATCCTTCTCCAAATGGCCCGAATCTATTCAAAATAGTACAATACCATCAATACGCGCTAATGGAATGAATCCCACAAGAAAAATAATAAAAATTAGGCCAAAACCCGAAATTGGCTAAAACCCGGCCCCACGTCTCGAAACTCGACAAAATTCACCAAACTAGAAAGCTCATTCACTCACGAGTCTAATCATATCAAATTTACTAAAATCCGACACCAAATGGTCCTCCAATCCACAATTCAAACTTCCAAATCCCTAGCCTCCAACTTCCAATTTTCACCTTAAATACACATTAACTAGGTGGGAAAATACTTGGCAAGGCAAGATTATTGACCAAAAATAAGCACAAGGAACTTACCTCAAGAAATGCCTTGAAAATTCTTTCAAAAATTGCCCTAACCCGAGTTTGCAAAGCCAAAAATGACAAAAATCGCGAAGCCCTTCGATTTTAATCACTGCCCAGGTATTTCCGCACATGCAGAACCTGGGCTCGCACCTGCGGGTGCGCTTGTGCGGAAACCGTGCGCATCTGCGCAACTCACTTGCCACCCCTGCCTTCGCACCTGCGACGAAAGGGCCACACCTGCGCTCTCGCGCCTGCGGACATCCCTTCCGCTTCTGCGCATTTGCAAACAACCTTGTGCATTTGCGGGCATCGCAGATGTGGAACTTCCTCGCACCTGCGACCCCAGGGCAACTCTCGATTTCTCGCATCTGCGCTTCCATCTCCGTATGTGCAAGTCCGCTGATGCGCACAAATTCTTCGCACCTGCGTAGACTTCCAAGTCCGGCTCCTCTTGCACCTGCGCCTTCATGTTCGCATGTGCGGCTCGCGCACCTGCAGTCTATTTTCTGCAGGTGCGAAACACCAGAACCAGCAAAGGCACCAGATTTTCCTAAGTCCAAATTTCTTCCCGTTAGGCATCCGAAATACACCTGAGGCCCCCGGGACCTCAACCAAACATACCAACCATTCCTAAAACACCCTACGAACTTAGTCGAGCCTTTAAACCACGCCGAACAACACCCAAATCATGAATTAAGCACGGATTCAAGCCTAAGAATTTAAAATTTTCCAAATTCTACAAACGACGCCGAACCACATCAAATCTAGTCCGAATGACCTCAAATTTTACACACATGTCAAAAATGACATTGCGAACCTACAACCATTTTCGGAATTCCATTCCGAGCTCGATATCAAAATTTCCACTATCGGCCAAAATCGCCGAAAAACTAACTTTCGCCAATTCAAGCCTAAATCTACTACAGACCCCCAAAACACATTCCGGATGCGCTCCTAACCCCAAAATCACTCAACAGAGCTAACGGTGTCAACGGAATTCCATTCCGGATCTATCTTTATACAGTTTCGACTACGGTCTAAATTCTTAGGCTTAAATTCACAACTAGGGACTAAGTGTCCCAAAACTCCCTGAATTCCATAATCAATCACTCCCGCAAGTCCCAAAAGCAGAAACAAATATGGGGAAAGCAGATATTAGGGGATCGAGGCTCAAATTCTCAAAATGACAGGTCGGGTCATTACATCAGTATCAGTACAACCGACCCCATGTACTGGTAAGTGTCGAGCCTAACCTTGACAAAGTAGTAACGAGGCTAAGGCAAGGCACCTACAAATCAACCTGTACAATTTAACAATGTATATACAAATAACATAAATGAAGAACTAAACAGGAAATGTCAAGAGGGGAACACACTGAGGGAAATACGAGATACAGAACTACAACAGAATGATAACCGAAGCAGTCAATATACCATGAATCAACAGGAATAGTGAATACAGTAAAGGAAAAATGCACGGCATCACCCTTTGTGCTTTTACTCTCAATCTCACCATTAAAATCAATAGAAACGGCACGGCATCACCTTTCTTGTATTAACTTTCATATCATGGCACGACATCACCCTTCGTGCTTTTACACTCACAATATGACACGGCATCACCCTTCGTGCATTAACACTCACAATATAGCACAGCATCACCTTTCGTGCATTAACAATCACAATATGGCACGGCATCACCCTTCGTGCATTAACACTCACAATATGGCACGGAATCACCCTTCGTACATTAACACTCTCCCTTACTATAATACAATACATAAATAACAACAAGGAGATAGAATAACAAGTACAGACCTTACTTCAACATTTGGTTCCACAATAAAAATTTCAACTTTTAAATAAATACTCGATTACGAACAGAAAATTCGTAAACATGATAATGACGATCAATTTAACAACACTAGTATAAACATGTAGCAATTAGGCATAGGAAAGAGACAATATAAGAAAAATGGAAGAAACATAGAAAAACAGGTAAATTGGCGGCGCATAAGTACTCGTCACCTCACATATACGCCGCACACATGAATTTCACTTTGCAAATAATCTAAGGTTCCTAATTCCCTCAATTCAGGGTTAGACACAACACTTAACTTGTTCTGAAGGCCACTTAATTCTCAATCACAACTTTTTCTTTGGAATTCACCTCCAAACCACTCGTATCTATTCAAAAATGACTCAATAATATCAAATATTGCTAAAGGAATCAATTATATTGCATAAATTAAATTTCCCAAATCTTTCCTCCAAAAGGTCAAAAAATCGACCCAAGGCCCACTTGGTCAAAACCCGAGGTTCTGACCAAAATCCTTTTACCCATTCACCCCCGAGCCCGAATATGTAATTAGTTTTGAAATCCGGCCTCAAATTGAGGTCTAAATTCCCAAATTTCCGAAATTCCTAGTTTTCTACCCCAACCCCTAATTCTACCATGAAAACTCTAGATTTTAGGTTGATAATTCAAGACTTGTAATGGGTAATTGGAAGGAAATGATTTAGAATCACTTACCAACACTTTAGGGAAGAAAATGACTCTTGAAAATCGCATCTACTCGTTTGGTTCTTGAAAAATATTGAAGAAATGGCTTAAATTCGTGTTTGATTCTGTTTTATGTACTCCACGACAGTGTGCATCGCGTTCGTGATGAAGGAACGACCAACCCTCCCCCCCCCCCCAGGTTCCCAAGTGCTTCGCGTTCGCGATGAGATGGTCGCTTTCGCGAAGGGTAAATCCCCAATCACTTTGCGTTCACGACCAGGTCTTCGCGTTCGCGAAGAAGAAGTCTCAGCCTCACCAGTTTACTCTTCGCGTTCACGAGAGGACCTTCGCGAATGCGAAGAAGGATGTGCCAGACACCAGAATATGCAGAAGACCAGATTTTCAAAGTCCAAAATATCCCGTGGCCTAACCGAAACTCACCCGAGCCCTCGAGGCACCAAATCAAATATGCACACAAGTCTAAAACTATCATACGAACTTGCTCGCGCGATCAAATTACCAAAATAACACCTAGAACTACGAATTTAGCACCAAATCAAATGAAATTCTCAAGAACACTTTTAAATCTCTATCTTCTCAACTGGACGTCCGAATCACGTCAAATCAACTCTATTTCTCACCAAATTTCACAGACAAATCTTAAATATCATAATAAACCTGTACCGGGCTCCGAAACCAAAATACGGATCCGGTACTCACAATGCCAAATATCAATCAATTCTTAAAAATAATTAATTTTCAGACTTTTAATTTTCATCAAAAATTCATAACTCAAGCTAGGGACCTCCGAATTCGATTCCGGGCATAAGCGCAGGTCCCATAATTTAATACGGATCCACCAGGATCGTCAAAATACGGATATGGGCCCGTTTATTAAAAATATTGACCGAAGTCAACTAAAATCAACTTTAAGCTAAAAATTCTTATTTTTATTAGTTTTCAACATAAAAAGCTTTCCGAAAATATGTCCGGTCTGCGCACGTAAATCGAGAAGGGTAAAAATAAGATTTTTAGGGCTTAAGAGCGCAGAATCGAGTTCTAAAACATAAGATGACCTTTTGGATCATCATAGTAATGACCGTTGGAGTTATTTTTCATCACTGAAGGGACATGACTTTTGGACTTGTAACATAAATTGGAATGACAAAAATTTGAGAGGAAAAAAAGGGAAAAAGTTGTGGAAAAGATAAAATCAATTCGTGATCAATGAGACTTACCATATAACTGGAAGAATCCACAATTATGCATATATAGATAGATGGATGGACTGATTTTTTTGTTGTTATAAGTAAACTAAATGTATATTAATCCTTGTTCCGTAGGTAAAAGATTTACCAAAAAAATGCTAGTATTTTATAACTGAAAGAAAGAGAAGTTACAAAGAAAAAGGACAATAAAAGGAAATATGAACAAACCACAGATTAGTTAGCCTTGAACCTCCGTGAAGGGCATCTGAAAACATAGAAAATCAAAAAAGTTAAATACCATAAACACAAAGTAAAATAATAATTGCCATAGCCGCCTCACAGTATTATTTTTAGAGAACAAAGTTGATAATTTAACATGATCAGGAAAAAATTCAACAAAAATGAAAGCATATGTTTTGGTGAGTGAGTTGATGAAAATGAGAAAGAATCTAGGGGGTTTAAGAGAAAGAAACCTCCACTTTGGGAAGACGTAACCCTTTGAAAATAAAGTAACTCCTCTAAAAACTTTCATGCCATACTCACAGTTGCCTCAATCTCATATTTACACAACACCACTTATAGTTTGAATAGAGACATAACTCATACGCTACATTCCTTCGGGGTTACATCCGTTATGTCTTTTGGTATAGCCAACCGTTTATTTACATTTTTTTACCCTCTGGTTTTGTAGAAAAATGATAGTAAAAGGCCAAAAAAGTTGACAAAAAGATAAATACCTTTCAAAGGCAAAGAGAGGTGTCAAGTCTAACACTTTTTTTCCCTCTTATATATATATATATAATATAGATTTAATTTAATAAGCGAAGCCAAAAACTTTGGTTTGCCAATTAATATAGTAGCACTAATCATTATTCTGTCCTGATTGACAAAAAGACATAGCTAAGCCTAAGACATTCCATTTTTGAAAAAGAAGGATCTTGCCGTTTCAAAATTTTGAGGTGAGGAAGCTTTCCATACTCCGTAACTAATGGTAAATTATAACAGTTTGAGCACCTCAAATCTGGGAAGGGTAGCAACTCGATCAAGATCATACATGTGACTATTGAATAGTGTTAATTTCTTGAGACTTAGTGGGAAGTTTGGCGCAGTTGCCCAATCGCAAGAAAGTTTGAGCATATAAGCTTAGTAAGATTGTTAAATGCTGGAAACAAGTCATCAAATTTCCAAACTTGACATCTCAGTTTTCGAAGATTAGGTGTCTTTGCCAAAATGCTATCCGCCGAGGAAAGAGTTTGCAGATCACATCCATTGCTGAGGAGCCGGCTCTCTAGAAACTCTTGAACTCCGTGCGAAGTGAATATAGCATGTTTGTATATGTGTAGATCAGTAGATGTTGCAGCTTGACCTTCTTTCCAAAGGGTGTCTAGTAATGTTACTCGTCCTCCAAGTTTGGATTTGATCAACATTGTTGAACACTAAAGATTGAAGATGAAGACACAACCAAAATTTGTTATTGAGAGAAAATTGAAGATGTGGAATTTTGCCAAGGTGGAGATTTGTTGAAATTGGCAAAAGTACCACATCGGTGGATGACAATTTTGAATGAGAATTTCACCCTATAAAAGGAGGCCTAATGTTTAGGATTTAAATACACCTCTCATTTGCCTTTTATCTTCTTAAGGCATTTGTATCTTCTCTCTTTAGTATTATTTCACTTGTAATTTTGGAGTGGAATAAAATATTGATTGTGTCCGAGGAAGTAGGCAAAATTGGCCGAACCTCGTAAATTCTGGTGTTCTTTTATTGTTGTCTTATTGTCTTGTTTATTATTTAGTGGTTGTCATAATTTTTGGTATAGTAGTTGTGACTCATTCACACTATATACATTTGGCTTCCGCAACAATTGGTATCAGAGCCAAGGTACTGTCTAAGTATGCTCTGTGGTTGCAGCATAGTCTGATCTTCCACATCAGAAAAGATCTATCTTGGTAACTGAGTCAAGGTTCTGTCTGAGTATGCTCTGTGGTTGCAGCTTAGTCTGATCTTCCACACCAGAAAGGAAATAATCTTGATTTGTGTCGTCAGCTACTAAATAATATTTGTGTCAAAATGGGAGACAGTAAACAAGAAGAATCTACATCAAGTGTCAATAATACGTCATCGTTGGCATCTTCGCTTATGACAAGAATTGTGTCAAATGCGAAATTTGCGGTAGAAATTTTTGACGGGTCAGGACATTTTGGGATGTGGCAAGGCGAGGTTCTAGATGTTCTTTTTCAACAAGGGCTAGATCTTGCCATTGAAGAAAAGAAGCCAGATGTTATTGGAGAAGAAGATTGGAAAATTATCAATCGTGTTGCTTGCGGTACCATTCGATCCTACCTTGCTAGAGAGCAGAAATATCCATACACAAAGGAAACTTCTGCAAGTAAATTATGGAAAGCACTGGAGGATAAATTTTTGAAGAAAAACAGTCAAAATAAATTGTACATGAAGAAGAGACTGTTTCGCTTCACCTATGTTCCTGGTACCACAATGAATGAACATATCACCAGTTTCAATAAGTTGGTCACAGATTTGCAAAATATGGATGCAACTTTTGATGATGGTGACTTGGCCTTGATGTTGTTGGGGTCACTTCCTAATGAGTACGAGCACCTTGAAACTACTCTACTCCATGGAAATGACGAAATTTCTCTCAGAGAAGTTTGTTCGGCTTTGTACAGCTATGAACAAAGAAAGGGAGAAAAATAGAAGGGCGGAGAAGGAGAAGCACTAATTGTGAGGGGTCGTCCTCAAAATCAAACGAGGACTAAGAAGGGAAGATCCAAGTCGAGATCTAGACCCAGCAAAGATGAATGTGCCTTTTGTCGAGAAAAGGGGCACTAGAAGAAAGAATGTCCGAAGTTGAAGAATAAGGCCAGACATAACAATGGAAAGGCCATTATGGATTCAAATGTAGCTGATTGTGATGATTCAGACTTCTCATTAGCTACAACAGAGTTATTAACATCATCAGACATATGGTTGATGGACTCGGCTTGTAGCTATCATATGTGTCCCATAAAGGACTGGTTCGTGAATTTTCAAGAAGGAGAATATGGAGTCATCCACACAGCGGATAACAGCCCTCTTACCTCATATGGCATTGGTTCAATAAGATTAAGGAGCCATGATGGAATGATCAAAACATTAACAGATGTTCGATATGTACCGGGTTTGAAGAAGAATCTCATCTCTGTGGGAGCCCTAGAATCGAAAGGGTTCAAAATCATTGCAGAAAATGGAGTGATGAGAATATGCTCCGGTGCACTAGTGGTAATGAAGGCCAATCGGAAGAACAATAACATGTACTGCTATCGTGGTAGCACAGTTATTGGGACAGCAACAGTGACATCCAGTGATGACAAAGAGGCAGAAGCAACCAGGCTATGGCACATGCGCTTGGGACATGCTGGAGGAAAATCCTTGAAAGCTTTATCTAATCAAGGATTGTTAAAAGGCGTAAAGACTTGCAACTTGGAGTTTTGCGAGCATTGTGTCAAAGGGAAACAGACAAGGGTTAAATTTGGTATAGCGATCCATAATACTAAAGGCATTTTGGATTATGTACACTCTGATGTTTGGGGTGCTTCCAAAACACCTTCATTGGGTGGGAAGCACTATTTTGTAACCTTTGTTGATGATTTTTCCCGAAGAGTGTGGGTGTATACAATGAAGAGGAAAGATGAAGTGTTGGGAATTTTTCTCAAATGGAAAACGATGGTGGAGAATCAAACAGGCAGGAGGATCAAGTGTATTCGCACAGACAATGGAGGTGAATACAAAAATGATCATTTCAATAAGGTCTGTGAAAATGATGGCATCGTCCGACACTTCACTGTCAGAAATACACCACAACAGAATGGAGTGGCAGAACGTATGAACCGGACTTTACTGGAGAAGGTACGGTGTATGTTGTCCAATGCTGGCTTGGGCAAAGAATTTTGGGCTGAGGCAATTACATATGCATGCCACCTCATTAATCGTCTACCATCTGCTGCTATTGATGGCAAGACACCATTTGAAAAATGGTATGGAAAACCTGCTGTAGATTATGACTCTTTGCACGTGTTTGGCTCAATTGCATACTATCATGTGAAAGAGTCAAAATTGGATCCGAGAGCAAAGAAGGCTATATTTATGGGGATTACTTCTGGAGTCAAAGGATACCGCTTATGGTGTCCAGAGACAAGGAATATTATATTCAGCAGAGATGTTACTTTTGATGAATCTGCCATAACAGATAAGGTGACAGTTGAAGATGTCAAACAAACTGGTGGTGCATCAAAGCAGGTGGAGTTTGAGGGAAAATTTATTTTTCCTACACAAGAAGCAGAGGAGGAAACTCATGAAGATTACCCTATGGAAGAAGAGCCAGTAGAGAGGGAGATTCCAACTCAGGAACCTCGACAACAACTTGAATCAGTAGCAACCAGCAGGCCAAAAAGGACAATAACGAAACCTGTTCGTCTCATAGAGACGGTTGCTTGTGCAACCTCAATTGTAGTTGATGGTGTTCCGACCACTTATAAAGACGCAATCCAAAGTTCAGAAGAAGATAAGTGGAGGATTGCCATGAATGAAGAAATACAGTCCCTTCATCAGAATCATACATGGAAATTGGCCAATCTCCCGAAGGGAAAGAAAGCAATTGGGTGCAAATGTGTATTTGCAAAGAAAGAATGATTTCCTAACCAAGAAGATGTTCGCTACAAAGCAAGATTGGTGGCCAAAGGATATGCTCAAAAGGAGGGAATTGATTACAATGAAGTATTTTCTCCAGTTGTAAAATATTCCTCCATTAGAATTATGTTGGCTTTGGTAGCACAGTTGGATTTGGAACTAGTTCAGATGGATGTAAAAACTGCGTTTTTACATGGAAACTTGGAGGAGGAAATCTACATGACTCAGCCAGAAAGATTCAAAGTTGCTGGAAAAGAAAATATGGTATGCAAACTTGAAAAATCATTGTACGGATTGAAACAATCTTCTAGACAATAGTACAAGTGATTTGACAAGTTTATGTTGCGGCAAGGGTACAAGAGAAGCAAATACGATCATTGTGTGTATTTGCGCAAACTTAATGATGGTTCCTTTGTATATCTTCTCCTATATGTTGATGATACGTTGATAACTTCCAAGAATTCGGAAGAAATTGATAAGTTGAAGATTCAACTGAAGGAGGAGTTCGAGATGAAGGATCTGGGTTAGGCAAAGAAAATTCTTGGCATGGAGATAATAAGAGATAGACGTTCAAAGAAACTCTGTTTATCTCAGAAAGAATATTTGAAGAGAGTACTATAGCGTTTTGGCATAGATAAGAAGACTAAGCCAATTAGTACGCCACTTGCTCCCCATTTTAAGCTAAGTACTACTATGTCGCCAAAGGATGAAACTGAACAGGAGTATATGTCAAGGGTACCATACGCAAATGCTGTTGGTAACTTGATGTATGCAATGGTTTGTACGAGACATGACATTTCACAAGCCGTTAGAGTTATTAGCAGATATATGCATAATCCAGGAAAGGAGCATTGGCAAGCTGTGAAATGGATTCTACGGTATATTCATAGTACTGTAGATGTTGGGTTAGTTTTTGAGCAGGAAGGCAATCGGTCTATAGTTGGATATTGTGACTCAGATTTTGCGGGTGATCTGGACAAACGAAGGTCAACTACTGGTTATGTGTTTACTTTTGCAAAGGCACCAGTTAGTTGGAAGTCTACTTTGCAGTCAACAGTTGCTTTGTCTACAACAGAGGCAGAGTACATGGCTATTACAGAGGCTGTGAAGGAGGCAATTTGGCTTCAGGGGTTGCTAAAGGAGCTTGGTATTGAACAAAAAAATATTACAATTTTTTGTGATAGTCAAAGTGCTATTCAATTAGCGAAGAACCAAGTTTATCATGCAAGGACGAAGCACATTGATGTTCGGTATCATTTCGTACGAGAAATCATAGAAGAAGGTGGAGTCACGGTGAAGAAAATTCATACTACGGAGAACCCTGCTGATATGCTGACAAAAGTGGTGACTGCGGTCAAGTTTCAACATTGTTTGGATTTGATCAACATTGTTGAACACTAAAGATTGAAGATGAAGACACAACCAAAATTTGTTATTGAGAGAAAATTGAAGATGTGGAATTTTGCCAAGGTGGAGATTTGTTGAAATTGGCAAAAGTACCACATCGGTGGATGACAATTTTGAATGGGAATTTCACCCTATAAAAGGAGGCCTAATGTTTAGGATTTAAACACACCTCTCATTTGCCTTTTATCTTCTTAAGGCATTTGTATCTTCTCTCTTTAGTATTATTTCACTTGTAATTTTGGAGTGGAATAAAATATTGATTGTGTCCGAGAAAGTAGGCAAAATTGGCTGAACCTCGTAAATTCTGGTGCTCTTTTATTGTTGTCTTATTGTCTTGTTTATTATTTAGTGGTTGTCATAATTTTTGGTATAGTAGTTGTGACTCATTCAGACTATATACATTTGGCTTCCGCAACAAGTCCATCTATCACATCCATAAGGCCCACCATTTCTTCATTCATGCCAGGATTCCAAGAAAATTGTGAAAAAGTATGTGCAGTGGCAGCATCTTTTTGTATTATGTCAGGATTCCTAGCATCTTCTTTTTCTTGAATCTCTGCTATCTCTGCCGTGAGTACTCTAATATCTTCTTCAATGTTCAAGATCCAGAGAAAAAGACACCAGTCAGGAACATTAGGTTTCTTAGAAGCATCACATATATATTCTACCTCAGACACCAATCCCTACCTCAGCAAGCATAGAGTCGATTTCGTGAAGATGAAATTCGAGGGCTTGTAATTTTCTGAGACTCTCTCTCAAGAGATATAGCATCTCCGAAAGGTTTCCTTTTATTGCTACGGCATCACTAGAAGTTGGTGGCTGTAACAGTTTGTATAGGAGAGTGTCTAGAAGTCCAAGTTCACAATCTACCACATACAGAATTCGGATAATGGAATACCATTGTGACTCTACTGACTTTAGAGCTTGCAGTACATCAATATAGATCTTGTTAATGCTTGGTTCAGTGCGCTGTATTTTGCTTCGAAGGAAATCAGAAAATAAAGGATTCTCTTCATCTAGGGCAGAGTCTGGATATCTGTTTTCATTGCTTGGAAAATATAACCAGGTAACCATTGTTGTGTGCTTGTTGGCTCTGAGGCTATGCATCTGTCTGAAATAAAGCAGACAAAGGTTTTTAGGAATTTCAATTCCATTTTAGCCTTCCTAATTTGACTCATGAGTTCCCGAACACAACGCAGGGAACTCGATTCACTAAATTTTGGTAAATCACTGAGATTCTTTGCAACAGTATCAATGTATTCCATTACAAAATTGGGAATAACAAAACCATCCTTGTTGGCTGAAAGTATTTCATTTCGGGAAAGGAGTATATAGCTCTGATTTTCAACTTAATCAGCAGAATTATGTATTGAATGCGATTTATAACGTAAGGAAATTGTGCACTCCACGGCCTTGCTTGCTTAAAGGAGAACTTGCCGAGATCAGCTGCAGCATCTTGCAAAAGAGTTTGGATATACTTTATGATATTTGAGTCATTTATGAAGCTCTGCAATTTGAGAATAATATCCAAGAATTTGATATCCCTCTTACGGACCTTAAAATCATCCTTCGTATTTAAATATGCACGTTGGAACCTGCAAAATGCAGCATAGTTTCAAAGAAATGAGATTCATCTGAAGACAAATATTCTTGTTTAAACACACGGAACGAACCACATTTCTCCTCAATCTGCTGCAAAGTTTCAAAGTTATCAGATTCCTCCAAAAACATAAAGAAAGAACCACATGCCACTTCAATCCATTGATGAATTTCAAGGGGATGGAATTTCAATCTGCTGCAGATTTTTAAGGAGATGAGATATCTTTGGAGACAGATATTTCTTCCTTGAAGACATCTCCTTAATGATAACAGAAGCTATTATGGAATTGAACTTCAACTGAGCTTTTAGATCAGACATTTGACTTAGCCTCTTAAAACTACATTAAAATCCTTGAGAGGTTTCTGTCATGTTACTGCTACACACATACTTTATTAGTTGCTTCAAATTTGACCAGCCTGATTGCACTAATATTTTATACGTCAATACCACACAAGAGTGGGTGATTTGTATAGTGTCTAATTTTTCGCGTGCACAGATTATAGAAGGACCTGGTTCTTCTATGTGTTCCAACTACTACTTTTGCGGAATAATAAGTACAGAAAATAAAGAACACAAGTATTTTACGTGGAAAACACCTGACTCAAAAGGTGAAAAATCATGACCTACTTCCCAGTAGTATTTTTCCAAACTCTCCACTAAATCACTGAGCCAAAAACTGCATTTACAAAACACTTTTGTAAACCTAGGATTAACTCTAATCCTGTTGTGGCAACCAACCTCTAACTGCTGCAACAACTTCAAGTTAACTCTAACTTGAATACTCTAAGTACCTATTACAATTGCCTCTAGATAAAGTTGAAGGTACAATATGAAAACACCTACTACAATTGAACTAGAATAAAAGACAAACACTTGGAACTGGTTCTTATATCTAGTTCATGTAGCTTCAGATTCGCACACTTGAATCACACACGAACTGCTTGCAAAATACCTTGCTATTTTGCTCTCAATTCACGTTTAACTTTTGCTTTTGTGCGTCACTTGTAGAATGAGAACTTCCTGTGATTTATAGAGTTAGTAGAGTAGAAAGAAACTAGAGTTCTAATGCTACTCTTCCGTGGTAGAAGAGTTCTAGTTGATCTCAAACTCTAACTCCTCCCTTATCTTGGATAGTATTCTCTTTGATTAAGGAGTCCTTCTCCTTATCAATTATGCAACCCTTTTTCGATCAGGAGATATCTATTATTATGCCAGATTTCGTTTATCTCCTGCATGTATATCTCACGTGCTTTGAATCTGCCCGTGTCTATGCCTACCAGTGATGGACCTGGTTCATCTCTGAGTTCCTTTGTCAATCTTCAAAACTATCCTTTACTTGGGCCAACAAATTCCCCCTTTTTGATGATGACAAACTCTATGCTTCCATAAGCTTCGGCCCTGTTTCAACTTAGCTCAACATAAACACAATGTTAGAAATATTTTTCCTTTTTATCACTTATCATCAAGGACCAGGTTCATTAGGTTATAAACATCACTGTTCAAAGTGTAAAGCACAACCTTTTTTCCCCTTTTGGCATCATCGAAAAGTTGCATAAAAAATGTGAGATAACCTGATTTTAAAACTTACTCATGGCCACTGGGGCTACTTCAAATGCAATCATGAATTAATCATCATAGATAAAGCTAAGAATTTTAATCATTAAAGAAATATAAACAAACAATTAGAGCAAAAACCGTGAATTTCATTGATGATTATACGATTCTTCCACAAAGCATAAAAATAAATAAAAATACTGAAAACATTAACAAACAAAAAACATCCCAAATTGGGTCACTGGTTGATCTACACTAGGCTAGGAGCTTAGGGATGGGAAGAACTAGGTGCTTGTTTTTTTTTTTTTTTTGGCTTGGAGGAGTTTCAGCATATCCTGAAGAATGCCATCATTCTTCTCCTTTTCTCTTGCCAGCTCAGTTCTGAGAGCAACTTTCTCTGTCTCCACCTCAGCCGACCTTTTCTTCAGCCTCTAAATCTCAGCATCCT
The DNA here is from genome assembly GCF_000390325.3 of Nicotiana tomentosiformis. Taxonomy (NCBI): domain Eukaryota; kingdom Viridiplantae; phylum Streptophyta; class Magnoliopsida; order Solanales; family Solanaceae; genus Nicotiana; species Nicotiana tomentosiformis. The sequence continues at coordinate 60,688,032 of NC_090821.1, read as the reverse complement.
TAGCCCTACTTTCTTGCACCAAGGCTCGCACCTTGCTATACACTGGTACCTTCTTAGATGAACCAGGTTCTTTAGGAGTGACATGGACTTCATAGTCACAAGCAGGCAGCATATTTGCCCCAAAATGATCCTTGCTTGTACCAACCTCCCTTTCTTTTTTGGATTATAACTTTCAGTCACTCTCTTTAGTAGGTCTGCGAGGGTTTCTTGTTCAAATGAAACAGGTTCGTCTATATTTTTTCCAAGTTGAACCAGCCTTTCAGCTTTTCCAGACCCACTTCCCCCTGTTTTCTTTACACTCTCCTCTACTTCAGTAGAATTTTCTCCCCAAATAACCATTGCACATGTGTCTTTGGTTAAACTCACAGGAGTGGGTAAAGAATCAATCACTTTTTTTTTTACCCTTTCCCTCACAGCACTTCGAACACCCTTGCTTTCTTTCTCTTTTTCTTTTTCTTTTTTATTTTTACCACCAATTCCTCCAGACTCTGTAGTTTCAACACATGCTTTAGACCCTACTAGTACAAAGCTATTCTCCAAATTTGTTCTCTCCCCGCAACAACCTTGCGAGCAAGAATCTTTACTCTTTTCTTAGAGGTTGGGGTGGTGGAAGGGATGATAGTGGGTGTGGAAGTCTAATCAAACTGAATTTCAGTTTTGAAAAGACTTTGGAGTGTATCCCTAGAATCTAGGTACTTCAATTCGGTTGGGAGTCTTTTGAACAGAACTGGTTCACTTGTAACGAATAAGTCCAAAAGGAGTTTGGAATTAAGTAGGACTCTGCTCATGATCCAAATATTATTATTTCAAATTATGCAGAGTGTAGAAAACATACCGTGTTATCTTGATGAACTAGGTTCTTCACTGATAATTCTCTTGTGTAAGTCAAAATTTGCCAAAACAGAGAAAATATCATTAGAGATTAATGAGTCATTTTAACACATAGCACAAGAGTATACTATTGAAAGTATGAGTCTGAGCAAAAATTAATCTAATTATATACACATTTTCAGATTTTCTAACCAAAACCAACAAAATAAAATCAATTTTTTTCGTTGTGAATTCTGAACTGATCCTTTTAGGCGATCTTAATCATCCCTAATTCTAACCTATTCCTTTCAAAGTGATCTCTACTTAGGGATTTTGTGAAGATGTCAACTATTTGCTTGTCAGTAGCACAAAATTCCACAGTGATCAACCCTTTTTCATAGTTATCCCTCAAAAGGTGATGCCTAACATCTATGTGCTTATTTCTCTTGTGATGAACCGGGTTCTTGGTCATACTAATTGCACTATTGTTATCACAAAAAATAGGGATACAACCAACATCAATTCCAAAGTCCATTAATTGTTGTTTGATCCACAACAATTGAGCACAACATGAAGCAACAATAATATACTCAGCTTCAGCAGTAGATAAGGCCAGTGAATTTTGCCTTTTGGTGGCCCAAGGCACAAGACATGAGCCAAGAAAGTGTGCCATACCTGAGGTGCTCTTTCTATCCACAAGAAAACCTGCATAATCAGCATCAGCATATCCCACAAGATTGAAATTACTACCTTTTGGATACCAAAGACAAAGATCAGTGATGCCTTTTAGATATCTCAAAATTCTTTTGACAACAGTCAAGTGAGACTCCTTCGGATTTGCTTGAAATCTTGCGCAAAGGCCTACACTGAAAACAATGCTAGGTCTACTAGCAGTGAGATACAACAATGAGCCAATCATTCCCCTATACAACTTCTGATTGACAGATGAACCAGGTTCATCCATATCCAACTTTGTAGCTGTTGCAATAGGAGTGTCAATTTCTTTGGAATCTTCCATTTTAAACCTTTTAACAACTCTTTTACATACTTCTGCTGATGGATCATAGTTCCATTTGAATTTTGTTTAATTTGTAAGCCTAAAAAGAAATTAAGCTCACCCATCATGCTCATTTCAAATTCACTCCCCATTAGTTTAGCAAAATCTTTACTTAACTTATCAGTAGTTGCTCCAAAGATTATATTATAAATATGTATCTGAACTACCGAGAGATCTTTACCTTTTTCTTTCAAGAACAAAGTATTGTCAATTTTACCTCTCTTGTAGTCATGCTCAAGCAAAAATTTTGATAATCTTTCTTACCACGCTCTTGGCACCTGCTTGAGCCCATAAAGTGCTTTGTCAAGTTTGTACACATGATCAGGACTCTCCTTGCTTTCAAACCTTGGAGGTTGCTTGACAAACACTTCTTCCTTTAGATAGCCATTGAGGAAGGCACTCTTGACATCCATCTGGTGGGGGGTGAATTTCATATAAGCGGCAAAGGCTATGAGGAGTCTTATTGCTTCCAACCTTGCAACTGGAGCAAAGGTTTCATCATAGTCTATGCCCTCCTCTTGGCTATATCTTTGAGCCACCAATCTTGCCTTGTTCCTTGTAACAGTTCCATCTTCATCAAGTTTATTTCTGAAGACCCATTTTGTGCCAATTACTGATCTGTCCAAGGGTCTTGGCACCAGATTCCAAACTTGACTCCTTTCAAATTGGTTGAGTTCATCTTGCATTGCATTTACCAAGTCTGCATCCTGCAAAGCCTCAGTAACATTTTGAGGTTCAATAAGATATAAGAAAGCATCAAAAGCACAAAGATTCTTTAATGAAGATCTAGTTTTTATTCCAGAGGTTGGATCAGTAATTATGTTCTCAATGGGATGAGAACTTTGATACTTGTAAGGTTTCACAACTAACTGGTTTCCTTTTGATGTTCCTTCAATGCTTTGTTGCTGTGGAACAGGTTCATGGACCGGTTCCCTTAAGGTTTGAGAATCATTTCCTCTTTGTTCTATACCCCTGTCAGGTTGCCCTGGGTAGAAGGACCTGTTCCATCACCTGTTCCTTCTTCCAGTGCAGCTTCAGTCTGGGCTGTGGTTTCATTTAAGTTTCTTACCAGCCCAATTGCTTCATCATCATGTTCCTATCTTACCAACTCCAATGATTTCACCTTTCTTCCTATTTTCAAAGGAAACATTACCTTCTTTGAGGTCCTCGAGTGAAAGGAACTGGTTCTTGCTTCCTATCATGTGCTTTGAGCAGCCATTATCCATGTACCATATTTGGCTGCTCCCTTTCACTTGGACCTGCAAAAGGAAATCAGGGGTTAGTCTTAGGAACCCAAACTAGTTTGGGTCCCTTTCTATAGGCAAAAAGATAAATCAAATTCTTTTTAGCCCAACTTGGCAACCTATTTTTTCCTTGAACAAACTTTTTATTCTTTTGACTAGCCTTTTCTTTTGCAGTGCATTCACTTTTATAGTGACCAGTCTTACCACATTGTGTGCAAATTTTGTTCTCAGGAAGTGTGAGATACTAGCTTTTGGGATCACATTTAGGTGGCAGATTCCCAAAGCCAATTCCTCTTCTATTTCTACCGTGATGTTCATGTAGCCATGACAGTGCATCGGAGGACCTGTTCTATTTACAAGTTCTGTCTAGTTCATGCTTGACCTTGCCTAGATCCTTTGTCAAAATTCTTACCTGCTCATCATTCTTATACAACTCATCTTTTAGTTTACCTACATTTTCTTCTAGAGTGAGTTGTGTGCAATCAGTTGTCTTTTTACTTGTTCCTAATTTTAGTTTTAGGTTTTCAGATCTAAGTTCTAGGACATTTAATTCAAATGCATGAACCTGGTTCTTTAGTGCAGTATTTTCACTTACAGTTTCACTAACTCTAAGTTCCAGGTTCTTACATTTTGCTTTTAAAATCACACATTCCTTAGACAACTGTTTCTTTTCATTGTTTATATCCTCAGATTCATCAATGAAATCTAGAAGTAACTTAGATAGCCTTCCTTTAGACAAAAACTTAATCTTGTCTTTTAGATGGATTATACTTACTTCAGATTCCTCGTCGGATTCTCCAATTGCCATAATTATTTGTTCATCTTCATCTTCTTCATCTGAGTCCTCATCTGAGCTTTCTCCCCAAGCAGTAACCATAGCCTTTGTTGATCCTTTATTCTTCTTGGGATGAACCTGTTCCTTCTTTCTGTTTCTTCGTTCAGCTCTTTCCTTCTTCCATTCAATTTTCCATTGAGGGCAGTTTTTGATGTGGTGATCAGTCTTACCACACTTGTAGCAGCCCTCATTGGTCTGTTTTTCAGGAACCCTTAGTTTGTTGTAGCCTCCACTTCTTGAAGAACCCTTTCCTCTCATTAGGTACTTCTTGAAGTCCTTTGTGATCATAGCCATTTCATCATCTTCTAGATCAGAACCTTCAGTGATTCTGAGTGCCAGGCTCCTTTCCTTCTTGGGTGCATCCATATTCATGGTTTGCCTTCTAAGTTCATAAGCAGTGAAATTTCCAATTAACTCATCCAACCTAAGAGTGGCACTGTTTTTTTGATTCCTGGATAGCAGGTATTTTACTCTCCCATGAGACTGGCATAACCCTTATCAAAATCTTCTCAACTTTGTCTTCTTCAAGAATAACCCTTCCAAGAGACTTATGTTCATTTGTCAGTGTGGTGAACCTTGTATACATCTCTTGGATGGTTTCTCCTTCCTTCATCGTGAAATTCTCATATTGAGAAAATAGTAGTGTTCCTCTGGACCTCTTCACTTGAGGTGTTCCTTCATAGGCCACTTGCAAAGTGTCCCAGATTTCCTTAGCAGTAGTGCAGCTTTGGATTCTACTGTACTCATCTGGGCCGAGTCCACAAACAAGCCATTTTTTGGCTTTAGCATTCTTCTCTCACTTCCTCAAGTCGTCAGCATTGCAGTCAGCTCTTGTTTTTGGCACCTCTTCTCCTTCGGCATTTATCTTCATGGTAGCCAATGGACCATCTGTGACAATGTCCCATAGCTCATAGTCTTCTCCTGTGATGTGGTCTCTCATTCTGTTTTTTCACCAGGAGTAGTACTGGCCATTGAAGAGTGTTGGCCTAGCAGTAGATTGCCCTTCCTAGTTTCCATGTGGTACACTCATCTTGATCTTTTCCTAAGGTGTTAGCCTCTTCAAGGATAACCTACTCTGATATCAATTAATGTTTTATACGTCAATACCACACAAGAGGGGGGGTGATTTGTGTGGTGTCCGATTTTTTGCGTGCACAGATTATAGAAGGACCTGGTTCTTCTATGTGTTCCAACTACTACTGTTGCGGAATAATAAGTACAGAAAATAAAAAACACAAGTATTTTACGTGGAAAACACCTGGCTCAAAAGGTGAAAAAATCACGACCTACTTCCCAGTAGGATTTTTCCAAACTCTCCACTAAATCACTGAGCCAAAAACTGCATTTACAAAACACTTTTGTAAACCTAGGATTAACTCTAATCCTGTTGTGGCAGCCAGCCTCTAACTGCTGCGACAACTTCAAATTAACTCTAACTTGAATACTCTGAGTATCTATTATAATTGACTCTAGATAAAGCTGAAAGGTATAATATGAAAACACCTACTACAATTGAACTAGAATAAAAGACAGACACTTGGAACTGGTTCTTCTATCTGGTTCATGTAGTTTCAGGTTCGCACATTTGAATCACACACGAACTGCTTGCAAAATGCCTTGCTATTTTGCTCTCAATTCACGTTTAACTTCTGCTTTTGTGCGTCACTTGTAGAATGAGAACTTCCTGCGATTTATAGAGTTAGTAGAGTAGAAAGCAACTAGAGTTCTAATTCTACTCTTCCTTGATGGAAGAGTTCTAGTTGATCTCAACCTCTAACTCCTCCCTTATCTTGGATAGTGTTCTCTTTGATTAAGGAGTCCTTCTCCTTATCAATTATGCAACCCTTTTCGATAAGGAAATATCTATTATTATGCCAGATTTCGTTTATCTCCTACATGTGCATCTCACGTGCTTTGAATATGTCCGTGTCTATGCCTACCAGTGATAGACCTGATTCATCCCTAAGTTACTTTGTCAATCTTCAAAACCATCCTTTACTTGGGCCAACATTGACCCTCAATGAATTTCTATAACTTAAATATGCTACACAAAGTTGACCAGCCTGATTGTCTTAGAAATATGGACACAAAATTACACGTACAAGAGGAAAAATAAGTTTATATTTATTCCTCCATTGTTCTTTATCAGTAATTATATATATCAAGGACAGTTGACATTAAGCTACAATTGTATCTGGTCATATCACATGGATTTAATAGATTAAAGTAAGATAAATGTCTCGAATAACTGAAGACAACCCATTTGGCCATTGGTCAACTCCAACTTTTTTTCTTCTGCTTCCTTGTTCCTTGAAACAAACGAAAACAGAAAGAGAAACTGTCAACAACTTGGTTCTAAATAGGAAAATTCAAAACTAAAATTAGAAGAACACATGACACAGTTCTTTCTTTTTTTATGGGGTAAAACCATGCGCTACTCGCTGGCCAAGCTAATATGGATTCGCACCGTACATTTAGGGACCATTGAAGGGGAGCACTCCCTACGAAGAGTTTCTCCATTTCTAATGCTCAAATCGAACATCTAGTTAGGAGTGGAGGATCTCATCTATTCCATCGCATCCCTTGTTGGTTGCAGATAACACTTTTCAATTAGTTCACATTTGAAAACAAGCTAACAAAACATATGTTTTGATGTCCACATTTGTATAGTATCTCCTATTGTTTAAACGGAGATCAGACGTAGAACTAAAGCAAATTTAATCTGGTAATCTATTTGTTTGTCCAAACATTTTCAAATCTAACAATGAATAGACTTTATAGTGTTCGTTTATTTGTAATTGTTGGGCTAAACTAGTCCAAAGATATTTTTAACATGGTGTGACTATATTCATTTTGGGCTAAACTCCCATGATTTTGGTTCTGCTTCTTTGTACTGTTCTAGGGCCCTACTAGCAATCCATAAATACTTGTCAAAACAGAAATACAACAAGAATTAAGCTAACAAGTCATACATCTATTCATATTCCAACTATATACTGACTCCTCAACATTCTTTCAAAGTTACTAATCTTTTCTTCTTTTCGTCTCAATCTTTTTTCGGATTGCTTCTGCTATAGGCTATAATTTTGTTCCATATAGTAGAAGATGAGAAATTGGAACAGGACCTTTCTTGGGTTTATTTATCTTCCTTTCTTTTTGAGAATTGAAGCCCGACCTGAATACACTGAAAGAATTTCAGGAATTACTGGTGATGTTTTGGAAGATGATCCAGTAGGAAGGTTAAAAGTTTATGTATATGAGCTTCCCAGCAAATATAACAAGAAAATCGTGCAGACAGATTCGCGATGCCTCAATCACATGTTTGCAGCTGAGATATATATGCATCGTTTCCTGTTATCCAGTCCTGTTCGAACCCTTAATCCAGAGGACGCGGATTGGTTTTAATACATCCTATATAAGCTTCTCGGGTTCACCAACTGCATGACCAGCTTATAAAACTCCTTCAAATCTGTAAAGGAAATAAATAAATTAGTAGGGCGCGACCTCGTAAGTTATGGTTTAAACGAAAATATGATCATTAAAAAAAAACATAATTTCATAGCACAAACTGATACTATTTCAATTCGAGTTGAAATGAAGTTGCTTATTCTTTATCTATAATAACAAACATTCATTATTCTTGAAAGACTGGACTATAAAGACGACCACTAGAATTTCAGCTTCCAACCATCAGTACTCTGTCATGAATTGAATATTTGAAGCTGATTAATTTGGGATATCGTCATATAAAATTATCAAATTATCTGTGATCTGCCCTGAGCAGAGAATAGCTAATAGCAATGTGGGCTTCCTAGTTTTAGATTTGACAAAAGGACTTTTAGATTTATTCCACCTTTGGCCGGTAGAGCTGAAACCATCATCATAATTTGATTGATAATTCTACAGTTCTACCATTTCAAAGTAAAACGTAAGTTCGTGTAACAGAGTGTCAAAGCGAATACTCAATAAGCTAGTGTACAAATAAACACGTTTAACTTCAGTTGCATTGGATCAACAACATACCTGTTTTTTTGCTGCTTGGGGATGAAGAGCTCAAAACCAGAAGTTCCCAACATTCCCTCTAATTCTTCCCTGACGGCCTCGGCTGACTTGACAAGTTCTTCATTGCACGATATTATCTCAACTGATTTCAGGGAAGAGGCATCCCCAAAACGAGAAGGGATCTCCTTAAGATATCGACATTTTTTCAATACCAAGTGTTCAAGGCATGGGAAGGCATCATCTGAAGCATTCCATTCTGAAAAAGAAGGATTTTCTAGTTTCAAGAATTTGAGTTTAGGGAATTTCTCATCATTCACTTCCCATATATTGGAGCTAATGGTAACTCCTAACAGCTTGAGTACCTCAAGTTTTGGAAGAGTTGCAACTTCAGTAAGATGTATGTGAAAATTGGACAGTACCAACTTCTTCAAGCTTGCTGGGAACTTCAACTGATCGATCAAGGTCAATTTAGTACCGCAAGAGATCTTGAGCGTTTCAAGCTTAGTAAGATTGCTAAATGCAGGAAACGAGCCAACAAATTTGGAAACTTCACATCTCAGTTTCCGAAGATTTGGTGTCTTTTCCAAGATCTTATTGGCATTATCCACACAAGAAAAACATGCTGAGGAAACAGTTTGCAAATTAACCATTGACGAGGGGCTATTTGAGAATTCTTGTCCACTATTCAAAGTGAAGAATGCTCGATCATAGATATGAAGATGCGGCAACTTAACCATCTTCCAAATGGTATCTGATAATGATACTCGTCCTCTAAGTCCTTGAACTATCAATGTTTCAAGGTTACGAAGATTGTCAGGGAGTGATAATGCATCTTCTGCCGTCCGAAAAGCAAGATACTTCAAAAGGGTTAATTCTTGTGGGATAGAATCAATCAGGGTGAATTCAAAGTCTAATACCCTTAGAAACTTGAACCTTTTAAAAGTGTTTGAAACACAGTCTATTGAAGAGAATGCAATATTTCTAGCCTCCCTGAACTGGAAAGATTTCACATGGGAGAAAAACAAACACCATTTTGGAAGATTTTCACTTTGAGAATAAAAGTATAAGCGGCGTGAAGTATTGCACATTGGAGGAAAAAATTGAGAAGGATCTGAACCTCTGTCCCTGTTAATGGAGAAATAGGTATAATTAAAAGAAGCCTTAAAGATTGAAAAGGTAAAATTAATTAATGTTTTTATTACCTTATCCTTTCTAAAAAATTCTCCGACTTCGCTTTCTTCCTGCAATATTCAAGCACCAGGTCATTCTGGAAATACTCCCATATATAAAAAACACGGTTTCAAATAATGTGGTAGATTCTGATAACTCAGATCTAGTGTGCCCTCCGATTGAGCCTGAATATTTGAACCTAAGTTTGTTGATACTTGTACCCAACAATGTTTTTCCTTCTTCATTCTTGTGAGGATACCTGCTACCAGAACCATTGAAAGAGGAAGCCCTCCACATTTTTGTGCTATGCTTTTGCCGACAGCCTCTAAGACCTTGGGACATCTTTCTTTGTTGAACACCTTATTCTGTAATAAGGTCCAACTTTCAGCAATACTTAAAAATCGAAGCTTATGGGGAACACTAACGTGTTTAGCATAAGATGCAACTTCATAATGCCGAGTTGTTAGAATAATTCTACTTCCTTTGTTATTTTCAGGGAAGCATGACTGTAATTCATCCCATGCACTCTTTTTCCAGACATCATCAACGAGGACAAGATATCTCTTGGGCTTTAAAAGTTTCTGAAGCTTGTATGCTAATTCACTTTCAGCCTCTCTATCAAGTTTAGCTGTATCATCAGTAACATCACGTAGAAGGGCTAGTAACAAGTCCTTCCGTTTATATTCTTGAGAGACACAACAGTGAGCACGGATATCAAAATAAGAGACAACTAACTCATCAAAATATAGTTCGTGTGCCAGAGTTGTCTTGCCTAATCCAGGCATTCCAACAATTGAAACGACATCAAGATTTACTGATCCTTTGATTAGTTTGGCTCTTAGTTCGTTCATCACATCCTTGAAGCCCACCATCTCTTCATTCGTGCTTGGATTGCTGGCAAATCGTGAAGAAGTATCTGTAGGGGAAGCATCTGCGATGTTATGCAATACCAAGTCAAACGCGGTATTTTCTTGAACCTCTGCTACCTCTGCCATGAGCATTCTAATATCCTCTCCAATGTTCAAGATCCAGAGAAATAAACACCAATCAGGAACATCTTTTTTCTTACAAGCATCAAATACATATTCTACCTCATACATCAAACCATTTGTATGTGTTACAAAATGTTGAAGTCCGACTTGTGTTTCAACAATAGCTTGAAAGCACTTGAGTTCTTTCTGAATTGTCTGAACTTGGCTCTTGACAGAAACAACTGAATTTGAATAAAGGCTTAGAAACTTCTCCATGTTGTCTAAAATGAAATCAGCAGAGCCCACTCTGTCAATTCCAGACAAGTTGGACTGAAGGAGAAATGTCTTTCTTGTGATGAGATAGATCATTGCATGCAGATTCTGAATTTTGACTCGGAAATCAAGATCACCCTTCTCCTTTTTGTTTAATGAGTAAACAAGAATTCCTGCATCAACAATCACAGAATCTATATCTTGAAGAAAAAATTCAGAGACCTGTATTAGTAGATGGGCGCTCAAGAAGTTGAGCATCTCCTTTATGTCTAGTCCACTTAAAATGAATGGTAACTCTTCCAAATTGTGTAGAAGAGTCTCCACAAATCCAACTTCACAGTCTACCACATACTTAATTTGGATAACGGGATACCATTGTGACTGCTGTAACTTTATAGCTTTCAGGACATCAATATAGATCTTGGAGATGCTTGGCTCAATAGGCTGAATTTTGCTTCGCAGTAGATCAGAAAACAAAGGATAACCCTCATCTGCAGCAGAGTCTCGATATATCTGTTCCGTGCTTCATAGGAGATTAGAAAACAAAAGATATTCTTCATCTGGGTATCCGTCTGCATGGTTTGGAAGATACAACCAGGTAACCATTATTGTGTGCCAGGCCACTTCTAAAACATGAGTGAAGAAAGTATGCTGGACCTCAGGCTCTACGCATCTGTCTGAAACAAAGTTGACAAAACTAAAAAGGAACTTCAACTCCTTCAAAACCTTTTCAACTTGATCCACGAGTCCCTCAACATGAAGGGGTGAACTTGGATCATCAAGTTTCAGTAGATCACTGAGATTCTCTATCACGGTATCAATGAATTCCAAAACAAAATTGGGAATAACAGTATCACCGTTGTTGGCTAAAAGTTGAAATGATACTTTGAAAAAGGAGTATTCAGCTTTTCTGATTTTCAACTTAGTCTGCCAAAACGTGTTTTGCAAGCCGGAGACACTGCGATAAAATTAGTGGATCCCTTGTCTTCTGTAGATCTGGATGAGATCAGCTGCAGCACCTTGAAACAGAGCTTGGACTTTTCTTATGAGATCTGGTTCACCTGTGAAGATCTGTAAGTTGAGAATGATATCCAACAACTTGAAATCCCTTTCGAGGAACTTAAATTTATCAACTTCAAACAGATCTACTCCGAAAGAATCAAATTCATCTTTGATCCTCTGCAGAGTTTCAATGGGGAGAGATTCCTCTGAAGACAGATATTTCTCTGAAAATATAAGTAAAGAACTGCATTCCTCTACAGTTTGCCAAAGATTGTCTTGGAAACGACGTATCTTGTGCTGCAGAGTGTCAAGGGAATCAGATTCCTCTGAAAGAAATACAATATGGAATGAGCTGCATTCATCTTCAGTCTGCTTCAGAGTTTCACGTAGATGAAATAACTTTGACAGATACTCGTCTGAGAACACAAGGAATGAGCCCCAATCCTCTTCAATCCTGTGCAGAGTGTCAAGGGAACAAGATCCCTCTGAAAAATGATATCCGTCTAAAACCATACAGAATGAATGACATTCCTCTGCAATCCATGTCGGAGTTGTAGGAATACGAGCATAGGAACTCCATTTCTGTTCAATCAGTTGCAGTGTTTCAAGGGGATTAGGTATGTCCGAAGACATATCTCCTCTTCTCATAGCAAATACTGTGATAACAGCAGCTGTTGTGGATGAAACTTTTGTAAACTCAAAACTAATGGTTTCAATCTGTCATCTTACTAATCCACTTGTAGCTACTTCAAATTTGACCAAGTCATTTTGACAGAAACAACTACCAAAATTAAGTTGGTCTCCACTGTCCCTTCATTATTTTTATCAGCCAGTTAATTGACAAGATCATGCATGGTTCCTGACCACATAAGTGAAGAGACTTTTGACTTTTCCAAGTTATAGAGATCCTAAATGAATTTTTATATACGATACCAATTAAATGGGTTCACAAAACAGGGATTATATTTTAGTCATTCAAATTTGACCAAGTCACTGAGACCCTCATCGAATTTCTATGACCAAGTCACTGAGACTTACAAGAATAAGACTAATGAGAGTGAAAATACAAAGGAAAAGGGAGCAAACCAGGAAAGAAAGTTTTAAAAAGTTAAGGAGAAGGCTAAATAGGTGCAGCTCAGGGGAAGAATCTGCGGTTATCCAGATTCATTTATCCCTCCTCCAAAAGTATATATGTTCTTGAAATCTTGGGTGTAGTGGATTCTTCTGTCTGAACTTTCAACAATGAGCTAGAGGAGATAGCAGAGAGATCAATGATGGGGGTGACGTGTGATATGTTAAATTACTCATTGACTTGGAGGACCAAAAACATATGGAGCAATTTCTTTTTCTAGAGAAATGGCCAAATACTGTATATTCTTATAGGGTCATTCATATTCTTGCTTGTCTTCAGTAACTCGTTTTTGTGAATAGACACCCTTAAACTTGGCTGGAACTTTTACCTATTGAACTTTATACCAAATGTGTCACCTCTGCCTCCGCTTCCCCACCTCCATAACAACACTGGACCAACACTCGCCTATGAAAATCACAACCTTCATTTTGAAATTTAAGCTGAAAAGAGCAAAGACAGCACACTACCAATCATACTTATAATTAACACAAAATCAATATTGGGATAAGGAATCGATAGCATCCAAAGTCCACCACTCCCATTCCACTAGCTGCTTTAAAATCAGAACAATTCAATATATGCGGTAAATTAATAGTGGCAGATTTCCGGTTATCAAATTCAATTGAGCCCATAAAGTAGTCGGACCACATCCCCCTTCAGTTCTCGGTGTCCCGACTCCCAACCGCACCCTTGGGACTGACGCCGTCGCACCCCCAACACCCACCTCTGTTTTCTCCGTCAACCGATAACTGTCAAAATAAACCTTAAGTAAAGCTTACAACAAAGTCAGTTACTAGAGTAAGGTGTAACAAATTAGGAGGAAGATGAAAGAGAAAGTAGAAGAGGGAAAATGTGATTTTTTACATGTTCACGCGCCTAGCTGACAAATACTTCTCTTTGCCATGTTATTATGCACATGTAGTACCAGGTTGGTCGGAGTATATGCTAAATTAGGTGTTAAAATGAAAATTGGAATCTAAGTATAAAGTCTTGTCTAACTATTAGCCGTATTTATTTCTTAAGCTTGACAAAGTTCCAAAGTGAATTAGGTGAATTTTACCTGTCAAAATGCTTTAGAAAATTGGAGAAAAGATAGGAGTAACTATAAAAGTTAAAATATTTATCTTGCTCTACCCATAAAAGAATTCTACCAATTAAATAATTACAATCCTCTACCTATTTAATAAATAGACGAGTATCTCAAAATAACCATCCACGCTCGCTAATGCCCTAACTATAAAAACGGAAAAGCTGCTCAAATTTGGCAGAATTTTACAAAAATTAGCGCACAAAAATTGAGATTTTCACCAGTATCACAGAATCGTTGTTGAAGATTTGAAGATCGTCAGCCTGATTTGAAGACGCAAGCCTGAAAAAACAGAGCGAAGATGTTGATTTCTCTTTAAATTTTGACTTTTTCTCCTTAAATTTTGTAGAAGTATTAATTTGTTCTAATCATAACAGTTGATTTGACTTTCGAAGATGCTGAAACTTTTGATGCTCTAATTCGCATCGCGTTGTTCCGATTTTGATTTCGTAGATTACAAGAAGTTTAGCGCTCAAACTTCTGAATTTTTGACTAAAATTTTGTTCTCGGTTTGGAGATCTGGAGATCTGGAGGTTTGAATCATAATAGCTGATTTGAGCTCGAAAAATCTTCTGTTAAAATTCTGTATTTCACACCAACACTGTTATTATTTGCACTGTCGAGATTCGATTTTGGACATAAAAGTAGTTATAACTTCAGAATCTGTACAATTATGAAAAATATACCAATTCTATTGCAGCATAGTGGAGAATGGGATGAAAATCATAATTTCGTAAACTTTCATGTTGATATAATTCTATTAAAGATCTGTTGGAAATTTAAACAACTTCTTAGAGAGATTGCAAAGCAACTGCAAAAGGACAGTAACACAATAGTTATTCAGTATGCGATTACTCAAGGATATCCGCCAATTACAATATGCAGCGATATGAGTGTTAGTGTTTACATGAAATTAAAAAAAGTAAGTGCATGGATGACAACACTCCCATTATGCGTGTCATTTGCTAAAAATACTATAGCTGCAAGCACTTCCAGTTTCGATGTTGCTACAATTTCATCAGAAATTGCACAATTTGAAAGCAGTGATATGATTAGTACTTTTGATGTGCAAGAAGGAGATGGCATCAGTATAAAACTTGATGATGCAAATATCATTACTGATCAATTTCATCAAAAAGTTGAAAAGGGACAAATTTACAAAGACAAGAACCTGCTGGCTCTCGTTATGAAACAATATGCCGTTAGAGAAAATTGTCAATATCGGGTTAATAAATCATGCCCAAGAAGGTTCGTCTGCATTTTTTGAAGCAAAAGACGATGTGATGCCTATATAGTATATCAAGATGCTAAATCAGTATACTATGTGATACCTATATAGTATATCAGGATGCTAAATCAGTATACTATGTGATACCTATATAGTATAACAGGATGCTAAATCAGTATAGTATAGAATTGTACTGGTTTGTGTGTGTGTTTTTTATCAGTAAAAAATGATACTGATATAGTATATCATTATGCTATATCAGTATACTATGTAAGTATAAATTGTATTGATTTTTGTGTGTGTATTTTTTATCAGTAAAATATGATACAGATATAGTACATAAGTAAGCTAAATTAGTATACTATGTGAGTATAAAATTGTACTTGTTTGTATGTATTTTTTATTAGTAAAAGATGATATCAATATAGTATATAAGTATGCTATATGAGTATACTATGTGAGAATAGAACTGTACTGGTTTGTGTGTGTGTTTTTAATCAATAAAACATGATACCGATATAGTATATATGTATGCAAAATCAGTATACTATGTGAGTATAGAATTGTACTAGTTTTGTCATGGCCCAAAACTAACATGTCGTGATGGAGCCTAACGTGGCACTAGCCGACATTTCAAAATATACCTCCAACACTTTTAGATGAAAAATAAATAGCACGGGTTTAAAGTATCAAAACTCTCAAACATTGGAAAGAAGTTCGAAAACCAATACGGAAACTCCCAACATCGGAGTGTCACTGAGTACATGAGCATCTATACAACACAAGTCTAGAATTAGTGTCTATGAAAGACTAAAACTAGATACATAAAGCTGAAAGATAGGGAAGGTAAGACAAGGTCAGCGAACGCCGGGCAACTACCTTAGAATCTCCAAATGATCAAGTCGTGCAACGAAATCAACACCCACCGTGTCCGAAAATACCTGAATCTGCACACGAAGTGCAGGGTATAGCGTGAGTACAACCAGCTCAATAAATAACAAGAATAAATTATGAACTGAATGTAGTGATGAGCTTCACGGATATAGTTCAATTATAGAAATTACAACATAGAAGGAAAGGCATGCTTTCAAGTTCAACAATTAAACTCAGTGCAAGTAAGATATATCAATTCTGAATGATATGAGGAATACGACCTATATATATCTACATGCCAATGTACATGCTATATGTAATGCACCACACTAGAAGCTTTGTGTACTCACACTCTTGGAATACTCAATCACTCAATATTGTATATGGCCAATCCAGCACAGGGAAGGTTCATTCCATATATATATATATATATATATCGACTGACAGTCAGTCACTCAGTACTGTATACGGCCTATGCATCCCAGGAAAAATTCATCCCTAAATATAAATGATTCGGGCAAGATCCATGCCCAGGGAAGATACATCCCTCAATATAAATCAACAGCGCTCATTGTGGGTGTGCAGACTCCGGAAGGGCTCCTTCAGCCTAAGCGCTATAACAAGCTAATCTTGGCTTAAATCAATAAACATGTTGCACCGTACAGCCCGATCTCATAAATATCCTCACAATCAAGCTCTCGACCTCACTCAGTCATCAACCTCTCTAGTCTCTCGGGCTCTCAGTAATCGTGACAATCAACCGAAACATCAATGATATAATGTATCAATAATGAACAATAGAGACTAAGATGTAATATGGAAGCAAATTTGTGATTGAGTACAAAACATCAAATTAGCTGATAATTTAACATGTACAGGACCTCTGTGGGTCCCTATAGTGCCAACACATAGTCTAAATATGATTTCTAACATGATTTTGCAGTTCAATTTCTATAACACATGGATAATATACGGATAACAACATATTTTTCAACTATTCAGTTCCATGGAATTGACCAAGTCATAATTCCTATGGTACACGGCCACACGCCCGTCACCTAGCATGTGTGTCACCTCAAAACTAATCACATGACATATATTATGGGCTTTTATACCCTCAAAACCAAATTTAGAATTGTTACTTACCTCAACCCGTGCAAATCCTTACTCCAACACACCCTTGCCTCTCAAACCGGCATCCAAATGCCTCGAATCTAGCCACAAACAGTTCAATACAATCAACACGGGCTAAAGGAATCAATTCCATAAGAAATTACTAAGTTATTAATCAAAAATCAAAAGTCGACTCATAAGTCGGCCCTTGGGCCCACGTCTCGAAAACTGATACAAATTACAAATTCCAAAAGCTCATCCAACCACGAGTCCAACCATACCAAATTTACCAAAATCCGACACCAAATCGCCACCTAAAACCCCAAATCAATCTCTCTAATCCCTAGCCTTAAATTCCTAAATTCCACCTTAAATACACACAAACTGGGTGGAGAATTCAATGGGGAAACAAGTTTATTGATTAAAAATGAATCCAAGTGACTTACCTCAAGAAACCCCTCAAAAATCCTGTCAAAAATCGCCTAATCCCGAGCTTGAAATATTAAAAATGAAGAAAAATCACGAACCCTTGAATTTAAGTGTTCTGCTCAGCCTTTTCGCTTCTGCGGCACTACTTCTGCGGTCAACCATCCTCATTTGCGGAACTTACTTAAAGCCGGCCAACCATTTCTGCGGACGCAAATCCCGCTTCTGCGGGTGTGCATCTGCGCAAATCATCCGTTTTTGCGGACCAACCTCCCCAAGCTCCCTTCTGCTTCTGTGACCCTCCACGTGTAGGTGCGAGTCCGCACCTATAGAAATTATTCTGCATATGCGCTCCACAGTTCTTAATCTAGCCTCTGCTTCTGTGTTACTCTAGCCGCACCTGTGGCATCACACCTGCGACCATCCCCTCGCATGTGCGATCACACCAGAAAACTCCCAGCTTCAACAATGCACTAAGTCCCATTTTCGATCCGTTAACCATCCAAAATCAACCCGAGGCCCCTAGGACATCAGCCAAACATACCAACAAGTCCTAAAACACTATAAGAACTTAGTTGAGCCCTCAAATCACCTCAAAAGCATGAATCACACCCCAATTCAAGCCTATTGAAACTAAGGAATCCCAACTTCTATAAACGACACCGAAACCTATCAAATCACATCCGATTGACCCCAAATTTTGCACACAAGTCACAAATGACACCACAGACCTACTCCAACTCCCAGAACCCCAATCCGAGCCTAGTAACCATAAAGTCCACTCTCAGTCAAACTTTCAAATTTCCAACTTTTGCCATTTCAAGCCTAATCCCACTACGGACCTCCAAATCACAATCCGTACACGCTCCTATGTCCAAAATTACCCAACGGAGCTAACAGAGCCATATTAACTCCATTCCGGAGTCATTTACACATGAGTCAACATCCGGTCAACCATTTCAACTTAAGCTTTTAACCTTGAGACTAAGTGTCTCAATTCATTCCGAAATCTCTCCAGACCCAAACTTACTACCCCGACAAGTCACATAACAACTGTAAAATACAAAATGAGTGGTAAATGGGGGAATGGGGCTACAGCTCTCGAAACGACCGTATGGGTTGTTACATTCTCCCTTATTAAACAAACGTTCGTCCTCGAACGGGTCTAGAAACGTACCTGGAGTCTCAAATAGGTGTGGATATCTGTTCTGCATCTCCCGCTCGGTGTCCCACATAGCCTCCTCAACTGGATGACGTCTCCACTGCACCTTCACTGAAGCTATGTCTTTTGACCTCAACTTTCAAACATGTTGATCTAAAATGGCCACCAACTCCACATCATAAGTCAAATCATCATCCAACTACACCGTGCTGAAATCCAAAACATGAGACGGATCGCCGACATACTTCCGGAGCATAGAAACATGAAATACTGGATGCACACTCGACAAACTACCTAGGGCTCAACTTACCCTTCTTCCCGAACATCATAACACCCTTCATGGGTGAAACCTTCAGCAGTACCTTTTCCCCAAACATGAAAGCAACATCACGAACCTTCCTATTGGCGTAACTCTTCTGTCTAGGCTATGTTATGCGAAGCCGATCCTGAATCAATTTAACTTTGTCCAAAGCATCCTGAACCAAGTCAATACCTAATAGCCTAGCCTCCCTAGGCTCAAACCAACCTACCGGAGATCGACATTGTCTTCCATACAAAGCCATATACGGAGCCATCTGAATGCTCGACTGGTAGTTGTTGTTATAGGCAAACTCCGCGAGCGGCAGAAATTGATCCCATGAACCCCCGAAATCAATGAAACAAGCACGTAACATGTCCTCCAATATCTAAATAGTGTGCCCGGACTGTCCGTCCATCTGAGGGTGAAATGTCGTGCTCAACTCAACCTGGGTGCCCAACCTTCACTACACGGCTCTCCAAAACTGAGATGTAAATTGCGTGCCAGGAAATGAAATGATGGACACTGGCACATCGTGAAGGAGAACAATCACGGATGTAAATATCAGCCAACTACTCTGAAGAATAAGTAGTTTCAATTGGAATGAAGTGCGCGGACTTGGTCAGCCAATCCACAATTACCGAAGAGCATCAAACTTCCTCGAAGTTCGTGGGATCCCAACTACAAAATCCATGGTGATCGCTCCCATTTCTACTCTGGAATCTCTAGCCTCTGAAGCAATCTCTAATGCTCATACTTCACCTGCTGACAGTTAAGGCATCAAGCAACAAACCCCACTATATCCTTCTTTATTCTTCTCCACCAATAGTGCTGCCTCAAGTCCTGATACATATTCGCAGCACCCGGATGAATGGAATACTGCAAACTGTGGGGCTCCTCAAGGATCAAATCACATAGACCATATACATTAGGTACACAAATCTGACGAAGCATCCTCAACACTCCATTGTCCCCAATAGTAACATCTCTGGCATCACCATGCTGAACCGTGTCCTTAAGGACAAGCAAATAGGGATCATCATACTGGCACTCTCTGATGCGATCATATAAGGAAGACCGAGAAACCACACAAGATAGAACTCGACTGAGCTCCGAAATATCTAATCTCACGAACTGGTTGGCCAAGGCCTGAACATCAACTGCAAGCGGTCTCTCACCAACACGAATGAATGCAAGGCTATCCATACTCACTACCTTTCTACTCAAGGAATCGGCCACCACATTGGCCTTCCGGGGATGATACATAATAGTGATATCATAGTCCTTTAGTAGCTCCAACCATCTCCACTGCCTCCTTTGCTTGAACAAGTACTGGAGACTCTGATGATCTATAAATATCTTACAAGACACACAATAGAGTTAGTGCCTCCAAATCTTTAATGCATGAACGATGGCAGCCAACTCCAAATCAAGGACATTGTAGTTCTTCTCATAAGGATTCAACAGACGCGAAGCATAAGAAATCACTCTACCCTCATGCATCAGGACACACCCAATACCGATCT
Organism: Nicotiana tomentosiformis; assembly: GCF_000390325.3. Taxonomy (NCBI): domain Eukaryota; kingdom Viridiplantae; phylum Streptophyta; class Magnoliopsida; order Solanales; family Solanaceae; genus Nicotiana; species Nicotiana tomentosiformis. The sequence goes on along the minus strand of NC_090821.1, from coordinate 60,667,823 downwards.
GAGAAGCATCATAGTACATTGTATAAGATCCTAAAGTTGAAGGCAAAACTAGAACTGGAGTTGTGGTCAAGGCAGTCTTGAGCTTCTGAAAGATCTCTTCACACTCATCCGACCACCTAAAAGTAGCACACTTTTGGGTCAATTTGGTCGATGCAATAGATGAGAAATCCTCCACGAAGAAACGATAATAACGACCAAGCCGAGAAAACTCTAAATCTCCGTAGCTGAGGTCGGTCTTGGCCAACTCTAGACCGCCTCTATCTTCTTCAGATCCACCTGAATCCCCTTACTGGACACCACGTGCCCCAAGAACGCCACTAAACTAAGCCAAAACTCACACTTGGAGACTTGGCATAAAGATTGTCATCCCTCAATCGCTGTAACACAATCCTCAAATGCTGGGCATGCTCCTTCTGGCTACGAGAGTACATCAGGATATCATCAATGAATACTATGACAAATGAGTAGATATAAGGCCGAAATACACTGTTCATCAAATGCATGAATGTTATTGGGGCGTTGGTAAGCCCAAAAGACATCACAAGGAACTCATAATGACCATAGCGGGTCTTGAATGTGTCTTTAGAATATCTAGGTCCCGAATCTTTAGTTGGTGATACCCAGACCTCAAATCAATCTTAGATAACACCCTCGCTCCATGAAGCTGGTCAAATATATCATCAATGTGCGGCAAATGATACTTGTTCTTGATTGCAACTTTGTTCAACTGCATATAGTCAATGCACATCCGCATAGTACCATCCTTCTTCTTCACAAATAGAACCGGTGCACCCTAAGGCGACACTCTAGGCCTAATAAACCCCTTATCAAGAAGTTCCTAAAGCTTCTATTTCAATTCTTCCAACTCAGTCGATGCCATATGATACAGAGGAATAGGAGTAGGCTGAGTGCCTAACACCAAGTCAATACCAAAGTCAATATCCTTGTCGGTCAGCATGCCTGGTGGGTCTGCAGAAAACATATCCGGAAAATCTCGCACCAGCGGAACATAATCAATAATAGGAGTATCAACACCAACATTCCTTACAAAGGCCAAATAAGATAAACAACCCTTTCCAACCATCTGTTAGGCCTTCAAATATGAAATCACTCTGCTGGGAACATAGTCTAGAGAACATAGTCTGCTGGGAACATAGTCTAGAGAACCTCTCCACTCAATCCTTGGCAACCCCAGCATTGCCAACGTCATAGTCTTAGCGTGACATTCCAGAACATCATAACATGGAGACAACCAATCCATACACAAGATCACATCGAAATCAACCATACTAAGCAATAAGAAATAAACTCTAGTCTCTAATCCCCCAATAGTCACTACACACGACTGATATACACGGTCTATAACAATGGTGTCGCCCACTGCGCATATACATGAACAAATAAAACTAAGGACTCACAAGGCATATCCAGATAATGAGCAAAATACGATGATACATACGAATAAGTGGAACCGGGGTCAAATAATATAGAATCATCCATGTGGCATACTGAGACAATACCTGTGATCACTGCATCTGAAGCAACAACATCTGTCATGGAAGGAATAGCATAGAATCGGGCATGACCGCCACCTGATCGGCCTCCCCCTCTTGGGGGACCCCTAGCTGACTGAGCCTCACCCTGAGCTGGCTGGGCGGGTGGTGAAGTAACTAGTGCTGAAGTCGTAGTCTGACTCCTCTGCTGAGTTGGACCTCTCGAAAGGTGGGGGCAATATCTCTTTATGTGACCCAAATCTCCACACTAAAAACAACCCCTCTCTAAAAATGGTGGCAAGTACTGAGGTGGACCCCGAGAACCAGAATACCTGATAGAAGCACCCGGTGCAGATGAACTCTGAACTGAAGAAACACGGGACAAACTCTAAGCTGGAAGGGCACTGAGAGATGACTGACTATGACGAGCACTGTGTGAACCATGGTTGGATGATGTACCACGGTGAACTAGATGAGCCATCTGAGCGGGCCTATAAGGACGACCCCTGCTGTGGTAAGGTTGTCCCCCGGAATGAACACCACTTGGGCCACCCGAATCTCGAGGCCTCTTGGACTTTCTCTCCTCACTCTCATGACTACAAACCATCTCTATATGTTGAGAAATATCGACCACCTCATCGAAAGTAGCACCAAATACCTTCTCCCGAGTCATAAGCAACCACAGCTAATATGTGAGGCCATCAATGAACCTCATATTCCTCTCCCTATCATCGGAAACCAACCGAACTGCGAGATGAGTCAACTCTGAAAGCCTCATCTCGTACTGGGTCACAGACATGCCCTCCTGACGTAGCTGCTCAAACTTTCTGCGCAACTCCTCCCTGCATGACTGTGGCATGAACTTCTCCAAGAAGAGAACGAAAAACTCCTACCATGAAAATAGTGCTGCACCGACTGACCTGCACCTCTCATAAGCCTCTCACCATCTAAAGGCAGCCCCAGCAAACTGAAAAGTAGTGAACGAGACCCCACTAGTCTCCAGAATACACGTCATGCGAAGAATCCGCTGGCACTTATCCAAGAAGCTCTGGGCACCCTCTGACTCAGCCCCGCTAAATGATGGAGGTTGAATCCTCTCAAATCTCTCTAGTCTTCTCTGCTCATCATCAGACATAACGGGACCCACCTGGGCCTGAGCAACTAGAACCGACTAGGCTGGTAGTACCCCCGATATCTGAAGTCTCTGCATCACCTGCTCTGGAGGCGGGAGTCTGAGTACCTCCCTCGGCCTGAGAAATGGTTGTTGTTGCCGGAACAGAGACCTTCTGAGCAAGGCTGGTGCACACTATTAGAATCTGATCCAAAGCCTCCTGAAGGCCTGGAATCACAATGGGCACAGTTGGTGCCTGAGCTAGCCCCATTGGCTCAACCACATCTGGAACCTACTCTTGAGCTGGAGCAACTGGTGGATCTGCAGGTGTTGCTCTAGTTGTTGTACGAGCTGCACCTCTACCCCTACTGCGACCTCGGCCTCTCGTGACCCTAGCTGGTGGTACTGGTGGCTGGTCATCTTGCCCGGTAGCACTTATCCTCACCATATGTGAGAGAATAGAATACAAAAGTTTAGTTACCGGATTCAATAAATCAGCATGACAAGAACAACCTCTCGAAGATAAGTACATACGTCTCCGTACCGATCCGCAAGACTCTAAACTTGCTCATGACTCGTGAGACGTATGTAACCTAGGCTCTGATATCAACTTGTCATGACCCAAAACTAACATGTCGTGATGACGCCTAATGTGGTACTAGGCTAGCTGAAATTTCAAAATATACCTCCAACACTTTTAAATAAAAAATAAATAACATAGGTTTAAAGCATCAAAACTCTCAAAACTTGGATAGAAGTTCGAAAACCTATACGAAAATTCCCAACATTAGGGTGTCACTGAGTGCATGAGCGTCTATACAACATAAGTGTAGAATTACCGTCTATCAAAGATTAAAACTAGATACATAAAGCTAAAAGATAGGGAAGGAGAGATAAGGTCAGCAAAAGCCGGGCAGCTACCTTGGAATCTCCAACAGATCAAGTTGTGCAACGGAATCAACACCCACCGTGTTCGCAAACACTTGGATCTGCACATGAATTGTAGGGTGTAGTATGAGTATAGACAACTCAGTAAGTAACAAGACTAAATAATGACTTGAAAGTAGTGACGAACTTCATAGAAATAGCTCAATTACAGAAATTACAACATAGAAGGATAGGAATGCTTTCAAGTTCAACAGTTAAATTTAGTGCAAGTAAGATAGATCAATTCTGAATGATATGAGGAATACGACCTCTATATATCTACATGCAAATGTACATGCTATATGTAATGCATAACACTAGAAGCTTCGTTTTCTCGCACTCTTGGAATACTCAATCACTCAGTACAGTATATGGCCAATCCATCCCAGAGAAGGTCCATCCTATACATATATATATATATATATATATATATATATATATATATATATATATATGTCAACTGACAGTCAGTCACTCAGTACTGTATAAGGCCAATCCAGCCCAGGGAAAATCCATCCCTAAATATAAATGATTCGGGAAAGATCCATCCCTCAATATAAATCAATTGCGCTCATTGTGGGTGTGCAGACTTTGGAGGGGCTCCTTCATCTAAAGCATTATAACAAGTCAATCCTGGCTTAAATCAATAAAATATGTTCCGGCGTGCAGCCCGATCCCATAAATATCCTCACAATCAATCCCCCGGCCTCACTCAGTCATCAACCTCTCTAGTCTCTCGGGCTCTCAGTAATCGTGACAATAAACCCAAATAGCAATGATATAATGTATCAATAATTAACAATAGAGACTGAGATGTAATATGCAAGTAAAAATGTGACTGAGTACAAAACAACAACTTAGCAGATAATTCAACATGTACACGACCTCTGTGGGTCCCTATAGTACCAACATATAGTCTAAACATGATTTCTCACATGATTTTGTAGTTCAATTTCTATAACACATAGAGAATATACAGATAACAACATATTTATCAACTATTTAGTTCCATGGAATTGACCAAGTCATAATTCCTATGGTGCATGCCCACACGCCCGTCACCTAGCATATGCATCACCTCAAAATCAATCACATGACATATATTACGGGGTTTCATATTCTCAGAACCAAATTTAGAACTGTTACTTTCCTCAACCCATACAAATCCCTACTCCAACACGCCCTTGCCCCGTGAACTAGCCTCAAAATGCCTCGAATCTAGCCCCAAACAGTTCGATACAATCAACACGGGCTAAAGAAATCAATTCCATAAGAAAATACTAAAGTTATTAATCAAAAATCAAAAGTCAACTAAAGAATTGGCCATCGAGTCCACATCTCGAAATCCGATACAAATTACAAAACCCGAAACCTCATCAAACCATGAGTCCAACCATTTCAAAATTACCAAAACCCGACACCAAATCGCCACCAAAAACCCCAAATCAAGCTCTCTAATCCCTAGCCTCAAATTTTCAAATTCCACCTTAAATACACACAAACTAGGTGAGGAATTCAATGGGGAAACAAGATTATTGATTAAATTGAATACAAGTGACTTACCTCAAGAAACCCCCCGAAAGTCCTCTCAAAAATCTCCTAATCCCGAGCTTGAAAAGTTCAAAATGAAGAAAAATCGTGAACCTTTGAATTTAAGTATTCTGCCCAGTGTTTTCGCTTCTGCGGCTCATTTAGCCGCTTCTGCGGTCAACCATCATCATCTACGGAACTGACTTAAAGTCGACCAACCGCTTCTACGGTCACAAATCTCTCTTCTACGGGTGCGCATTTGCGCAAATCATCTGCTTGTGCGGACCAGCCTTCCCAAGCTCTCTTCCGCTTCTGCGACCCTCCACGCGCAGGTGCAAGTCCGCACCTATAGAAATTATTCCACGTCTGCACTTCACAGTCCTCAATCCAATCTCCGCTTCTGCTCTACTCCAGTCGCACCTGCGCCCATCCCCTCACAGGTGCGATCACACCAGAAAACTCCCATATTCAGCAATACACTAAGTCCCATTTTCGATCCGTTAACCATCCGAAATCAACCCGAGGCCCCCAGGACTTCAACCAAACATACCAATAAGTCCTAAAACACGATACGAACTTAGTCGATCCCTCAAATCACCTCAAACAACATCAAAAACATGAATCACATCCCCAATTCAAGCTTATTGAAACTAAGGAATCCCAATTTCTACAAACGACATCGAAACCTATCAAATCACGTCTGATTGACCCCAAATTTTGCACACAAGTCACAAATTATTCCACAGACCTAATCCAACTCCCTGAATCCCAATTTGAGCCCTGGTAACCACAAAGTCCACTCTCGGTCAAACTTCCAAATTTTCAACTTTTGTTATTTCAAACATAATCCCACTACGGACCTCCGAATCACAATCTGACCACGCTCTTAAGTCCAAAATCATCCAACTAAGCTAACGGAACCATTGAAACTCCATTCCGTAGTCGTTTACACATATGTCAACATCCGGTCAACTATTTCAACTTAAGCTTTTAACCTTGAGACTAAGTGCCTCAGTTCATTCCGAAACCTCTCGGGACCCGAATCTACTACCCCGACAAGTCACACAACAACTGTAAAGAACAAAATGAGCAGTAAATGGGGGAATGGGACTACAACTCTCGAAATGATCGGCCGGGTCGTTATAGGTTTGTCCGTGTTTTTTATCAGTAAAATATGATACTGATATAGTATATAAGTATGCTATATGAGTATACTATGTGAGTATAGAATTTTACTGGTTTGTGTGTGTATTCTTTATCAGTAAAACATGATACATAACTGTATTTGTATTATAAACAGGTATAACCTTGATGCGTGGATGAAAGATGCACTGGGAGACTTAAAACATCAAGCCTACGAGCAACAAATTTTTTCAAAGGGACGGATTTCAATTATTTCCACAGTGGTTTAAATGATAAGAGATTTTGTTCACAAAAGCAAGTAGTCTCAGCTTTTGTTGCAGCTGTGGTACAAGATAAACTTGTTGACCCGAAAACTATATATACAATAATAGATATCCAGAGAGACATCCGAAAAGCATATGGTATGGACTTAAGCTACATGCAAGCATGGAGATCAAAAGAAAAAATAATGCAATTGTTGAGAGGAACACCAAGTGAGTCATACAAGAAAATACAAACATATCTTTACATGTTAGAGTACGCTAACCTAGGATCAGTGATGACTACACACTAAAGTAGGCGGGAGCTTCTTGTATGTATTCATAGCTATATATGCATCGATTAGAGGCTAGATCTATTGTAGGCCAACACTTATAGTTGATGGAAGTTTTTTAAAGTCAACATACAGAGGGACCATATTCACGGCTTCCACGCAAGACGTAGCGGGTAAAAAAAAAGTTGTCTTAGAATCAGTATTGAATAATTTATATACTTTAATATTTTAAAATTGTAATCCAATTACATTCAATTAAAGCAACAAAAAATATCTTCAAATATCATATGATACCAGTACGGTATACAAGTATACCAATAGAGTATATAATTATTTTACCGCATACCTTCACCTACCTACGACGGTACTACTATATGAAATGATATATTAATATTGTGTGTTGTATACCAATAGAGTATATATTATTTTGCTACCCCTCGCATATGCAATTGTTTATTCGGAAAACGATGCATCGTGGGAGTGGTTCTTCGTGTAGTTCAGAGAAACCTATGGACAAAGAGAGGGAATGTGCATTGTATAAGACACACACGATGGTATATAGAGAGCAACTTCCATAAGTCCCTCGTTGTGCATGTATGTTCCATCTGTGGAATAACATAAAGACGAACTTGTCACGACCCAAAATCTAACTAGCCGTGATGGAACCTAACCCAACCCGTTAGGTAAGTCAATTTATAAATATCCAATTCAATTAATATTTAACTGACTCTAATACACTCCCCAATGAGTGGTAGTACAAATCATGAGCTTCTAACATTCAGAATTTACAAAGCTGGTGTGAAATAAAATACATCATCTGTTGAAAATACATAAACATATTTTTCATTTTCTTAAGCTACCAAGATCAAGAGGAAGCTATGACCGGAACACAGGTACATCTCCAATGCCAGCTCCCGCCATACACAGCAACATCAACATCCAAAATCTACACGCAAGGTGCAGAAGTGTAGTATGAGTACAACCGACCCCATGTACTCAATAAGTAACAAACCTAACCTTAGGTTGAAAGTAGAGACGAGATGAAACAAAGGTCAGCGTACAACACCAATAACCAGCAACAATTCATAACAATATAATGAAAGTAGCACCAATAATAACTCAATAATAAAATGCTCAGCTCGTATACAATTCCCCCAAAAAAAGAAATAAATATTTTTTTAAAAGTATAAAAATAAAACTCAAATCTTTTGCCGAAAATCACCGAAAATATGAGCAACTCTGAAATCTGTGATTTTTCTCAAAACTTTTAACGATAGATAAAAAATTTCATTATCATATGGCATGAGGAAAGATACTTCTCTATGCCTACATATCAAGTATGCATGTCTAATGCAATGTAACACAATGATGAACTCATGTACTCACACCCTCAGAGTACTCAATCTCACTGTCTCGCATTTTCACTCATCATGCTCAATATTCAACACACTCAGTCACTCGGCACTGTACAGGACAGATCCAGCCCAAATATAAATGAATAAATAAGGCAACTATATGCCCTGGGAAATCCATCCTAAATATAATATCATCTGCGATCACTGTGGGGGTGCAGACTTCAGAGGGGCTCCTTCAACCCAGGCGCTATAATAAGCCATTTAGGATGGTTGTGGCGTGCAACCATATCCCATAACAATAAAGCCTATAATGCCTGTTGCGGCATGCAACCCGATCTATATAATAATAACTATATAAAGCCAATATGGCATGCTGCGGCGTGCAGCCCGATCCCATAAATATCCTCACAATCAGGCCCCCGGCCTCACTCAGTAACCAATCTCTCCAGTCTCTTGGGCTCACAATGTCATGAAACTAGCCCAAAATGATGATATGATTTATCAATAAATAAAAACAGAGACTGAGATATGATATGCAATGAATAAATATGACTGAGTATGAAATTACAGTTTGAACATATAATTCGACAGCAGAAATGACCTCAGTGGGTCCCAATAATATCAGCATTTGCCTAAGCATGATTTCTAACATAAGTCACAGTTTAGCTTCTCTAACACATGAAAAATAAATGGAAAATACAAGTTAATTGACTACGTAGCTCTACGGAATTGACTGAGTCTCAATTTCTACGGTGCATGCCCACACACCCGTCACCTAGCATGTGCGTCACCTCCAAACAAATCGCATAACACGTATACCCTCAGCTCCAAGTTTAGAAGTGTTACTTACCTCGAACAAGCCAAATCCAATATCGAACAAGCTAAACAATGCTCCGAAAATTTCATTCCGCGCGTATCAACCTCTGAACGCCTTCCTATCTCCTCAATTCCAATCTAAACGATTCGAAACTAGTCAAATAATGTGCAAATTAATCAAAATATACTCCAATGCTTACAATTTAACAATTTATAAAAATTTCCAACTCCGCTCGAAAATTTGACGGTAGGGCCCACGTCTCGGAATTCGACGAAACTCATAAAATCCGATAACTTGTTCAATTACGAGTCCAACCATACTAATTTCATTCAAATCCAACTCTGAATCGGTGTTCAAAGCTCGAAAATTCATTTTATGGAATTATACAAAATTCCTCCGATTTTTCTTGAAAAATCAATAATCTAACGCCGAAAACAAAGATTAATTCATGAAATATAATCACAAGGGAGTCAAGAACACTTACCCCAAGTTGGGTGGTGAAATTCCTCTCCAAGGTCGCCCAAACTGAGCTCCAAAATCTGAAAATGAAGAAAGAAACCAAAGACCTCGAATTATAGGTTCTGTCTAGGGATGCTCGCACCTACGGAAATTTTTCTGTTTCTGCGCAATCGTAGGTGCCAGCCAAGGGTCCGCTTCTGCGCGCAACATCACCACATCTGCGGTCGTGCTTTTGCGTAGTTTTCTCCGTATCTGCGGCTCCTACCCAATAGTGCCTATTTAGCTTCTGCGATGTGCTGCTCGCTTCTGTGGAGTCGCTTCTGCGACCAAGCTTCCGTAGATGTGGTTGCACCAGCAACCCAAAAATTCTAGCTGCTTCAACAAGGCTCCAATCGATCCGAACCCCGTACGAAACTCACCCGAGCCACTCCGGACCTTGTCCGAATATACCAATGACCTCGTAACATAACACAGACTTACTCGAGGTCTCAAATTACATCGAACAACGTCAAAATTACAAATTGCACCTCGTATCGAACTTATAAATTTTCCAAATTTCCAAATTCTATATCTTGTGCCAAAACGTGTCAAATCAGTCCGGAATGACTTCAAGTTTTGCACACGAGTCATAAATGACATAATGGAGCTGTTTCAATTTCCAGAATTGGATTCCAACCCCGATATCAATAAAGTCAACTCCCAGTCAAATTTTCAAATTTTTAATTTTTTGTTTTCGCCATTTCAAGCCAAATTCAACTACGGACTTCAAAATAAATATCCAGACACACTCCTAAGCCCGAAATCACCATACAGAGCTATTGGAGCCATTAAAACTCCATTTCGGAGTCGTTTGCACAAAAGTCAAACTCCGGTCAACCCTTATCATTTAATCTTCCAACATGAATTTCATTCATTCGAACTAATCTCGAAAACACCTGAAAAACAAAGCCAACAATACACACTGGTCATAATACAACATATGAAGTTATTTAAGTCTTCGAATAATTGAAAGGAGCGTAAATCCCAAAACGACCGATCAAGTCGTTACATTCTCCCCCACTTAAACATACGTTAGTCCTCGAACATGCCAAGAGTTGTTCATAGACTTTTAAATCACTATTCCAACTTACCACACACATACCCGGGGGTGATTCCACGCCACTCTATTCCATATAGGCCTGACAACATAACATAATTGAAGAACATTACTTTAACCTTAGTCCGTAATACTTAGAACCCAATTTCTAACATCCAGAATTTCTTACAAGACCGAAGTCTCAAATATACACACTGTATAAGTTTGAACAAGTTGTATCAATCCATAACCATGAACCCAGATATAATCACATAACATATTACACAACTCGCATACTCGCAATACTATTCTCAATCACAGTAACTACTCAAAACCAACCCGGTACTAGTATTAAACCCCATATAAAACAAAACCTCATTTTAAAACCTTCGTACACTGCTAATAATGAAAGAAACATGCAGAATTTCGTGACCCCTTATCAAACCAATAATACATGGAGCTTTCTCGCCCCAACCAGAACCATAATCACTTTTTAAGTCGACTTTCAATATTATCCTCCCAAATATACCATAATCAAACCTGATAGTACCCATTCTAGGTCCAATGACCTTATATTATTAAACGCAAATATCCCACATACATGCCACACCAATATAACTCAAGCCATAACTGCGCAATCCGAGTACCCAAAAATAGGAAATGTATCGAAGAAGAGAACCGCTTCGCAAGTTCAACAAGCACCACCACAACCACAATGCTATGAGCTCATCATACTTAGTAGAACCAAGACACATGAATCTATTAACAGTAACCAACTCTCCTAGATCTCACATTAACATTAACCGCACAGACAACTCACATGCTATAATATCAATATATCGATCCGCACGGACAACTCACGTGCCAATAACATAATATGCTAGGCATTGTCACTAGCCTCCAGTCCAAGCATATCATACAGGAACAATCAAATAAGTACATATGTATATGATAAATGACATAATATTAACACGCTCCTGGACTGGTATAAATAACACGCCATAGAGTAGGCATATGCAAAGTGTGCTATCACAACTCAAATCGGCAAGTTAATGCAGAAATAGTAATTACCCAGTTTTTTCAGGGAATTAGCCTCTTTGTAACCTCAAGTATAGCCCAAATAGTTCTCAACAAAGGTACGAATATGAGAAACGTTATAACTTTATATTTAACAGTCAACTCTAGGCATATCATAGTCTAGGCATTCTTTCGAGTATGAATATTTGCCACGATGCCCGCACATAGGCTCAAACCTCACATATATACGCACTCGTAGCACGTAGCTATCACAAATAATTAACGCAACTAGTGCCTCCACTGAGTTTAAATAAAACGCTTGCCTCAAATAGGCCGCAACCCTGAAACAATATGCTTCTGAGAACTCTCAGTCTCCAAATTCATAGAACACATGAATCACCGTAACTGGTCCCAACTCCAGCACTCGAATGACTAACACATCTTTCATGCACGATCATCCTACGAGGAATACTTCCATAATTCTTCTGTGCTACATAGCAATAATTGGAATAGCAGCAGTCTATTAACTAGGTGAGTACCGCAATACCAGTGAACATCCGTAAGTCAAAACACAGTGCACCTTATGAAATGCGCACCCTTCTTAGGGATTATCGAGCAATTATAACATTCATCTAAACATTTGAAACTAACCATTATGTCCAAAATTCGTGACCTTCCCTTCAAGACTGAACTGCCAACTTGTACATATAAATCTTAATCCCGCACAACATACCCCATCTATCATGCCATCATGTGACAAGCACAAGAATCTCATTATCAACTTTGGGTCACCAACAAATTACATACCCGGTTAGTTAGAATCCTTCATCTTTCTTCCTTCTAGGAGAAAATTACAATACACAACACGTTTCCAACACCGGTAGAAAATATCCAGTTCAAACCGTGGTAGAAATCATCAAGAACTCTTCGAAACCCATTTGCACATAACCAAGCCATCATGACTAAATATCTCTAACTCGACCAAGCCAGGCAAGTCGTCAAACCCAATATTATTGCTACAAAATACCTGTAAATACTCACCACATCATAAGTATCCAAAGAGCCGGTCATACCCATTACCGTGTTGATCCAACCTTCTACCAAACTGTCCTATTTCTCCGAGTCCCTTCCGAATTACCCTCAAGGTGACACTTCTCCTTGCCAGAACACCACGATTCTTAACCAAAACTCACCCTACGGGATCCTAGAATAAAACCACACCGCTTTAAAGCCCATACCGTCGTACTCCCTCTTAAGCACCGTTAAAGTACCACAACCAAGACACCCACTAATATGGTTAAACCAAAATATGTGCAGAAATATAAGTGGTCCGCCAAAAAAATACAATATATGTACATAGTTCCTCAACGAAATGGGCACACTTGGTAACTCATGTCAGTATTGAAGTATAACAAATTGAAAGCCATTTACATCTAATTACTGCAGGGAAAAAAGGTACTCAAATACAATGTGATACCCAAATGATATATTTGTATACCTTATTGTTATATAATTGTGTTGTACTAATATGGTCTAACCAAAATATGTGGAGAAATACAAGTGGTGAACCAAAAAAATGTAACATTTGTACATATTTTGCAACTCATGTCAGCAGTTACATCTAGTTGCTGCAGGAAAAAAGGTACTCAAATACAGCTGATACCCAAATAGTATATCTGTATACCTGATTGGTATATAGTTCTACTGCACTAATATACATGAACCAAAATCTTTGCAGAATACAACTGGTGCAGCAATGCAAAATCTGCACATAATTTATTAGATTCAACTACAACTAAAAATTGCTCTCAATACAAACCCAAAACCAATTCGCTTTCTAAAAATATTTCTTCTCATTCAAATCAATGGTCGCCCTGTTCTTCAACCAAATAGCAATAAAATTCCTCTTTTTGAACGTCGTAACTCTCTTAAAAAGACACCTCCAAAAATAACTTCGGTTGTTGTATTACAACGAACTAACAGTGTTCCTCCTACTACAAATGGAAGTACTAAAGTCCATATTTTAGTAACAACTCCACCGATCTCTCCTAAAATGAAATCGCCTAGACAACCAACTATCAAAAGAGGGAATATTGATCCTAATGGCTTGACTTCAAGTGCTGAGAAAATTTTGTCTCCGAAGGGCACTGCTAATAAACCAACAACTTTATTGAAGAAGCCTAAGAAAATCAGTGGGGGAATAACTTCACCCCTTCATGTGGTGAATTCTTAATTGAAATATTCATCCTCGTTGATAGTCGAGGCTCCAAGAATCATAGCAGCGACAAAAAGGGAAGAAGTTGCAACCGCGCAAGTTCAAAGAAAAATGAAAACTACCCATTATGGAAGAACAAAATCTGCCAAATATGAAGGAAATATTTTTTCCGAATCTTCCTATTCTTCAGCAGCTAATCAGAATCCTCGAAAGGAAAAAAGATGCAGCTTTATCATGCCTAATTCTGGTAGTTAAAACTCCTACAATTTTCCAAAATGAAACAAACTGAAGATAGATTCCGACATTAAAATGGTTATAGTAACAAACTGTATTATTACAATTGTATTCCTAGAACACACTTTTAAAAACTAGAGTTTTTACAATCTAATAATGCAAAATACCATACTTTACCAAAAACTATTAAAATATTGCAAAGTTTTCATGCTACGATTAACTAAAAGCAAAAAGATACCTATACTACTTCTTGCTCTTCTTTCCACGAATCATTTTTGTTACTACTGGAGCCTCAGATTCACTTGATTCACCATGCAACTGCTTGTTCCTCCCATAGTACCACAACAGTATACCAAACCTAGATCGAAGACCATCCATATAAATTGGCAATAGGGATTGGAAGACCTTCAATAATATACTCAGCAAAGCATGCAACATATACTCCACAATCTCTGAAATAAAACAAATTAATAGAATATAAAAATCGATTAGTAGTGAAAAATGTTATTATGAATGAGGAAAACAAAGTAAAAAAAGTAACTATTCTTAAGAATTTTGTTATGTTGGCAGATTTGTAATCAGTTCAATTTCAAATGGATCAGTCAAGTCCTTTCCCATGTGCAGACCATTTTCTACTACAACATTACTTCATTGATTATAAAATTCAATACTAACTAGAAATAGGGGGATCAATACAACATATTCCTTTGCCACCTTTTGAATAGATATTTTGTGCTTTCGACCACGTAGTGAGTCATATACATAAAAATATCTCTTATGGAATTATACACACCCCAATATCCAATGCCACTTTTCTGTCAAATTAATTGGAAAGATGACATGATCAATCTGGTGCCATGGAGTATTGCAACGCATCCTAAATCCTTTCATGTACTCCATGAAATCGTCTGATCTATCAGTAAAATGATCTTGTATCCCACACTTTTTCAAATTATGTGTAAACCCTTTGAATGATATTATTAAAACGAGTATATATAGTTGTGACTTTAATTGGCATAATAATTCGATATTTTGCCTTATTCCTAAGATAATAGATATTCAAGTGATGCAAAAAGAGAGGAAGAAAACATGACTAACACTAACAATATGCATGAACTAATACAAACACAAAAATAAAAAGCAGTTCACATGCCGAACTAGATAGCGGCCTGCCATAATAGTTTAATGTGTGAAAAAAATGTCTTATCATCAATCTATTCAACTTCAAAGTCAAAACAAGGGTCCAGCTTCCGATCACCAGGTAAATACACTTCCCTATTTCGTATATAAGAAGATATGATTAAGAAAACATGAAAACAAAAGTACATGAAAACAAATACGCACTCTCCCATTTGCATGTCTGCTTCAACAAAGTATGAGAATGCAGTTGTAAGCTTATAATCAACAACCACTAAAATGTTATTTACAAATGGAAATCCTCCTTTGATAACCTTCGAGGATCCCCCAACTGCACTAACACCAAATTGCCAGTCATTCCTATACAGCGACTGTTTTGCAAGTGCAGGGTGCCTTCTCCATGTGAAAACTACAGGAGTTCTTTCAATATTTGTTCGTGTCTGGACAACAGTTCATGATACCGACTGATCAGGTTTAGACTTATTTACATCACGACTTGTCAATTCATTTCCAGATTAATTTACATTACGTCTCCCTCCTTGTGTAATGGAAGCAATTAGATCAAGTTGAGACTCAGTATATTTAAAATCAGAATCCAAGCCAAGATCACCCTCGTGTCGACAGGGAGCGTAAGTTACAAAATGTTAATGAATGAACAAATATATAAAGTTAAGAAATTTAAAAAAAAGGAAAAGTTATATGTATATAAGACGTTACCAGAAGGCAAATTCACATTACTGTCACCAACATTCGCTTGACCAACACCATCAACCCGAGATGCTGAACATATAAAAGCATTATCAACGTTACTATTTAAATAAAAAAACTATCAAAAATATCTCATTTACATACCAACTTCAAAATTAGTAACATTAATAATCATATCCTGTGGAGCAGTATTTTATAGTAAAGGAGGAGCTTTAGACTCAATAACAACATCTGGTCGTGTCAGTGCAGGGATTCGTGATGCAATGGAGCAGGTCTAGACTTTTTAACATCATGAGATGGCTGCTTATATTTTACTTGTTGTGAAATGGAGGTGATTTGATCAATTGCAGATGTAGACAGTTCAAAGTTAGAATCCAAGCCAAGATCATGCTTATTTAAAAAGGGGACTGGAAAAAGTTTAAAAAATGTTAATGAACGCACAAATACATAAAGTTAAATAAATAAAAAAAAAATTGCATATACAACATTTTACCAGAACAAAAATCATCATTAACTACGCCATGCCTTGCTGTGATGTTCTTCACATTGATACCACTGGCACCACCCTCTCTATCCACCCCACCAAAACAAGACGCTAAACATATATAAGTATAACAAAGAGTACTATTTTTAAAAAACAACAGCAAACAAAATAACCAAATCTGTGATTTTGCATACTAGAAGGCACTTTGGGCGTGCTATCTCCAATAAGTATAGGATCTTTCCCACTGTCGCCCCTTTCAAACTGGTCATAATCTTTATGCATCTCACTAAAGTAAGGATCATTATCCTGTTGCTTATGCTGAAAATGAGAAAATGACAATTTTATTATTATGTATATTACAAGAATACTATGTGCACTAAAAGTAAAGAATGGAATAATATTATATAAGTATATATTATATTTTTGAACAATATACTATAGCATTATATTATATAAAAGAACAATACCACTGAATTTTTCTCTAGTTTCATTAACTGCCTACCAATAGCTACAAGCACCTCCTCAAACTTGGTCTCTACAAAAAGTTTCAAACCTTGTAACTCCTTCATTACCTCAGCATTGGTAGGTTCGTAATCACCTCTAGTACTTTGATGCATACTTTGTGTCTTTGGCAATTGAGTACCAAAAACCTGAAAGCTATCAGGCTGACTGTCAATGCAATAAATATCAATTTCAAAGTTTAAACCATGCACATCAATTAGTTGCTTCTCAGCATCAGTTAGGGTGATGTTCTTTAGCTGCAATTATTAATGACACTAGTTAGAAATAGAAATGATAAAAAACATGGAAAGATAAAAGATCCATATTATCATATGATACCAACATGGTATACATGTATACCAATAGAGTATATCATTACTCTGGGATATTGCTACAACTACCTGTGACTAAACTACTATACCAAAACATTAAAAGATGAAATAAAAGTATGAGAAAGTTAAAAGTATAAGTAGCAATAAAATTATAAGTAGCAGAAAAGATCCCTATTACCATATGATACCAATATGATATACATGTATACCAATAGAGTATATCATTACTCTGGGATATTTTTACAACTACCTGTGACTAAACTACTATACCAAAACATTAAAAAATGCAATAAAAATATGATAAAACTAAAAGTATAAGTAGCAATAAAAGTATAAGTAACGGAAAAGATCCCTATTACCATATGATACCAATATGGTATACATGTATACCAACAGAGTATATCATTGCTTTGGGATATTGCTATAACTACTTGTGACTAAACTACTGTACCCAAACATTAAAATATATAATAAAAGTATGAGAAAATTACACGCTCACGTTACAAGGTAAACATTCGCAAAGCTTCTCGCTCATTCTGTATTTGACCTTTGGCTACCCAATTCAGAATTCGTGGAAGCTTGTTTCCAATATGATCAGCAAAGTGACCATCCAAACTTGGGCCGCATTCATACAATCAAATTTGTAAAGCCAACGGGAAGCCACTGAGTCTATAAAAAGAAGGATTATCTTGAAGCTTGTTGGAACATGAGTCGATTGTAGCATTATAAACATCTATACCCCAGGGATAATTATTATAATCACCTCACTCAAACAAGCCAATGTAAGACCATGAAATAACCTTTGCTTTGAGCAGAGAAAGTAAGAAGTTGTTCACAAAATAAAGAACTATTATCTTCAATGCATCATTATCTGTTTCCCATTTCTTCTTCGTTAAACAGTCTACTAGCTGGGCTAATGTCACAGATGCAGTCCCAAAATATTTTGAAATCAACCTATTCACTGGTACGCTCTCTATACTTGTATCACCCTTACATTTCATCCCAGTAACGAGTGAAAATTCACCCAAACCAAAGCGCAACCTATAATCACTCACTACAAACCGAATCTCATTTTTTACCTCATGATGTACTTCTATAATAATAAATGGTGCATAACTCGAATCTGCACAATAAATGGTGGCAGATCCAAACAATATCCAAAGCATGTTTTCTTAAACATTTGAAGTTGCTTCTTTGTTAAATTCTCTTTCAACAGACGAATGACATTGCAGTTGGTATTCCAATCTACCTTTGGTTTATAATCTATATCCATAGTCACAAGAAAATCCCAACAATGCAAAACATGCTCACATAAATAATTTCAAAAATAGAATTCACTTATAAATGCAACTAAAACAACCAAAAATGTTACAACTACCATATGATACCAACATGGGATATAACTATACCAATATAGGATACACTTCTACTAGCTAATTACCGGCAACTATAAATGACTATACTACTATTACATAACAGACATGCATAAAGAGAAAAATCAAAAAGGTATGCAGCTATAAAGTATTTTCAAGATATTGTACAATACTACTATTATTAAAGAAAAAAAATAGTGTACCAATTAAATGCAGTCAATACTGCCAAAAAAGGATCCAAAAGTATATGATACCAATATACCAATGTAGTATATAGTTATACTAACAGGGTATATAGTTGTACGGGATTATTCCAACAACTACATATAACTATAAAAACTATTACATAACACACATACTCTATGTCCATAGGCACAAGGGAATCTCAACAATGCAAAACATGATTATATAAATAATTTCAGAAATAGAATTCACTTAAAAATGCAGCTAAAACAACCAAAAAATATTACAACTACCGTATGATACCAATATGGCATATAATTATACCAATATGTTATACAGTTATACTGGTTAATTCCCGCCAACTATATATGACTATTCTACTATTACATAACACACATGCATAAAGAGAAAAAAATTAGTGTACCACGTATTAATATAATAAAATATTTTAATATATTGTACTGTACTACTATTATTAAATAAAAATCAGATAGCGTACCAATTAAAGGATACAATCAAAAAGGTATGATACCAATATAGTATATAGCTATACCAACAGAGAATATAGTTGTATGTGGCCGTTTTCGCAATTGAGGTTCCAACAAACATATGATACCAATATATTATATAGTTATACCAACAGGGTATACAGTTATACGGGGTCGTTCCTAGTTTCCACAACTGACTATAACTGTAATATAATACAAAAGCATACCAGAAAATCAAAAAATAACAGTGTACTATAAGTTCAAAAGCACAAATCCTAATTTTAAGAAAATTACCTTCTTGGGTGCGACACCAATTTTGTTCTTCTTTACTTGAGAACTATCACTACAATCAACATCGATTGGTCGAGTCTCTGTGCCAGGCACGGATTCACATCAGCTTCCCCCTAACTCAGAATCCTCAACAACTTTAGCTTTTCTCTTAAAATTCAATGCAACACCTGCTATGACTGGTTCAGAATTTGTTTCGGGTAATGATTGGTAGGGAGTTCCATTGACTGACGAAGCATCAATATTATTGCCTTTTCCACCCTCTAATTCTATATTTTCAGTTGTGTTTTCAACACGACTACTGCTAGGGTTAGGAATAAGCACAGATGGAGAATCATAGAATAATGAAAAACTAGGACCAGACATAATAGCGGCAACATATTCAATAGCTACTTGGGTTGAAGAATGATGTTGTGCATGGCGCCACCATCTATGCACACAATGCTTCTGACCCATAGTGAAAACAACGACCCATAGACATTGATAAAAAATTCTATGATTTTGAAAACCCACTTTCACTAAAATGTACTTTCACATCCAAAACGTTCACCCAGAAGTTACTATTAGACGAAGAGATAGAATGAAATCTAAAGAAAAAATTTAAAAGTCGAATCACTAAATGCTGGGTGAGATATGGTTTCTCATGGTTTGGCTATGAAGGTTTTGAAACTAACTCTGTAGTGTTAAAAGACGAAGACAAATGAAATGAGGCATTAAATGACGGTGGGTATGGAAATCTGCTAATTGTGTGGGCTGCTGGGTGAAATAGCTTGGGACAGGTATGGGAATCCGCTAATGGATGGGCCACATAAATAGTTTGGGTCGCATGGGTAGGAAAAGTAAATAGTTAGGCCTGAATATTAAAGGGTACATAGTTTGGGCTTAATAGGTATAAAGTGATATTTTCTCAATAAAATTATCTAAAGTTACATGTGTGATTTTAACTATGATTCGAAATTACTCTACTATATGTCCATGGTGAAGCTCGTTAAGGTCAAGTATGCATGTTGAAACCTACGAAACGAACCCCGTTCCTCTTCAATCTGCTCCATAGTTTCGAATAAATGAGATTCCTTTGAATACAAATATTCTTGTTTAAACTCACGAAATGAACCGCATTTCTTCTCTATCTGAATATGCTACCACTTCAATCTACTGATGAATTTCAAGAGGATGTGATAGAAACTAAGGGTCCACCAAACTGTATAGAGAAGCTGGTTCTCTATCAATTCCCACAGAATACACACATACATCGATAAGTAAATAACTACAACGACCCGACTGGTCGTTTCGAGAGTTGTAGTCTCGTTCCCTCATTAACTGCTCCATTTGTGCTTTATAGCTGTTATATGACTTATCAGGTTAGTTGGTTCGGGTCCGGAGAGAATTCAGAGTGAATTGAGATACTTAGTCTCTTAATTGAAAGCTTAAATTAGAAAAGTCGACTAGATGTCGACCTATGTGTAAAAGACCTCGGATTTGAATTTTGATAGTTCTGTTAGCTCCGTTGGGTGATTCTGGACTTAGGAGCATGTTCGGATTGTGATTTGGAGGTCGGGAGTAGGGCTGCTTATCAGGCGCATTGGGCGGTTAATTACTCTTAACGGTTATCGACTTTTAAATGTATTAATCCGCTAGCCACCCGATAAGATATCGGGCGGATTGGTATCGATTTAGCTCTTATCGGGCAGTTTATCGGCCTAATTCAATCTATATTGCGTGCGTTAATTATTTGTTAACCGCCTAGCATACAAATTCAGTATAGGAAATTACACATTGAGTCCACACATACATGTCTGTTAACGCCTACATAAGAATGATGTACTGTGTGATGTGGTGTATAGTGAAAAAACAGAACACATTGTAGTCTACATTACATCCCAAACAGACTATGATATGATGTAATTAAGGCAAAAGTAGTTCTAATGGATATGCCACTGTAACTCTTGCTAGCTATAACATGGATCATACAAGGATATCAAATTTTATTGAGATAACTATATGATTGCCTGGGTTTAGATGCAAAGGAACAATTCCAGTAGTTTAGCTCATTAAATATAATGGTATCTAAGTTTTTATTAATTTATTCATAGCACAAACGAAGCAAAATTACAATAAATGTGCGGTCCTTCCCTTTGTTTCTTGTCATTTCTCTTAGAAAGGTAATAATATATTAATAATTAACACAAAGGCTGTGCTGGAGCCATATTTACAATTTTAAAAAGCAAAAATATGAGCTTACTCTTCATACTAGGGCACTAAGATAGAGTGCTGGAAGCCTGGAAGTCGACGAGATAGAGTATTGCGGGTGGCTGCTGGAGTATTGGTTGAATTTCTACTGAATCTGGTTGAATTATGGTCGAATAAAGAGAACCATAATTCTGCTGGTGGCTACTGGCTGAAGTTTAGGCATTAGGGTTCTGATAATTTAGGAATTAGGCGTTAGAACTTAGAGATAGAGTACTGGAAGAAGTGGAAGGGTTTTTGATATATATATATATATATATATATATATATATATATATATATATATATATATATATATATATATATATTCTTAACGGGTTAACGGATTATCCGTTAAGAAAATTGAATAATCCGCCCCCAAACCGATAAGCCGTTAATAAAAAAAATTCAATATGTTCCTCGTCCGTTAAACCATTAACCCGATACCAATAGACCATTAAGCTTCGGTTTCGGTTCGGTTTTCGGTTTCGGTTCGGTTTTGAACACCCCTAGTCGGGAGTAGAATTAGGCTTGAAATGGCGAAAGTTAGAATTTTAGAAAGTTTGACCGGTAATGGACTTTTTGATATCGGGGTCGGATTCTGATTCAGGAAGTTGCAATAGGTTTGTGGGGTCATTTGTCACTTGTGTGCAAAATGTGAGGCCAATCGGACGTGATTTGATAGGTTTCGGCGTCGTTTGTAGAATTTGGAAATTTCGAAGTTCATTAGACTTGAATCCGTGTGTAATTCATGTTTTGGATATTGTCTGAGGTGGTTTGAGGATTTGACTAAGTTCGTATGATGTTATAAGACCTGTTGGTATATTTGGTTGAGGTCCTGGGGGCCTCGGGTTGATTTCGGGAGGCTAACGGATCAAGGTTCAAAGTTGAAGAATTGTTGAAGGTTTGCAACTGCTGGTGTAATCGCATATGCGGACTGGGAACCGCAGATGCGAGATGGAAGATGGGAGAAAGGGACCGCAGAAGAGGCCAGGAAGGCTTTGGCTAGGGGCCGCAAATGCAGACTTTTAGGCGCAGAAGCGCTTGCGCAGAAGCGGGTGGATGGGCGCAGGCGCGGTCAGGCACGCAGGTGCGATGGAATTTTCTGCACCTGTGATTGCGCAGATGCGGTCCAAGGCTCACAGAAGCGGTGGCATCTGGGCTAAGTGACTTCCGCAGATGCATAGTCTTCATCGCATAAGTGGGATCGATGCGGAAAAAAGGGCCGGGTCTGGGGCAAATGTTTAAAAATGAGAGTTTCGCGATTTTGGCTTCATTTCATCATTTTAAGCTCGGAGTTTGGATATTTTGAGAGGGCTTTTCAAGTGGAATTCTTGAGGTAAGATCCTTGTGTACGTTTTTCTTCAATAATTATGTTTGTCCACTGATTTTCTACCTAGATTGTGAGTTTTTGAGGTATAAATTTGGGGGTTTGAGGTTAGGGATTTAAAGGGTGAACTTTGGGTATTTGAATGATCATTTAGTGTCGGATTTTGGTAAATTTGGTATGGTTAGACTCGTGAGTGAATGAGCTTTCGGATTTTTTGACTTTTGTCGGGTTTCGAGATATGGGCCCGGAGGCCGGGTTTGGACCGATTTCAGATTTTGGCTATAATTTCGTATTTTCTTGTGGAATTGATTCCTTTAACCTGTATTGATTGTATTGTACTGCTTGTGGCTAGATTCGGGACGTTTGGAGACCGATTTGAGGGGTAAGGGTATTTTGGAGTAGAGTTTAGCCCGGATTGAGGTAAGTAACACTTTAAAACTTAGTTCTGAAGGTTCAAAACCTCGAATTATGTGTTACGTGATTGGTATTGAGGTGACACACATGCCAAGTGATGGGGCGTGCGGGCGTGCACCGTGAGAATTGTGATCCGATTGATTCCACAACACTGTCTAGTGGTTCTCTCTTTTTGATATCCGTGTATTCATCATGTGATAAAGTAATTGAGCTGCCACTCATGCTAGATATCATGTTTAGGCTTTATGCCGATATTGTTTTGACCCATAGTGGTCGTTTCTTGATGTTGTCTTACTGATTTCATTGATATTTCGTACTCAGTCATATTCATTTATTTCATATCATATCTCGGTCACTGTTGTTAATTATTGATACATCATATCATTTTTTTCGGGCTAGTATCGTGACATTATGAGCCCGTGAGAGAGAGACTGGAGAGATTGATGACTGAGTGAGGCCGAGGGCCTGATTATGAGTGACATTTATGGGATCGGGCTGCACGCTGCAGCAGATATACTGATTTATGATAGAGCTTGGGCTGAAGGAGCCTTTCCGGAGTCTGCACACACCACCAATGAGCGCGGTTGATATTATTAAGGTATGCATCTTCCCTGAACATGGATCATGTCCGAAGCATTTTATACCTGGAGATGGATCTTCTCAACGGGATGGATTTTCCCAACTCGGTACTGGGTGACTGATAATCAGTGATGTATATATTCCAGGATGGATCTTCTCTGGGCCTTTTGGGCCATATATAGTACCAAGCGATTCAGCATTTGAGAGTGTGAGCACATGAGACTGTCAGCATGGTGCATCACATACAGCATGTGCATTGGCATGGTAGAAGTGGAAGAGTATATTTTTCATACCATTCAAATTTGATCCATTTTTTTGTTTTAAGATATCTATCGAACTTGAAAGCATGTCTACATTTCTGCACTGTTATTCTCTGTATTGAACTATGCCGGTTGAGTTCGTCACTACTTTCAGCCCACAGTTTGGGTTTGTTACTTACTGTGTTGGTTGTACTCACGCTATACCATGCGCTTCGTGTGAAAATCTAGGTACTTCTGGTTACGGCGGCTGCTGAGTGAGGAGTCGAGATCTCGGAGACTATCGAGGTAACTGCATGGCGTTCACAGGACTTAACTCTCCTTCATTTTCTTTATCTGTATTTCAGTCCTTATTTCCTCAGACATTGTAGTAGACTGTATCCTTGTGTAGATGCTCATGTACTCGGTGACACCCCGATCTTTGGGAGGGAATTCGTATTGAGTTGTGGTTTTATTTCAGTTTTTAAATGGTTTCTTAAACATTAACTGCTTCCATTTTATTTTCAAAGCTTTTTACTTGGTGACCTGGTTGAGTAGTTGGCTTGCCTAGTTCCACGATAGGCGTTATCACGACAGTTGGTTTTGGGGCCATGAGAAGTTGGTATCAGAGTCTAGGTTACATAGGTCTCACGAGTCATGAGCAGGTTTAGTAGAGTCTTGCGGATCACTACGGAGCCGTCTGTACTTATCTTAGAGAGGCTGCCGAACCCTTAGAAAATTTCACTTTCTTGTATTCTATCGTGCGACATTGATTCAGCTTGAAACATAACTCTTTGAATCATTTTCACATATTCGTGTGCGCATGTGAACGCTCGATATCGTCTGTGCATCACCGGCTTGGGATTCCATGAACGAGGTTCGAGATGAGTATTTTGTGTTTTGGTGATGGGCCAGTCTGGAGGACTTGAGGTCAAGGTTAGACCGCAACTTAAGCTCGGTAGTTTCGGTTGTGAGAAATTGTGAGTTTAGACTAATGCGACCGGAGGTGTCTCTATAAGTGAAAAATTGTGGCGATGAGCGGTCGAATGGCTATATGATGAGTATGATATGACTGCGGGATGTGTTCAAATGGGTTGAATATAACGAATAAAGTTTACTTGTGGCTCAAGATTTTTTTATGGGGTATTTGAATTCTGTCTTGATTTGAGGTATATTCTCGAGTTGTGAGTGTATTGAAGGATCTTTAACGTTGTTTAATTATGGAAGAAATTATATTCCCATGTCTTGTTAATGAGTTTGGACTCAGGAAGATTAAGTGATTGTGTAGTAATTGTGGCTGCGAAAGGGTATAACAAGATGCCAATTTGAGGCTAAGCCGGGGGTTATCTCTTGCAGAGTAATCTATGTAGGTGTGTTCCTTATAATATTGAGTGGAGAGTTTCTTTTCTACCAGCGGAGTGTATGTGTTGAGATTTGAATTTGAATTTGGGTGAGAAAGTTGACTTGACTGTCAAGAGAATAAATGCGAGATTAGCGGATGATTGAGTTACTTTATGGTTTGTGTTACCTGAGCTCGTGAAGCATTTTCATTGAATTGACTGTGAGATTATGACAATAGTAGAGTGTGGGTATGATGAGTTATCAAATGTTTTATTATATGGCTTTGAGCCAAGTGGGGGAGTCTGCTATCTACGATTTAATTGTACGATTATGTGTTGTATTGGTTTTGGTCCGATACATACTTATTGATTAGTTATGACTTGTAGAGGTTGAGATTGAGGATGGCTCGAGTAAGGAAATTCCTGAATATGGGTTACATTGCAGTTTATGAAAGATATGAAAATCATGGAATGATTAAGTTGTTATTTTGAAGGATGTAGTGAGCATGAAGTATGAATTTGATTGGTGGTGTTAAGGCAGGGTTACTTCTTTGGGGGCTGTTGTGATAATGGGACTTGTGTCTTTCGGCCCGTTTGGGCGGTGCAATTTAGATTTGAGCATAGTGGATGACTTTCGAAAGGGTTCTAATGGATTCAAAATGTATATGTGTCAACTGAATTTTTTTTTGGAATTTGTATATCACTAGAATTGGTTATTTACACTGGATGGTGCTAGGACTTGCGGTAATTCTGTATGACTATGGATTCTATATTTCAGTGCAAGAAAGGTAAAAAGGAACAATTTTAAATTCAGATAAGGTATTTTCAGAGTGGGCATTTCGGTTGTGGTACTTATGGGGTGCTTAAGAAGAGTACAGTGGCTTATGGGCCTTAGGGCGGTGTCGTTTTATGTTAGGATGTCTTGTAGTGAGCTTTGGGTAAGGATGGCAGTGTTCTGACAAGGAGAAGTGTCAACTTGAGGGTAATTATGATGTGGTGAGGCTCTACAGATGTTTTTTTTAGCAATATTCTTGGGTTTGATGACCTATATGGCTTGGACGAGTTAGAGGAATTTAGTTTTGATAGCTTGATTAGGTGCAAATGGATTTCAAAGTGTTCTTGATGGTTTCTATCATGGTTTGAACCGGATATTTTCTACTAGTGTAGGGAACATGTTGTGTATTGTGATTTCCTCCTGGAAGGAAGCAAGAGGAAGGTTTCCAACTAACCGAGTATGTAAATTGCTGGTGACTCAAAGTCGATAATGATACTCTTGTGCTTATCACATGATGACATGATAGATGTGTTATGTTGTGCGGGGTTAAGAGTTACATGTACAAGGTGGCAGTTCAGTCTTAAAAGGAAGATCACGAATTACAGACATAATGGTCAATTTCAGATGCGTAGACGAATGTTATAGATGCTCAGTAATCCCTGAGAAGGGTACGCATTTCAGTTGGCGCATTGTGTTTTGACTTACGGATGTTCATTGATATTGTTGTATTCACCTGGTTGATAGACTGCTGACATTCAAATTATTGTTGTGTGGCACGGAAGAATTATGAAAGTAATCCTCGTGGGATGATCGCGCATGAAATATGTGTTAGTCATTCGAGTGCTGGAGTTGGGATCAGTTATGATGGTTTATGTGTTCTATGAATTTGGAGACTGGGAGTTCTCTGAAACATATTGTTACAGGGTTACAACCTGCTTGAGGTGAGTGTTTTATTTAAACTTAGTGGAGGCACTAGTTGTGCTAATTATTTATGATAGCTACGCGCTATGAGTGCACATATATGTGGGGTTTGAGCCCACGTGCGGGCATCAAAGCAAGTATTCATACTCGGAAAAATGCTTAGGCTATGATCTGCCTAGAGTTGACTGTTAAGCGTAAAGTTATAACGTTTCTCATATCTGTACCTTTGTTGAGAACTATATAGGCTATACTTGAGGTTACAAAGAGGTTGATTCCCTGAAAATTGGGTAGTTACTATTTATGTGTTAGCTTGCCAATTTGGGTGGTGATAGCACACTTTGCACATGCCTAATCTAAGGCGTGTTATTTATACCAGTCCAGGAGCATGTGAATCTTATTTCATTTATCATGTACATATGTACTTATTTGATTGCTCCTGTATGATATGCTTGGACCGAAGGCCTGTGACCATGCCAGGTGGATTATGTTATTGGCACGTGAGTTGTCCGTGCAGATCGACGTACTGATATTATTGGCATGTGAGTTGTCCGTGCGTGTCCAGATATTGATACTATAGAACATGAGTTGTCCGTGCGGGTGATGTAAATGTGAGCTCTGGGAGTGATGGCTACCATTATTAGATTTGTATGTCTTGGTTCTACTATACGATATGAGCTCATAACATTGCGGTTGCGGTGGTTCTTGTTGAACTTGCAAAACGACTCTCTTCTTTGAGATATTTTCCATTTTTGGGTACACGGATTGCGTAGTGTGTGGCTTGAATTATATTGGTATGGAATGTATATGGAATCATTGTCACGACCCCAACTGATGGGCCCCGACAGGCACCCGGTACCTTACTCAACCGAGTACCAACATAACATATCTTTTCGTATCATACTATCATAGATAACTGAGCCGGAGAGGCTGCCGTAAGATAGGTAGAATACAATATGTAATACCAACTTATAGATAAGACATATGGACCTCTAAGACCAAAATAACCACTCGTACACTGAACATAGGCCGACAAGGTCATATAATCTTTTACGTACATGACATCTGTCTACAAGCCTCTAAGAATAAATAATTGTCATAAAGATCGGGACAGAGCTCTGCCATATCAAACAATACACATCTAAATCATACTGACCAAACAAGAAACTCCGGAGCAAATGGAGTGCACCAACATCTTCCGCTGAGCTGATCGCCTACTTGGAGGACTCTCGACCTGTCTATCAAGACCTGTGGGCATGAAACGCAGCATCCCCAGACAAAAGGGATGTCAATACAAATAATGTACCGAGTATGTAAGGAATGAAAATCTGTAAATAATAGACATGAGAGAAACATGGATTAAAAGACTCGACATGTATGTTTGCATAGCTCTGTGAATCATTTCATTTTTATAACGTCATGCATGTGCGTATAAATGTCATACCATGCATAGGTATATGTGTTCATAACATCATCAAGCCTCTGAGGGCATCCCATCATATCATTTCGGCCACTGTGGGCAAATCATCAACGTATACCAGCTGATCAGGTGGTGGTGTGTATATAACGCCGTAACCTTTTTCCATATCCCATATACATATAATATATGCGTATATAACGCCATCTGGTCATGGGTCAATGTATATGTATAAATGCATGAAATGGATAAGAAATACGTCAATAAGATTTCTCGGAATGTCATAAAAATAATATGCATGTCGGATAAACTTTATGAAATACGTATTTTTCTGAGACTCATGAACAGAAGATATAATAATAATTCACATGAGATAACAAGAATTTAGACACCCCTAGTATTTGTATGAATAGAGTCATTTTTGGAAGTTGTGTATTTTCCTCGTTTCATTTGTATCATTTGGACCATGCCAAAAGAAAGAAGGGATAGCCTTAACATACCTGAGCCGATTCTCTTGACAGGCCCTCTAACATACGTCAATTGCACAAAATCACTTAATGGCGGATCGAAGTAGGGAAAAATCCATATGATAATCTTAAGAAAGATTATACCGTGCTCCATTAGAACTTGCAAATCTCGTTGCTATTACACAGTATAATTTCGTACTAAATTCTTCAAGCGATTTACGTTGCTATCATCTAATCCTGTACGAATTTTATGGCTTCTTGTTGCTTGACTTGGACATTCTTTTATATATGTTTGCTGGAGAGAATTCACATTGCCATGAGCCTTATAAATCCATTTGTTGCTTTTGTAGTCTTGTATGAATTTTTGTAGCAAATTCCATACGATATCTCTCCTTGAATTTGATCGTAACCTTGTATATTACTTGCTGAATCTTTCTTTATTACTTTGTAGAGATGCAAAGTGAATTTTAGATAGGTTTTTAAGTCTTTAGTGTGGCCCTACTTGGTATGATGATTTGGCCACAAAACTCTCTTAAAAAGTGCCACCTTGTTATGTAATTTAACAGTCATTTGATTGATTGTATCTCGCTGCCATGTGGGGTTCAAGGGCTTATCCAAAAGACCTTAATTATATTGTTAATCTCCCACTTATCCATAATTAACTAATTACCCATATAATTAAGAATTCTCCCAAATTACTTAAAATGCTACTTATTTTTAACACGCCTTATACACCTTACTATCATGGCCATGTAGTACCTTGTATCCATAAATACCGGGTATTATAGCTTGTACTGTCACTAGAAGAACTGATAGCCATATGTTCCCTCTGTTGTTTCTTTGATTCAAGCTGTTGGAACTTGTGCCAGACTTGAGACTTGTTGTTCTTGAGCATTTTGAGGATGTGTAAAAGGTTCCCAATCTGGTTCTTATCATGAAATTTGTTAGATCATCAAAATACAAGAAGGCACGGAACTTAATAATTTCTCCCTTTTTGATGACGACAAACTTATAATTTAAGTTCCCCATGAGAACCAAATATCTATATGATTTTCCCTTCAAAAAGACTTCATTCCCCCTCTCAATCAATTTCCCCCCCTTTTGACATCATAAAAAAATTACACACAAGTAAACGCAAAAAGAAATCTATCAAAGTTAACTCATGCCGCATGTGCGCACACAACATGGCTAAAAACAGAGCGCAAGAGTATAACATGCATAGCAAAAGATGAAATGCTCATTAATTTAAAAGAGAAAAAATCAGAGGTAGTAGCACCATTGTTACAAAAACATCCATATAAAATCATCTTAAAGTACCAATCATAAGAACAACAAAAGACACTGGTGTAGGACAGTCATCATTCAAACTGGACACTGGGAATGGAACTGTTTCAGTGGAACTATAAGGGGGAGGGAAGGATGAGGAGGCACGAGTTCTGAGAAGAATATCCATTCGAGTATTTGCAGACAGTTGCTCGTTAATCAGTTGTTCTTTCAAGTCCTTGATCTGTTTCTTTAGGTTTGCATTTTCAGTGGTCAGGCGAGCAACCTTCATGGCTTGTGAATGGCTAAAACCAGGTTCCTCCTTGGCCTGACTAAGCTACCCTTTAAGAATGGCATTCCTATTCTCCAGCCTTCTTATTTCCTCATTTGCAGTATTCTGTGCATCAATCAATTGAGAAATGGTGGAATTGCTGCCAACACCCCTTTCTTGTAAATACACTCACATTCCTCCAAGGTTGTCTTTGAGAAGGTTTGCTTACGTGTTCCCGTTGATGCTCTTTCCAAGGGGACTTTGAAGAATTCAAACACCTTAGTGAGCAGAAATCCATAAGGCAAACCATGATTACCATCCTTGAAGTCTGCCACCTTCTTTATATGTTCACTCATAATACCAGGCAGACTGATGGTGGTGTATGCATCCAGAGCTTCCATGAGGAACATGTTTACTTTTGAAGTAATTGAGCGCCTTTCGGCTTGTGGAAGCAAGACCTTATTCACCATTTCAAACATAAGTTGATACCCTGGAAGGAGGGCCTTCTTGTGCACCTGTTCCCCCTGCTGCATAGCCTGATCTTGCAAAATGACTCTTCTAAAGTTAGGGGAACATGTCCTTTCAACAGATGAGAGCCCTTCAGTGGGCACTCCTAAAATACTCCCTAGAACAGCCTTATCCATCATAAAATCTACTACATTTACCTTCAAGCAAATGTTATCATCTTCCACTGTAAACACATTTGTGTAGAAACTATGAACCTCCTCCTCATAAACCTTGTGACTCTGATTGGTAAACAAATGAGTCCACTTCTAAAATTCTCAAATGTCCACTAGCTGTCTCATCCCTGACATTTCGAGAATGTCAACGTCAAATGTTATTCCCCATAGCACCCTCTGCTTCCTAAGGTTTTCTCTATTTTCAACCTTTGACGCAATCACTTTGGTCTTCGTGGAGACACCAGGTTCCTCTTTGTCACTAGCCTTCCGCTTCACAGACTTCTTTACACTTTCCTCATTCTTTTCAGATTTCTCACCAGACTCCTCTCCCTAAACACTCTTTACTTCAT
This sequence comes from Nicotiana tomentosiformis, assembly GCF_000390325.3. NCBI lineage: Eukaryota > Viridiplantae > Streptophyta > Magnoliopsida > Solanales > Solanaceae > Nicotiana > Nicotiana tomentosiformis. The sequence continues at coordinate 60,636,155 of NC_090821.1, read as the reverse complement.
CAACCTCTACAACTTTCACAGATGAACCTCTCCTAGGCTTTGAAATCATAGGTTTCTTAGAGAATTTATGAATTAAGGAAGCAGGTTCCTCCTTCACGCCTTCATCATCAACATGGACAATATTTGCTGGAGGCATATCCTCCTCATTCACTAGCTTTCCCCATTTTACCAACCTCTTTATTTTCTTTTTCTCTTTAGTTTTCTTCAGAACAATCTCAAAAGCTTCTTTCTTTTGCAGCTTGGTAGTGGGTCTTTTGAGAATGGGCTCTTTGGGAACTGTCCTACCACTTCTAGCAGTAATGAAGCTTGTCACAATCACATTATCATAGTCTTCCACATTGTTTTCATTTTCCTCTTCAGACATGGGTCTCATTTCAAGAATAATAAAGTTCAATGGCACATCATCAAAGTGAGGAGAAGGAGTAGGGTCAGTATTGACCTGGGTCTCTTTTGAGTTGCATGAGGTTTCATCCCAAGTAGGAGCAAAGTTCTCTTCTTGGGTAGATGGATCAGGTCCCTCTGTTGTTTCCCTAGTAGTACTAGCTGGTGCCAAATTTTCAATAGGCACCAGTTCCCTACCTTCAACTCTATGACCTTCACCTTCCCACTGAGTCCCAATGGTCGCATCATCACACTCATACTCTCCTACCAATTCTCCCTCTGAAGCAGTCAATAGCATGTTTTCAATAGCTTATTTATCATTCACCCCCAAAATAAAATCAGAAGATGCAGGAGGAACATTACCTGTCGGAGTGGCAATATTCAAATCAAAACTTGGAGCGGGCACTTCTGATACTTCACCACTGCCAACAACATCTTGTTGGGATTTAGTTCCTTCCCCAGCCTATTGACTGGAGACCTCTTGTCCCTCTTTGCCATCTACTATTTCGTCGTCTGCCATTTTTTCTGGCGAGGCAGACAGAGATGTTATAGCAACAAATATTTTGGGGTTCTTAGTTTTACGATTGCAGTGAGAACCAGAACTCGAAGGGGTTGGAGAAGAACCAGTAGGTGGTTGTAGGTCTTGTGTGGGGTTTTGACTGGGTGACGGTTGGGACTCAGACCCACACTCTTGTTCTTCGTGAGATGAAGGCATAGTAGGAATGACACTGGTAGTGTTTGAAAGCTCTGGATTCTGAGACATAGTAGAGTTTGGAAGTAGAAACACGAGAAAGAGAGGGTTTGCTTTTGAGAGAGAAGGGAATTTTCTGGGTTTGATGTGGATAGTTGGAAAAGAGAAGTCTTTTGGTGTTATTTAGAGAAGGTGAGGGACTGATTACAAACGGGTGTAACGTACTGGATAGACGAGTCAGTTTGTAACGGGTGTGACGTTTGAGTTTTAAAGAGATGATAGAGAAGCGAAAACATTTAATGGCATGGCTTTATATCCGTTTAAAATATGCATGAGTGTAAAAAGGGGACTACTAACCTGAGTCAAAGGAACCAGGTTCCCTGACTTAGTTTTGTAAATGTGAGTCTCATCCTTTTACCAAGATGCAATGTTATTAGCTGCTTATTTGCTCTGTAGTTTCCATGCGTGTTTACCTGTAATGGTATAGAGATGAGTTAGAAATTTCCAGAAAACACTTTTCAACAGTTTTACATGTTCATTCTTTCATATCCAATCATTGAGGGATCTGGTGCTGAGTTTGATTTTATCAACCCCATTGCCAGTCGATTCTTTTCAAAGTTCTCTCTGCTCAGTGCTTTGGTGAAGATATTCGCTACCTGGTCCTTTGTTTTGCAAAACTTCATGCAGATGAGACCGTTTTCAATATTATCTTTGAGAAACTGATGTCACACATCAATGTGCTTTGTTCTCTTTTGTTGAACCAGATTCTTTATCATATTGAGAGCACTAGTGTTATCACATAGTAATGGCACACAATCATGAAACATACCAAAATCCTCTAGTTTTTTCTTGATCCACATCAGTTGAGCACAACAAGAGGCAGCTGCCACATATTCAGCTTCTGCAGTTGAAAGAGCCACATAGTTTTGTTTCTTTGTAACCCATGAAATTAAGCATGGCCCTAGAGAATGTGCCATTCCAGACGTGCTCTTTCTATCTACTAGATAACCAGCATAATCAACATCAACATATCCAATTAAGTCAAAATTGTCTCCTAAATGATAGTATAGAACCAGGTCCTGTGTTCCTTTGAGATACCTTAGAATCCTCTTGGCAGTTTTCAGATGAGATTCCTTTAGACTTGATTGGAATCTAGCACATAATCCCACACTAAATACAATATTAGGTCTGCTAGATATGAGATACAAGAGTGAACTAATGATACCTCTGTACATGGTTTCTTTCACATGAGAACCACGTTCATCTATGTCTAGACGAGTGGCAGTGGCAATAGGAGTATCAATGGTTTTTGAATTTTCCATCTCAAATCTCTTCAGAAACTCTTTAATGTACTTCTGCTGACTTATCATTGTTCCCTTAGAAGTTTGCTTAACTTGCAAACCTAAGAAGAAATTAAGTTCCCCCATCATTCTCATTTCAAACACGCTTCCCATAAGCTTGGCAAACTCTTCGCACAAGGAATTATTTGTGAAACCAAAAATGATGTCATCAACATAAATTTGTACAATGAGAAGGTTCCTCCATCGTTTCTTCAAAAATAGAGTGTTGTCAATTTTTCATCTTATAAAGCCATTTTCCAGAAGGAACCTGGACAACCTTTAATACCATGCAGGAGGGCCCTGATTCAACCCATATAGTGCCTTGTCAAATTTGAATACATGGTCAGGATGCTCATGACACTCAAAACCAGGTGGTTGTTTGACAAAGACTTCTTCCTTTAAATACCCATTCAGAAATGCACTCTTGACATCCATTTGGAATAATTTAAATTCCATATGAGATGCAAAGGCAATGAGAATTCTAATGTCTTCCATTCGAGCAACTGAGGTAAAAATTTCATCATAGTCGATACCTTTTTTCTTGATTATAGCCTTGAACTACTAACCTGACCTTGTTCCTTGTTGTATTCCCAAACTCATCAAGCTTGTTTCTGAGCACCCACCTGGTTCGTATAACAGTTCTATCCGAGGGTCACAGAACCAGGTGTCATATACTGTTCCTCTTAAACTAATGGAGCTCATCTTGCATAGCAGTAATCCAGTCATCATATTTCAATGCTTCCTTGATATTTTTGGGCTCAATTTGAGAAAGTAAAGCTGAGAAGGCAAGTGAGATTCTTGTCTTTAATTTGGTTTGAATCCCTGAATCAAGAGGAGTAATCACATTTTGGAGAGGATGTGAACTTTTGTACTTCCAATTAGACACCTGAATCTCATTGTGAGAAGACCTAGGTTCCTCTAAATTGGATCCTTTGTTGGCATCAATGGAGGAGCGAGTGCCACTTCTCTGCTCAGTATCAAGAGTTCCTTGCACAACATCAACAACTATGTTTTCTGCTTCAGTTGTTGTGATGGAGGAATCGAGTTCTTCTGTATCAGCTGGAGATTCCGCTGCACCTTTTTCGTTGGATTCCTTGACTTGACTCATCAGGTCAGCCTTTCCATTTGCCATATCAATAACTTCACCAGGAACCTTAGACTGCTCTCCGTCTTGTTCAATCTTATCATGTGAATCTTTCCCACATAAGTGGCATGATTCATCAAAGATCACATGTATGCTTCAACACATTGAGTCATTTTTATTATAAACCTTGCATGCTTTGCTATGTGAGGAGTATACAAGAAAGATTCCTTCATCACTCTTAGCATCAAATTTTCCCAGTGCTTCCTTACCATTATTGAGAATAAAATATTTGCAGTCAAATGTTCTCAGGTGAGTTAGCTTGGGTTTCCTTCCGTTTAGCAATTCATACGGGATTTTATTTAAGAGGGACCTGATCATGAACCTGTTTATCAAGTAGCAGACGGTATTAACTGCCTCTGCCCAAATACCTTTTGCTACACCACTGTCAATCAACATCGTCCTTGTCGTGTCTTCAAGAGTCCTATTTTTCCTCTCCACAACACCATTTTGTTGGGGTGTTCTGGGAGCTGAAAATTTGTGTATTATACCATTTTCAGCACAGAATTCGTCGCATTTTGCATTATCAAACTCTGTCCTATGATCAGACCTTATACTCACGACATTATAGCTCATCTTCACTTGAATCTGCTTTACAAAGGCAACAAAAATTGGAAGAGTGTCATCCTTGGTTCTGAGGAACAAGGTCCATGTGAATCTGGAGTAGTCATCAACTATGACGAAAATGTACTTCTTTCCTCCTCTGCTTGGCACCCTCTTAGGTCCACACAGATCCATATGTAGGAGATCAAATGACCTTGAGGTTCTTACTTCCTTTTTGGGCTTGAAGAAGGACCTGACTTGCTTTCTTTATCATATACACCACACACCTTGTGATCCTTGAACCTTGACTTGGGCAGCCCACGAACCAGGTCCTTCTTGACCAACTTGTTCAGCAACAAAAAGCTTGCATGTCCCAATCTTCTGTGCCACAGCTCATCATCATCATTAACAACACTCAAGCATGCAAGATTCCCATTGTTCAAGGACTCAAAGTCAACAACATAGATATTTTTGAATCTTTTTGCCATTAGAACCACTTCACCAGTTACAAGATTAGTGACAGTGTAAGTCTTTGATAAAAATTCAATTTCGTTTCCTTTGTCGTAGATTTGAGAGACACTAAATAGGTTGTATTTTAGGCCATTCACATAGTACACATTCTCAATTAAGTGAGTGAGTATCTTTCCAACTCGTCCTACTCCCATAATGTATCCTTTTTTGCCATTGCCAAATGACACACTTCCTCCTTACAGGGCTTTGAGTGAGAGGAAATCACCAGTGCTTCCAGTCATATGCTTAGAGCAGTCACTGTCCATATACTATCTTTGGTTGCTTCCTTTCACTACTCCCTACACAAGAAAATCAAAGATTAGACTTAGGAACCCAAACAAGTTTGGGTCCCTTGTAGTGAGAAAAAAGGGTGAATTAAACTTCTTTTTATCCAAGCAGGCATCACACATTTTTTATTGAAGGGACCAGGTCATTTAGCAGTAGGTACGTTTTCAACAAAGACTTTATTTTTTGTTGGGACTGAAATCTAGCTTTACAAGTTTCTTTAAAGTGCCCAGTATTACCACAATGAGTGCAAAGCCAATTATCAGGGATAGTAACATACTTGTTATGTGGGCTGTAAGGAGTCTTTTCCTTTTGGAAACTGATTCCCTGCCTGTTCCCCCCGTTATTTTTATTCATGGTAGTGAATGCATTAGAGGACCAGGTCCACTTTAGAGATTTTTCTAGGTCATTTTTAACTCTGCCTAGACCTTCCTAAAATTATATATTTCTTTCAAGTGCAGCACACAGACTAGATTTCACCATTTAGAGCTCATTTTCAAGCTTAAGGTGTGCCCCACTTGCAACTTCCTTTCCCTTTTGGGTGTTCCCGGAATATTTTTCCCTTTTTATTTCCTCAATCGTTTCTTTTAGATCCACACCTACTACCAACAGGTCATCTCTCTCATTCTCTATATTTTCAATTTTCTCAGTTAAACCATCTTTTTCTTTCTTTAAATCCTCAATGGTTTCTTTTAAATCAACCACTATGACTACCAGATTCTTCTCCTTTTTGGGTTCTTTTCTTTTATGGTCCTTCTTTTTCTTCATTTCACAGGTCTTTAGATTTCCGATGAGTTCATCAATGGTCAGCTTTTGCAGATCCTTTGCCTCTATGATAGCATTGACTTTGCTTTCCCAGGAACCAGGTAATACACTAAGTATTTTCTTGACAAGTTTTTTCCTTGGAATGATCTCTCCTAGAGAGTGAAGCTCATTGATGATGGAGGTGAATCAAGTATGCATGTCCTGTATGGATTCATCATCTATCCTTCATCCTGAAAAGTTCATACTCAGTAGTGAGCATGTTAATATTTGAATGCTTGACTTGAGTTGTTCCTTCATGTGCGGTGTGGAGAGCCTCCCAGATCTCCTTGGCAGATTGACAAGAAGAAATTTTGTTATATTCATATAGTCCAATACCACATGCGAGGATATGTTTTGCTCGAAAATTTTTCTCTTTGGCTTTGCGGTCAACATCGTTGTACTCCTTCCTTGTCTTTGGCATTGTCATTGCTGGCTCGCTAATGGTCTTCATGGGAATGAAAGGACCATCGCAGATGACATCCCAGAACTCTTAATCTTTAGCCATGATAAAGTCATGCATCCTTGTCTTCCACCATTCGTAGAATTGCCCATTGAATCTTGGTGGTATGTAGGTTGATTGACCTTCTTCAAAGTTCGGTTGAGCAGCCATGTGGATCCTTTCTAGGTGTTAGGCTTGTAGAAAGAACCTGATCTGATACCAATTGATAAAAACTAAGGGTCCACCAAACTGTATAGAAAACCTGGTTCTCTATCAGTTCTCATAGAACACACACATACAACGATAAGTAAATGACACAATAGAGTTTTACGTGGAAAACTCCCAGCTCACGGGATTAAAAACTACGACCTACACTCGTAGGATTTCAACTTTACTAACTGAGCAAACTTTAGATCACAAAATATTGTAATCTATGAATTAACCTATTAATCCCTCACCTACTTATAATAACTCTATTACAAGCCTCTTTGTGATAGCTATATTATAAAGCTCACACTTTGACTAACTCTAGCCAAAACACAAACACAAGACTTATGGTTTTACAAATGATTTCCTACAGAATGCTTATAACTAAGCTGAGTAGGAATTACAAGTAGATCACTCTAACAGAGGTACATCAATACTTTTCATGACCCAAATTACCCTGTAGGTCATGATGGTGTCCAACGTCGCCGCTACGCAAGCCAACTGTGAATTAGACATGTATTTGTTCTTTTTAATAATTTCAAAGTATGTGATTTTTGTTTATTAAGCAGATGAGAAATGGGAACTAATGAAAGAGAAAATACAGTGAAATAAATACTCAAAACCATAAAGTGTCTACTAGAATATTCTCAAAATCTAGTGTCACAAGTGCATAAGCAACTAGTAGAAGATACAAAACACCCATGCTACTGTCTGAAATAAGATAGACAGGAAGTAAATACAAAATAGAGACTACGGCTTTTGCAGAACGGACTCAAAGAGCAGCTCACTACTATGCCTCGGGGTAACGGGGGTGCGTGCCCGAATGACTTCCAGATGCACCTGCCTCAAATCATCCACGATTAGTGCAGAAGTATAGATTGAGTACATAAACAACATGTACCCAGTAAGTATCCAGTCTAACCTCGAAGAAGTAGTGATGAGGGGTCAACATCGAAACTTACTATGGGCCAATAAATAAAATACAAAAATTCTAAATAGGCATGGATTAAATCAATAATAATAATAATAATAATAATAATAATAATAATAATAATAATAATAATAATAATAATAATAATAATAATAATAATACAATAACAAACGGTAAATGAATGATTCTTTAACTAAAAGTCAATTAAAAATCTCCACTGACACATACTAACTTCAACAATTACGGGCCATCAAGTAAATTATAATTTCTCAAGTCATAAAAATAATATCAAGTGTAATCGGACTCCGAGCATTATCACACACGATTTATGTCGAGGTTATACGGCTCGATCCAGAATAATGTGTACACTATCGAGGGTCGACCGACACGAACCATAGATGCATCTATTATATTGCCGAGGTGTTCGGACCCCTCCACAAGAAGAGAGAATACTCTACGAACATTCAATTTAATGGTTATCACAAGACTAATACACTCAAGAGGCACAATTTCTATCAACAGTCAAATAACTCGTAAATACTTAAAGTAAGTGAAGCTCGGTCTTTAGGAATCCTTTATCAAGTCTCAATATAATTTAAGCACTTAAATTAACAAGTAGAGTGCAAACAATACAAGTAATTTCATGATGGGGGTCCTAAACCTATCACGACCCAAACCGATGGGCCACGACAGGCACATGGTACCTTACTCAACCGAGTACCAACATAACATATCTTTTCGTATTATGCTATCATAGGTAAATGAGACGGAAAGGCTTCCGTGGGATAACTAGAATAAAACATGTAATACCAACTTATACATAAGACATACGGGCCTATAAGACCAAAATGATCACTCGTACACTAAACATAGGCCGACAAGGCCATACAATCTTTTATGTACATGACATATGTCTACAAGCCTCTAAGAGTAGATAAATACCATAAAGGTCGGGACAGGTCCCCGCCATACTAAACAATACACGTCCAAATTATACTGACCAAATAAGCAACTACGGAGAAAATGGAGCGTACCAACATCTTCCGCTGAGCTGATAGCCTACTTGGAGGACTCTTGACCTGTCTATCAGGACCTACGGGCATGAAATGTTGCGTCCCCAGGAAAAAGGGATGTCAGTACATTGTACAAATAATGTACTGAGTATGTAAGGAATGAAAATCAATGAATAATAAACATGAGAGAAAATTGAGTAAAAGACTCGACATATAAGTTTGAATAGCTCTGTGAATCTTTTAATATTCAAAATGCCATGCATATGCATATAAATGTCATACCATGCATAGGTATATGCATTTATAACATCATCAAGCCTCTGAGGGCATCCCATCATATCATAGTGGCCACTGTGGGCAAAATCATCAACGTATACCAGCTGATCAGGTGGTGGTGCGTATATAACGCCGTAACCTTTTTTCATATCCCATATACACATATAGACATATATATATATATATATATATATATATATATATATATATATATATATATATATATATATATATATACGTATATAACGCTATCTGGTCATGGGTCAATGTACATGTATAAATGAATGCAATGCATGAGAAGTACGTCAATAAAATATCTCAGAACGTCATAAGACCATTATGCCTTTGATTAATATCTTGAAATAAACTTTATCAATTCACGTATTTTCTGAGACCCATGAACAGACGATAGAATAATAAAACATATGGGAAATCAAGAACATAGGAACCTCTAGTATTTCTATGAATAGAGTCATTTATGAAAATTGTGCATTTGCTTGTTTCGTTAGTATCATATGGATCATGCCAAAAGGAAAATTTGTATGATATTCTTGAGAAAGATTGTACCGTACTCCCTTAGAATTGTGACTTCATGATGCTATAGTTCATACGAATTGTTGAGCTCCATTTTTTTACTTAGCAAATCTAAGCATCATACTTTAATAAGATTAGAAGATCTCTTTAAAGTTGTGAGCTCCATCCGTACTTGATATCTAGATACAAACATCATTCTTTGATTTTTGTGATAAGTCTTATTATAGGGGTGTGGCCCACTTTGCAAGATGACTAAGCCACTAAACTCACCAATTTTTGCCACAATGAAAAGTGACTTAAGAGTCACAAATTGGGTTGCCACGTTAAGGCTTTATCCATAAGCCTTAATTAATCACCCACCAATTCTTAATTAACTAGTTAATCTCCCATTAATCAATAATTAACCAATTACCCACATAATAAAGGATTATCTCAAATTACTTAAAATACTACTCACTTTTAACATATTTTATACACCTTACTATCATGGTCATGTGGTATCTTGTATGGCACTAGTCCATAAATACGGGGTATTGTAGCTTGAACCATATTTTATCTCAAAATGTCAAACTTTGACGAAATTCATTTTCTTTGATTCGCTTACCCTCTCACCTTCACGAATTTACTTATCACTTATTTCAAACAGCGTAATACTTATAATCCCAAAATAATCTCATTCCTGAACTTACGTCGTTTAACTTACGACGAAACTTTAATGTACGAAAATGCGGGATGTAACATCTCGTTTTCGAGCTTTCATCAATTTACTTAGGGCGTATTCTTACGTACAAAAATATGGGGTGTAATATCATTCCCCCATTTGGAATATTCGTCCTCGAATATTGACTGATGCACTTATCATTTTCATAATATATGTCTTTCGAATACTTTAGTACTTTCCTTGTCATCTAGGAAACTATTATGTGAATAAATCCAAAGGCTAAGGCATTCCCCCCTCTAGGCCTCTTTCTCACACTACAACTTGTGGTTGAAATCCTTCCAATCTCGTAATTGTTGCTATATTCTATCAAGCAGCCTGTACGACTTTGACCTTGTATGTGCGCCTATGCGAGTCTTCCCTCTAACTTTTAGCCAATCTCTAGGCCTCACTTTGTGAACATATGCATAACTATGCCAAGTTGTACCTCTGGGCGTCTATGGCTTTACTACTTCTAAATAGGTCATACTATGCATAACTCTTACTTTGGTTTATTGTTACTGAGATGTGCAACCAAACTCCAGGTTACTCTTGTTGCTTATCACATATGTATAAATCTAAGTCCTTTAATGTTTCCTCGTTATTATTCATCTTAAGAATGACGACCTAATCTCATCTCATGCTTTGTAACTTTTATCCATCCATTTTTGATTCACCTCAGTATTGATCTACAATTTACCACTGATAACTTGAAACCTCTTACGTAATCACTAGGGCTCACGTTGTATCGAGGAACATTTAAAGTAATTTTCCTGATCCACCTGGGGGAGATACCATATTTCCATAACCGTATTTCATAGCATCCCAATGTGATTCACCTTACGCGGGTATTTTAATCCTGTACAATTTGTGAAATCCCCCCCTCCCCCCTTCAAATCATTACTCAATCGAAGGCCCAAACGTCATCCTTTATTTATCACGATTACACCCTCATTCCACTACCAGGACAACATTCCATTTCTTCTAAATGCTATTAGTCTTAGACTCCTTTGAGATCATTCAGGCTATACTGAACTTTCTATAACTTATAGAAATTATTAGCTCTCTTGTTTTCATGGGCTTTATCCCGAGGACTTATCCATTTTCGTTACCTTCTCACTTGCCTTTTCTTATCCTTACTCCTGTCTTCCTAAAACCTTGTCACTCCACCATACTTTATCTTGCGACCTACACATATCTATTTATACTACTTGCAACCTTCCTTCAACTTGTTTGCCCCATGATTTCCTAATGTTATTCTGGAATATCAAGCGAGACATCACATCATCTCTAACTCTTCTTTACTCTCTTGACTAGGCCTCTCGATACCTAGAAACCATATGCTGGAATATATGCCACTAATGACACCGCTATCCTTCCTGGATACTGAATCCACATGCTTCTAGCCTTCTATCCGCAGTATGGACTATTCACAACCTTCTACATTTGAGTATCTCGTATGTTGCTCACCTTTACCTTACTTACCTTAAAATATCGCATCACATCTCCTATCTATTTCATGACCTCCCTTCCACATAGGTATAATTCACATCCACAAGTTGAAGCTCTATTACAATACTTGCACCTCTGGTGCATACACAATCTGGTGGGAGCTTCATACTAACTTCTTATGAGGCTGGTATTTTCTAACTGGCTTTATCATAGAGTTGTTATAGAATATGGTTATTGTACTATCTCTCTTGTACCTCTGATATTAAGAGTGATTCTGCAATGTTCTCAATCATGATGTCTATAATTTTCTGGGTCCAATAATCAGACTCCTGATTTACTTAGGTGATGTAACTCTTTAGTTTTCTCTTCCTTCTGATCAAACTTTATGTAGGCTTAAGCTATCTTCCGATCTGTGACTCCTGGTATTAGTTATTATTTTATCCTTTCATGGACGCTATGGAATATCCGTGATACCATCATTTAACAATTCAATCATTTGTCTATGACCTGGACTTAATTCTTTCTTTTAACTTATACCGGAGTCTTCTACTGTTGTATGATTGTAAACATATATGCTGCATGGATAATACTCTGAAAACTTAAGTGCGTTCATAATGTAACCAACTCTAGATCTTTGATCGAATAATTCCTTTCGTTCCATCTCAACATTCTTTAAACATAAGCTATTATTTTTCCTGGTCTTTCTGCCCCATGTTGCGTGCATATTTAGCTTATCTTAGTTCCCATGCATGCCAGAATTTTCGTGCAACTCATATGATCTCAAATATTACTTTTGATTTTACTTCTCGTTCATTAGCCACGATAGGTGCCACTTTCTTATGGAGTGCATACAATGTTGTTGTGAGAATGTTGTTACAAGACCATTTCCTCTTTAGGTCACTGTACTTAGGTTGAAGCCTTCTTCCTTTTTTCCTCAGCTAGTCTTTCGTTATAGTACTTAGGGAAGACCCTCTGACTCTTATAAAGGTGCGAGCTTATTACATCGTATACCCAATAAAATTTTTGATGTTCGTACTCACCTATAATTATCCTTAGTTACTTACCTCCATGCTCATGTGCTCATACAGTTGCTTCTGAACTGAAGTTTTGACTGTCTTCCCAGTGAGACTCTCTTTTATTTCCGTAACATTCATACGGTACCTTTAACTACCCCATCTCCTATCTGAATATTTCTCAAGGGTCACAATGTCGTACCTGCGAGACTGAATTTACTATATTGGGTTTTACTATGTTTATCTTACACAATTTGCTGATTTGTCTGTAACCTCTTGTCTAGCCATAACTAGGCTTTTCCTGAATCAACTACTAACTACTCGTGGGCCCATTCTCACATCAATATTCTGCGTAATCTTTCTTGGGTTAGTTCCTTTGTCTTAACTTACCTCTCGCACTGGCTCCTTATTTATCCATAACATCCTCGGCAGGAACACTTACTTCCTTTCCTTGACGTCGTGCTTGCATAATGTTCTGGAATTGTGGCCTATCTGTAGGATTTGGATAAGTGCAATCTCCTTCCTTTCTCATTTTTTTATCGCATTCTTCCTTTACCATTCCATAGATATTAGAACCGCTTAATTCTAACTTAACGCCACATCACTCCATATCCCCCATCCCCCCACTTTAGGGGAGTATTAAGATTTAGTACTATGATGATCTACGTATAGATGTTTTACCTTTTCATCTTTGGCATCTTTTCACATCATCATTGACCCTTACTCGCCTCACGGTAATCCTTTTGTACCAAGGATAACAAATTTCCTTACTCGCGAGGGTGACACTTAGTATAACTAGCACACACAGTCCCTTAAGCTTAACTTTGCTCACATTGCTTTCTTTAGGGAAGCGTATCCCTGAATGACCTTTAAGGGTTATTCTTCTGTCGTCCAGTCTTTTATCGCCGGAACTCAATCTGAAATTCTCATGATGCCGACTATTATCAAATAACTCAGTACCAAATTCATGTTTAGTTTATCTTCTTCACCAGCCCATACTGATTTCTATTACTCTGGGGTCTAACTTTTCCTTTTGGTAATCACGTTAGAGTCATGAACTTATTTCTCAAAATGAGGGTATGACTTTATGGCCTATACTCTTTCGTTGTCTCAAGTCATGTAACCTCTCGTCTTTTCCTTCACTTAACTATAGACTCTATAATACTGTCATCCTTTTGATCTACCGTTGTCATCCATGTATCACATCTTACTCACAATGCTTCATTAACTCTCTTCTTATTTCCCGCTAACATTTATGTCTATAACTTTATTCTGAAAACTCGAACAAGACATTCTTTTGCTTTTAGCTCCCCTAGATCCATCTAATGGCTCTTCGGGTTTCCTAACATTCTTTCTCTACTAGGGACGGGAGCCACACTAAGGTAATATTTATCCCTTCAAGGATTCCAGTGCCTATCTTTGTAGTATTCATATCTAGCTGTACTATTTTAGAGCGCACCCTCTAGGTGTCTCACAAGGAGATCTATTAGCACGTTTGCAATATACTTCGGAAATGTCAACTAATACAAACAATCCATTCACCATTTTGGGTTACTCTAACCCCAGCCGGATCTTGATATCCCGTCCTTCTCTTAAACTACACATGTCAGCCCCAATAGGGCATAACTGAAATGTGTGTGATCAATTGTATATATCTCTGTTACTACTGAAAGTAACTCAGAATACTTATATTTCTCTGCTTGAATTGTAAATATTATTAACCTTCATTAACTGGGTACCTCATACCCTTCTTCACCTTGTTTTTTTTACTTGCTAAAACTTGTATCTTATGATTCCCTTATTCCTTTTTACCGTAAGAGTGGATAGATATTCTTGCCTTAGGGATCCTTATCAAGAAGCTTACACATCTTAGTACATATATGATCTGCTGAATACCTCATATTTATCCATCATAAGCATGATGCAAAATTGAGTTCCTCTGACTCAACTCTTCCACAGCTATATCTCTTAACAACCGTCTTTCTGGATGTAAGTATCGTTGTATTACGAATATAATAGAATTTAAAAATCTGAATTCTTACAAGTGAGCTTTACCACACGATCTAGAGTAACAAGAAAGAGTGACAGTCCTAAATGCCTTGTATCCTCCTGCTTATAAGTGTGGTGCACAACACACCCATAAACAATACTCTACTAGACACGGCTTGTAGACTCCCTAGGAAACAAATTCTCTGATACCACTTTTGTCACGACCCAAACCGATGGGCCGCGACGGACACCCGGTACCTTACTCAACCGAGTATCAACATAATGTATCTTTTTGTATTATGCTATCATAGGTAAATGAGACGGAAAGGCTGCCATGGGATAACTAGAATAAAACATGTAATACCAGCTTATACATAAGACATACGGGCCTATAAGACCAAAATGATCACTCGTACACTGAACATAGGCCGACAAGGCCATACAATCTTTTACGTACATGACATATGTCTACAAGCCTCTAAGAGTAGATAAAGACCATAAAGGTCGGGACAGGGTCCCGCCATACTAAACAATATACATCCAAATCATACTGACCAAATAAGCAATTTCGGAGCAAATGGAGCGTACCAACATCTTCCGTTGAGCTGATAGCCTACTTGGAGGACTCTCGACCTATCTATCGGGACCTGCGAGCATGAAACGCAGCGTCCCCAGGCAAAAGGGACGTCAGTACAAATAATGTAATGAGTATGTAAGGAATGAAAATCAGTAAATAATAGATATGAGAGAACACGATGAAGGAGACGCGAACGCGGAGAAAAGGCTGGGGAAGCCTACGCGAATGCGAAGAAGAAGGGGAGTTGGGGCCTGCCTGGTGTTAAGCCTTTACGAACGCGGCTCGTGGCTCAGGAACGTGGATGGAAGAGATCAGAAGGCTTCACGAACGTGATGAGGAGGTCATGAACGCGTAGAGGAAATTTTGGGGCTATTTGTTTTAGGCTTCGCGAACGCGAGGGACTTGCCACGTTGGTGAAGAAGGGTCGCTTGGGCAATGTATAAGTTTGCAAAACGGGTTTTTTCTCCTTTTATCTCAAATCTTCCATGGGAGTCGAGCTTGGGGCAATTTTGGAGGACCTTCTTCGTCACCCATCACTAGTTAAGTGATTCCTTCACATTTTGAGTTAAATACATGAATTATACATGGATTTAAACATGAAAATTAGTAGAATTTTGAGATTTTGAAAAAAACCCTATAAATTGGTATTTTTGGATTTTGACCACAAAATTAGACATAAAATTGGGAATAAATCATATATTTGAGTTAGTAATTCTATGGGTAACGATTATCTTCGAAATATTTTGGAATCCGGGCACGTGGGCCCGAGGGCTGATTTTGTTAACTTTTCTAGCGGAGTTGGGAATTGTTTAAATTGATTAATTATGGGTATTAGAGTATATTTTGATTGGTTTGCACACTGTTTGAATAGTTTTGGAGCGACTGGATTTGGCTTGAGGCGTTAGAGAGGTTTTGGAGCCGGTTATGGCACGTCGGATCGAGGTAAGTCTCATGTCTAACCTTGTGAGGGGGGAAACTACCCCCAATGTGATATTTATTGTTATGTGAAACTAGTTGTGGGTGCTACGTACGCACGAAGTGACGAGAGTCTGTACGTAGCTAAAGCATGTTTATGTCCAGGTAGACTTAGGACTTTATCCTAAAATAATTGAATTATTTGAACTCGTTCTGCTGGCTTGCATTAATTAAAGTTATAATTGAATTTTATTTAGAAGTAATATATGTATAATAGGCTGAGCCTTGACACCTTGAGTTGCATTTGCGAAACAGTAAAGATTATATCCATTTGATGCTCATGTGTTGTGTTATAAATACACGTCTTGTAATTCGGTAACTTCCTTCCTTTTCTTGTGGAGCAGGCCAAACGCCTCAGCAGTATATAGATGCATATATGGATCATGCCACTCTTCCCTCATCAGTGTACATATTATTCTGGATCGGGACGAACGACCCCAGCAGAATCGTGCGCTATATTGTTAGTCGTCCGTATATTCACGAAATAAATCTTTCCACTGATGCCTGACTCTTTATATGGTATTTATTATTTATTTGATATTGGTACTTGACATTTATGAGATGTTAATGTAGAATACGAGATTTATAAATTCATGCTCTAGAGGAAATATTTGGAAGATTATGTAACTTATCGATTTACCTCATTATTGTTGTATGATTCATACCTACTCATGTTTTATTATATTGTTTCATTGGACCTTTAGTAAGTGTCAATGTCGACCCCTCATTACGTTTTCTTCGGAGTTAGGCTAGATACTTACTGGGTACACGTTGATTTATGTACTCATGCTGCACTTCTCCACTAAATGTGCAGGATCTGACATGTTTATTTATGATCATCTTGGCGCGTAGGCGCACCTGTTGAGGAGACTTTATGTGAGTTGCATTCCGGGATATGTATCGCAGTTCACCGAGTCTCCATTGTACTATTTATTTTATCATGTCTTATTATATTTGGGACAAATGTTGAATTATTAATGCATTCTTGCTCATGTACTTGTGACACCGGGTTTTGGGGGGTTTTCCTTCGGGTTATTCATTATTGTGGTTCGTGTAAATATTTTTATTACTTTGTAAATTCTATTTTATACTATTCAATTAAGGAAAATTTTGATTTCAAAAATACTAAAACGAGTAATTAAATTTATAAATCACTGTTAGCTTGCCTGACGGCGGCGTTAGGTGCCATTATGACCTATAATAGATTTTGGGTTGTGACAACTTGGTATCATAGAGTTAGGTTCACTTAGGCCTCACGAGTCATGAGCAAGTCTAGTATAGTCCTGCGGATCGGTACGGAGACGTATGTACTTATCTTCGGGAGGCTACGGTTCTGTTAGGAGCACTTCCCTTATTGATTCCTTTATCGTGCGATTTGACTCCATTGATGCTTGTGCCTCTATTTACTTCCTACTCATTCTTATACGATATTGAGCGTTCGTGTCAATTGCGCAACGAGGAGTTCTAATGGTACTACAGACATGGTGTAGGATGTTTTTTTTTTCCTGCGTATTCAGGAAGGCTATTATCGTTGCCTTGCAGAAGGATGTTCTGTCATTTTGGCTCTGTATTTGTATTGCCTATGGTTTTGAGGTTAAGCACATATTGCTATGGGGTCCATGCGTTGCTATCGTACGGTATTGATGTATTGGTGGGTGCTTGTTTATGCGTCAGGGCAGTAAATGACTTGAAAGGAGGATTTCTCAGTGCATGATTTAGAGGTTTACATTTAATTCCACCAAAGGAACAATCGGACTATGGATGTTCAGGTCTTGGTTGAAGAGGGTAACGAGACTTAGTATTTTCGAGCATGGTGGAATTTTCATTGTGATGTGGTGTCGTAGTCCTTGTTTGAACGCATTACAGTTTGCTGGTGTTATGGTCTTCCTTGATTTTTGCCTTCGGGGCAGGACGTTGTGAAATTGTGTCTGAGAGGCGGCTGCCAGAAATAGCAGTGAGCAGCAGTTCAGAATCGAATTGGTATTTCTAATATTGATGACACGAGAGAGATGATCATCGAAGAGGTTTAGAGTTGGTTGCAATTTGTTAGCTCAGGTGCTACAGAGATGAATTTTGATTCGATGCAACATTTGGGTAACGAAGAATGAGGAAGGACATGTAGGAGGTTTCTTGCGATGGTTGAATTACTAGCAAGTCTAGTATGAGAAGCGAAAGTCGAGAAGTTGCTTAAAGGATATGGTTTGACCGAAGTGGTAGAGGCAGAGTAGCATATGGATTCTGTGGTAGAATAGCCACATACCTTCAGAAAGTGTAGAACGATTTGGGAATCGTGATGGAAGGTGATTTGGTATACGCATTTTATTTGGAATGATGGTTACCGTACGGAGAAAGAGTGAATATGGCATAAAGGAGTTTTCTTGGAATGCAGAGGGGTGTGAAGATTTGACTGTCATTTCAGATGCAATATGACTTGAGTTTGGATGATATTGTTGAACTCTCGGTTGATGTTAATGGGGAAGGAACAGACTTATACAATCTCGTGGAAATATGTCGGTAAGGAATTCCACAGGTGGGCTATCCCCGGTAAGAGGTCGGATATGAGATTGTGGCTGATGATTCAGAATGTTCATGAAGAGATTAACAAAACACTTCAAGAATTTGATGGGTTAATAGTGTGAGATCATGGTAATTGATAAGGAAGAATCATTGTGGGCTCTGCATTATGTTATTATAGCTTAAAGCTAAGCGGGGGAGCCCGACCGTCTATGATTGGATCATGTGGTTGTCTGCTTGTGTGATTTCTGGCTATCGGTGCATGGGTGAACTATTTATGAATATTTATGTTCGAGAGTAATTCGATCAAGAAACTTGATGAATGTGTGTTAAACTTCATCTTATCGATTCAGGTGCAGGTTTTGGGAAGACTCACAATTATGCCTCTTGTGGATGTAATGTGCAAGGAAAAGAATTCAGTCGATTGCTTCTTTGAGAGGGTATTCATGTGCTAGTAGAGCAATGGAGTTTGGTTATATTCGAGACCAGGTTAGAGTGGGTGACTGTTAACAACGTTCCAGTGAGTTCAAGAATTTAAGTCCAGTACCTAAGGGTTTCGGGTTCGTTGTGTGGTTAATGATCAAGTTTCTGCAATGGACTATGAATGGGACTTGGAGTGTTCTATGATATCATCGGGTATGCGGTGCAGTATTGGAGGAGAGGAAGAAATAGCTTCGGATTTGCGGGAGGTCTTGCGGAATGGGTATACCATTTGGAAATGCCATTGTGTGCATGAGGAAGGTATGAGATGATTCATGAGTATTGAGATGATGTGGTCTCGCGATTCGGGTCACTCGGTATGAGTGCGGATTGGGTTCGTATGTTTGAATGGAGATATTATTACTTCTGAGGCAAGTCCAGAGTAAATTAGAAGAAGTTGGGTCGGTTAGTAATGGTTGAATCAGCAAGATTGTGGCAATGATAAGTTCCTTCAGCGTGTAGAGTTATATATGTGGGTTGTGGTTGTACGTGCGAGCTCGACAGCCACCACAACTTGATTGATTTGGGATGTAATTGATTCTAATAGCATCGTTATGTGTAGATAGATTTCCGAAAGAGTCATGGCGGTTTAGATCACGACTCAAGGTTTGTAATTTTTCTGCGGTTTGGGAATTCAGTTACGTGTTGCATTGGTTTTCTGAAACGAGCTAAGAGAAAAGTTTTTAGCCAATGAAATGTTTATTCTACTAGTAATTCAGGGTTTATGATGAATTATGATATTCTCGCGAAATGGCATGATAGGTGCAGTGAGCGGCATGGAAATTTGAAAGTAGAGGATCAAGGTTGCGGTTAGGTATTGACGAGAATGTCACGAGCTCGGATGAGCAGGGGTGAATTCTGATGTTTAGTGTAAGATGACATTTTCTTTGGTGTCACATGAGAACGGCGTTCTGTGTAAGAGGCTTTGTGTATTGATTTGCATATTCTTAATTTGCTTTATAGAATTAGTACGGTTGGTGGTATGGATGTGCGGACTTCGCTACCTGGGCAAAAGGTCGTGGGGGCGTACCCCATAGGGAGATTTGTATAAGTGTGACATGTTAGTCACTTGATTGTCAAAGATTGAAACCAAGTATGGAGAATTTTGGGTACTATCGTTAATATGGGAGTTTGTTCCGGATTGGGATAGTTGTTCGTGTGTGTCATGAATAGGGTCATTATGGATCCTTGAAAGGTTATTAGCCTAGTATGGTATGATCATAATCGTTTTGAGGTCCGTTGGTGGGTCTAATATGAATGTGGGTCTAAGGTCGGACGTGTTCATTCGTCATAACATTGCTTATGAATGAGTCATCGGGCATTGGATGTTATTTTCGTCGTCAACTATTCCGTGTAACCTATATTGTGCCACGTGGGTTGTGAGATGGCTTGATTATTCGCACATGTGTTGAGGTCCCATATAGCTTGCGATGTTATATGAGAAGGAAAGCTCTCAAGATGCAGGGCATTTATCGCACCTTAGTTGTGCTTGCGTTTCGTAGCATGTGGTGCTATTCGTCTCCCCAGGATTTGTATTATGCACTGGGTGTGCTTGTGGTCGATATTCGGGCATTTCATAAGTATAAGCGTTACGGCTTGATGTGTGTGTTTTCTTCTTAATTGTTATGTGCGGATCGAGTGGCACGTCACCACGGGTATGTTGTTTGGATCGGGTTACACGCCGCAAAGGTATTATGTGTGGATCGGGTTGCATGTCGTAATAGCGAGATGTTGAGTACGATTCCCTATATCTATTCTTGTGCATTTTGTTTCTAATTCTCTAAGAAAGATTCATAACATCTTTTCGGTTGTTGTATTAGTTACATGGGCTGGGTAGTTCTTTTCTAGAGTTCGTTTTTCCTTATATATCATATTCGAGTTGTGGCTTGATGGTGCCATATGAGATTTTGGTCAGTGTTTGAGACAGCTTACTGCCTGAGCAGCTTGTACTGGGTGAGATGAGGTTATTGGACTTGGGATCAGTGCGATCAAAATTATGTAGGGTATGTTAAAGAACAAATATCGTGATTCTGTTCAGAATAAGGTAATGGTTCCTATCAGGAGGAGAGACTCCATGATTTGTTGATTCGACAGGTGGTTATGAGTTTCAACATATCTCGTTCGTCGTGGCAGCATTGAAGGATTGGAACCGGGCTTATAGGTGTTATGAGGTATGCTTCGGGCGTCGGGTTAGTGAAGTTTCAATTGTTGTGCTTGGAAGAGGTTACCTTGGGCAAACGAGTTAGGCGGTGCATTTTATGATGTCAGTCTCGGTGCATGATTATGTGTGGATTCATCATGTGGTGATTTGCACTGTGTTTGTATGTTAGAATCATGTCTTGTAAAGAAATTTGGAAGTTGGAATTTGGCTCTAAAGCTTGTTAGCTAAGGTTCTATGGAGGATTTTTAGTCTGGCTCGAGATAATGTGTTCAACGGGGTTGTGGTAGCACGGGTAGGTGCACGAGGTGTTAAATAGTGATTTTGGACAACTCCGGAGTAGTTCTTAGCACATTCGAGGACGAACGTATGTTTAAGTGGGGGAGAATGTAGCGATCCGACCGGTCGTTTTGAGCTCTAGCGCGTCGTTCGGCGGTTTGAGGCCTTGAATAGCTTCACGTCAGGTATTATGACTTATACGTGTGGTCGGAATTGAATTTCGGAAGTTCGGAGTTGATTTGAAAAGAAAATTCTAAATTCGGAAGCTTTAAGTTTGAAGAGTTGACCAAGGTTTGATTGGAGTAAACGACCTCGGAATCGGGATTTGAAGGTTCCAATAAGTTCGTATGATGATTTTGGATTTGGGCGTATGTTCGGGTCGAGTATCGGATGGTCCGGGAGTATTTTGATGCTTATTATAGAAAGTTAACATTTTGGAAGTTTAAGAATTTCCTAAGTTTGGGTTAAAGTGGATTTTGATGTTATCGATGTCCGTTTGGGATTCCGAGCCTGGAATAGTTCCTTATGGTGATTTTAGTCTTAGGAACGTATTCGGACGTTGATTTGGAAGTCCGTAGGCCGTTTTGGCGTCAATTGGCGAAAGTTGGCAATTTGGATGATTTTTGGGAAGTTTGACTAGGAGTGGACTTTTTGATATCGGAGTCAGATTCTGATTCTGGAAGTGAGAGTAGGTCTGTTATGTCAATTATGACTTGTGTACAAAATTTGAGGTCAATCGGACTTAATTTGATAGGTTTCAGCGTCGAATGTAGAAGTTGGAAGTTCTAAAGTTCGCTAAGCTTGAATTGGGGTGTGATTCGTAGTTTTAATGTTGTTTGATGTAATTTTCAGCCTCGAGCAGGTTTGTGTCATGTATTGGGACTGATCGGTATGATTGGACAGGGTCCCGGGGGCCTCGAGTGTGTTCCAGGGTGATTTCGGACCAAGTTTGACTAATTTGCAACTACTAGTGCTGGTGTCTGGTTTTTTTCTTCGCGAACGCGAAGGGATTCACACGTTCGCGAAG
Organism: Nicotiana tomentosiformis; assembly: GCF_000390325.3. Classification (NCBI taxonomy): domain Eukaryota; kingdom Viridiplantae; phylum Streptophyta; class Magnoliopsida; order Solanales; family Solanaceae; genus Nicotiana; species Nicotiana tomentosiformis. Next base: position 60,613,899 of record NC_090821.1, on the reverse strand, counting down.
AAGGATTGTTGGGCTGCTGGGATTTTCCCATCGCGAACATGATGAAGGAGACACGAACGCGGAGCAGAGGCTGGGGAAGCCTACGCAAACGCGAAGAAGAAGGGGAGATGGGGCCTGCCTAGAGTTAAGCCTTCGCGAATGCGGCTCATGGCTCGCGAACGCGGAGAGCAGAGGTCGGAAGGCTTCGTGAACGCTACGAGGAGGTCGCGAACGCATTGAAAATATTCTAGGGCTATTTTTTTTAACCTTCGCGAACGCGAGGGACTTGTCACGTTCGCGAAGAAGGGTCGCCTAGGCAGTGTATAAGTTTGCAAAACGGGGTTTTTGCTCATTTTATTTCATATCTTCCATGGGAGCCGAGCTTGGGGCGATTTTGGAGGAGCTTCTTCGTCACCCATCATTAGGTAAGTGATTCATTCACATTTTGTGTTAAATATATGAATTATACATGGATTTGAACATGAAAATTAGTAAAATTTTGAGATTTTGAAGAAAAACCTAGAAATTGGTATTTTTGGATTTAGACCACGAAATTGGTCATGAAATTGGAAATAAATCATATATTTGAGTTCGTAATGTTATGGGTAATGATTATCTTCGAAATATTTTGGAATCCGGGCACGTGGGCCCGAGGGCTGATTTTGTTAACTTTTAGAGCGGAATTGGAGATTGTTTAAATTGATTAATTATTGGTATTATAGTATATTTTGATTAGTTTGCACATTGTTTGAATAGTTTTGGAGTGACGAGCTTTGGCTTGAGGTGTTAGAGAGGCTTTGGAGCCGGTTATGGCACGTCAGATCGAGGTAACTCTCCTGTCTAATCTTGTGAGGGGGAACTACCCCCTAAGTGATATTTATTGTTATGTGCAACTAGTTGTGGGTGCTACATAAACACGAAGTGACATGAGTCTGTACGTAGCTAAAGCATATTTATGTCCGGATAGACTTAGGACTTTATCCTGAAATAATTGAATTATTTGAACTGGTTCTGCTGGCTTGCATTAATTAAAGTTATAATTGAATTTGATTTAGAAGTAAATATATGTATAATAGACTGAGCCTTGACACTTTGAGTAGCATTTGAGAAGCAGTAAAGATTATATCCATTTGATGCTCATGTGCTATGTTATAAATACGCATCTCGTAATTCGATAACTTCCTTCCTTTTCTTGTGGAGCGGGCCTCCTCACGTGAACGCGAAGGCCACAGGTCCCAAACCTTCACGGGCAAGGGGTCGCGAAAGCATAGAGCAAATATCAGCCCCTCACATTTTCTTCTTCGCGAACGTGATACAGCCCTTGCGATCGTGAAAAAGGAAACCAGAACCAGCACACTAGATTTTTCTAGGACTTAGCTCCGGGTGGTCCGAAACACACCCGAGCCACCCGGGACCCCATCCAAATAAACCGACAACGCCATAACCATAACACAGACCTTCTCGAACTCTTGAAACACGTAAAACAACTTCAAAACTAAGAATCGCACCTCAAAACCAAATTGAATCAAATTATGAACTTCAAGTTTTCAACTTGCTCCGAACGCGCTAAATCATACTTAAACTACTCGGATTGACACCAAATTTTGCGTGCAAGTCTTAAATCACCAGACATAACTATTTCCAAGCTCGAAATCCAAAATGAACCTCGATAACACCAAAACGTACTCCAAATCAAACTTATAGAACTTGAAAACCTTCAATGCGCCAACTTTTAATATTAGGCGTCGAAACATTCCCAAGTCATCCGAAACCCGATCCGAACATATGCCCAAGTCCAAAATTATCATACGAATCTATTGGGACTGTCAAATCCCGATTTCGAGGCCGTTTACTCAAAACGTTGACTCAAGTCAAACTTAACTATTTTAAGCCATTATTAAGGAACTAAGTATTCCAATTTCAACCCGAACCCTTCCAAACCTGAACTAACCATCTCCGCATGTTATAAAATAGTAAAAGCATATACGGAAAGTCTTAATTAGGGGAATGAGGATCTAAAAAGTAAAACGATCGATCGGGTCGTTACAATACTAAGGACATATGATAATATAGTGTTGGAATCTGGTCATTCGTTCTGTTGTTGCTTTGTATTGAAGCCTTGAAGTCGCTCGAATTCGGCAACACACTTGAGAGAGAAACTTGATGATTTTTGGTTTGCAAGTGTATGTTTTTTCTCTTGCCCCAAGTTGGTAATATATAAGTGATGTCATTGGGATAATGTAAGCAATTATCCGGTACAAGGTATACTCCATAAAGTGACTGCTGCACTATTTGCATTGTTGCATGTGCAGAGAAACAGTGTAGCAACTTTACAGCTGTAGAGAGTTGACTTGTACTGTCACTAGAGGAACTGATAGCCATCCGTTCCCTCTGCCGTTTCTTTGACTCAAGTTGTTGGAACTTGTGCCAGACTTGAGACTTGTTATTGTTGACCACTTTGAGAATGTGTAACAGGTTCCCAATCTAATTATTATCATGAAGTTGTTAGATCATCAAAATAAAAAAATGTACGTAACTTTAACAGGATGGGATTCCTCCGTAGACAAACGGAGCAATGAATCACATTGTTGTTCAATCAATAACTATAGTGAGGACATTTGACTTTAAGGATAAAAAACAAAGGCATAATTCTCCAATTGTAACTGGTCATATCACATGGATTTAAATTATCATATATAGTACAGGAATATTAATAGGTCTACACGAAACAATATAATCATGAAATAACAGTAAGAAAACATTAATTGGAAGAATGATAATACATTTTAATATCAACCATCAAGTGGATAGATCAAGTAGTATTTGTTAAAATAAGATAAAATATCTCAAGAAACCGAAGACAGCTCATTTGGCGGATGCATTGTGAAAGTTAAGTGGGAGATGATATAATGAAGAGACAGAATTTGAGTTTGAGACAATCAACTTGAGAGGAATGAAATGAAAGCTAAATGTATAAATTAACTAATAGATTTAGAAGTATGGAATCACTCAAAATAGAAAAAAGATCGTTGGCCAAATTAACTACTAATATGAATTCACATTGTGTAGGGACCAATAAAGAAGAAGCGCTCAATTTTTCTATTCCCAACGCTCGAATAGAGACATCTAGTTAAGAGTGGAGGATCTCATCCGTTCCATCGCATCCTTTGTTGGTTGCAGATAATAATTTTCCGTTGCACAAATACTTTGTAAAAAGCTCAAATATCTCAACTTCCTTTCAATTAGTTCACATTTGTAAACAAGTTGACAAAACATATGTTTTAATGTCCAACTTTGTGTAGCATCTCCTAACATTTAAACGAAGATCAGACGACGAACTAAAGCAAATTTAATCTGTTAATCTATTTATTTGTCCAAACATTTTTCAAATCTAACAATAGTGTTTGTTTAATTCTAATTGTTGGGTTAAACTAGTTTAAAGATACTCCTAACAGAGTGTGTCACTATTCACCTTGGGCTAAACTCTCGCGAGGTCACACCATTAAGAGTATCTCTACATATTATTTGTAACTCTTTTTATTACTTACTACCCTCGTGGGACCTTGTTTACACACGCAATACTATCCGACGCCTTAGTTTATGTTGAATAAACATACCCAACTTCCAGTTAATTATAAAATAAAGCTACATGTGCTTAATTCCTAGCTTGGAAGTATTCTTTGAAGCAAAAATGAACCCTTTTGACTCTGCTTCTTTGTATTGTTGCAGGGGCCTACTAGTACTAAAATTAGAGTACCGCAACATCACAATTTCGTAGCAATTCATACATTTTATGAATTGTTTTTGGTTTGAAAGTCAGCCAAAATCTAGTGTTATTTCAGTAATCTAGCTCGTTATTCCGCCAAGTTAAATGGTGAATAGGAGGCACTTCTGAAAAGACAAAGAAGAAGAAAAAACTTGTTGGTTAAATAGGAACTTTCAAATAGGCCGCCCCATGAAAGGTTTACGGACAGGTACATAGATAGTCATTTTCAGAAATGTTATTTAGAGATTAGTCAATACTTAATTTGTCCTGAAATTTTAAATTAAAAATTTTAACTTCAAGACAATTCAGGACAAAATATCCTAAAAATTGAATTGAAAAAATGAAATTCAAAATACACCGATTAATTCTTAAATAGCAGCACTTTAAAGTGGCTACCTAGCGTCATTTCTACAAGTTTTACCAAACAAGTAGCAGAAATTGGGCCTTTCATTCTCATTCGGACCCCAATCCTTACTTGGACGCACATGCACTGTGCAAATAGCACGGGCTTATTAGTTTTAAAACTGGTAATTGAAAAATAGTCGCGTTTCTAAAGTCATTTAAAAATACACTTTTTAAGACTATTTTGCTAGAACACATTATGAAATTACAGCACGTTATGCTGGAATCTCATATGTAAAAAATTTGAACTCCAGCATATTATGCTAAAATTTTTTGGATTTTTAAGGATATTTTTATTAAAGTGGCTTCGATTACTTTTGAAATTATGATTATTTTTCAATTATCAATTATAAATCTGACTATTTCTGATTATTATTTTTCCCAATGCACTTCCCCAGATTGAAACGTCCACTTCTGATTTTGAATTTTTTTCTTCAGGAGTAGGAAAAAACTAACATTTTGTTTAATCACAGGGAAGAATAGAATTCTACTGACGTGCCCTGCACGTCTAAGCTACACGTTTAACTCTTCAAATCATAAAGAAAAAAAAACAATTTTACTAATGGATCAACATAAAGTCATAAACTCACCTCCATTCTTAAATTATTGTTGTACAGTTCTGGAATTACCGAAGGTAAGATATTGAGTTTTTCCTTTTTGAGTTTAAATTTTATGCACTTATAATGTTAAAAGTATTTACACACTCAGATTACTAATTATAAGTAAGTATTGATAACCTAATAATTAAAGATAGTAATTAACCTATTATACAACATATCAAAATGCATAGATAATCTTAAAATATTTATACATTATATTATCGGTGTATTTAAAGTAAATTCTCAAATATGTTGACAGCATCTGGAGAAGGAGAACTTCTACTACTATTAATAATGCAGATTTTGCTTTTCGTAGAAATCAAACTTCATTCCCACCAATTATCTCACTCTCATTAAATCTTAAAGAACAAGATGGAAAATATAAACCCTCTAGAATACATACAAGGGTATTCACTGTTCGATTTGGTTAGTTTTTTCACTTAATAAGAAACCAAATCAAATAAAATTGGTTTTTTGTTTCGATTTTGTTCCAGTTTTTTTTCTTCTTAAATGAGATGTAAATCCAATTCAATCAATTTACTGGAACTACAGTTAAAAGTTTCTCATTTGTCGATATATGTTTAGTAAGAATAGAAGAAGTGGATGAACCTATTATATATCCACTGAAACATTTATACGTTATATTCATTACTCTTGAATTGAGTAGTGGATGTACGTAAGCAATATGTACAAGATCAACATTAATTAAGGGCCTTGATACTCCTTCAAATTTTCTTTTATTTGTTAATTTCAATACTTAATAGTTAATACGTAATGTTTTTAATGTTTTTAAAGCCAAGGCGCTAACTTGTAACAGTACTAAAGGCTAGATCATTTTGTTAATCAATACTCCTTAAAATGATTTTTTTATTAAAAAATATTTTTTTTAAATAATTTCTATCATACGTGGTGAAAGCAATGGTATAAAGTGGCCCGAACCATAAATGAGTTTAAATACTTTGAAAACAAGGGGGAAAAAAACAAGAGTGTCCACCTCTACTACTGTTAGCTAATAGGAAGTTTGGTAAGCATCCATTCCGTAGTAAATGCTTAAGAAAGTACTATGTAGTAGTTGTTTGCTTAGTTTTAGAGAAGAAAAAGGAAAAAGAAAAAGAAATTCCCTCTGCACCATGGGGAAAAATCATTTTTATCAAAATAATAAACGAAAATAAGGACACCCTTTGATAACATTGTCACGACCCAAAATCCACCTAGTCGTCGTGATGACACATAACCCAACCCGTCAGGTAAGCCAATTAATAACTATCTCATTTAATGAAATTGATTAAGATAAGAAATAATATTACACCGCTTTTATATAAAAAATTCTCAAGGACTAGTGGTACAAATTTTGAGCTTCTAAGATTAGAATTTACAAAGTTGGTATGAACAGCTCCAAGTTTAGAAGTGTTACTTACCTCGAACAATTCAAATCCAATACCGAGCAAGCCAAGCGATGCTCGAAAAATGCTATCCCGTGCGTACCAACCTCCGAACGGCTTAAAACTAGCCAAAAGCAACTCAAATACTTCAACTAATGCCAAAGGAAACAAATCCAATTGATAAAGGTCGAATCTTTAATCAAAAGTCAAAAATCAACTCAAAAGTCTGATCCGGGCCCTCGCCTCGGAACCCGATGAAACTTATAAAAATCCAATAATGCATTCAATTACGAGTCCAACCATACTAGTTTCACTCAAATTCGACTCCGAATCGGTGTTCAAAACTCAAAAACTCACTCTATGAAATTTTAGGCTAAACCCTCAATTTTCTCTTTAAAACTCATAATCCAATTACCAAAAATAAGGATAAAATCACAAAATATAATCAAAACTGAGCGTAGAACACTTATCCCAATTCTTGTGATGAAATTTGTCTCCAAAATCGCCTCAATCCGAGTCTCACATCTCAAAATATGATAAAAGAACCTAAAACCTCGATATATAGCTTCTGCCCAGCATTTCCGCATATGCGGTCAATTCGTCGCATCTGTGACCATCGCTTTTGCGATAAATATCTCGCTTCTGCGAGCAAACCAAACTCAACAGCCATTACTCCTGTGGAATCTCACTTCACGCTTGCGCGCGCCGCAGGTGCAGCTTTGCCATCGCACCTGCGCGATACCTCGCCCCTGCAACCCAATGCACCATTTCTGCGCTTCCGCATGCGCGGCCCATCACACGCATCTGTGGAGCCCTGCTCCAGTTCCATACCCGCTCCTGTGATCCCTTTGTCGCTTCTACGACTATCGTACCTGCGCAATTTCAACCGCAAGTGTGGAACACCATTACCAACAGCTACCAGCAACCAAACACAAATTGAGAAATGGCCTGAACCTTGTCTAAAACTCACCCGGGACCCCGTTCGAATATACCCATGAGCCCTATAATATAATCTGACCTATTCGAGGCCTCAAATCATGCATAACAACATCGAAATGACGAATCGCACCTCAAACTCCAAAACTCGTACCAAAACATATCAAATCAATCTGGAATTAATCCAAAATTTGCACACAAGTCCCAAATGACATAACGAAACTATTCCGATTTTCGGAACCACAATCCGAACCTAATATCATCAAAGTCAACTCCCGGTCAAACTTATGAACTTTCCGAACCTTCAAGTTTCCAACTTTCGCCGATTAGCGTCGAATCCTTCTAGAAATATCCAAATGCAAATCCGGGCATACGTCCAAGTCCAAAATCACCATCCGGACCTAACGAAACTATCAAAACTCTGTTCCGGGGTCAAATTCACCAAAAGTCAAACTTGATCAACTCTTCCAACTTAAAGATTAAATCATGAAATTCCTTCTTCCAAATCGATTCCGAATAACTTGAAAAACCAAAACCGACGATTCACATAAGTCATAATATATCATACGGAATTACTCATGTCCTCAAACTATCTAGCGAAGTGCAAATGCTCAAAATGACAGGTCGAGTCTTTACAAACATTTTATTGCTATACAATATAAGAATCAAATGAAATCAAAGCTGAGTTATATCGAAAAGTTTGGAGGTTTAGTTTTTGAAAGTAAAAAGGGCAGCTCGATGCACAAGGCAACTCATGTTCATATAAGGTCTGGGGAATGGCCGCACCACAAGGGGTATGATACAGACAGCCGACCCTAATTCAAGCATTAGTGACTGCTTTCACGGCTCGAACTCGTGACCCATAGGTCATACAGAAATAACTTTACAATTGCTTCAAGGCTCCTCTTCAGTTGTTGGAAGTATTTTTGTAACTTGTGTGTTTGAATCATATTCTTGAATTTTTCTTGAACCAGATAGGAATTTGTCTCTGGATTACAAAAGAGAAATGGTTAGTTTTCGAAAATACTTTACAAATATTCTTCCAGAACTATATTTTCAGATTTAACCATTTCTCTTTTGTAATCCAGAGAGAAATTCCTATCTGGTTCAAGAAAAATTCAAAAATTAATAGGTCTTTGGAACTATTTTCTAAACAAAGTCTTTAATTTAGAACTATTTTCTCCAACTTGTTTCAGAGCGCGCGAGGCGTAATTAATTATCGTTGTATTTTCAAACATCTACTATATATAATCAAAACACCTATTATTCTTTCTTGAACTCTAGAGATTAGTCTATTATTGGTGTAATAAAGTAACAGGTTGTTAGGATCATTATTCAGTAGCTAGTTTAAGAAGAGTTTGGCACAATTAAGGGCCTAGCTAAGGGGCGGATGTAGCATTAACGTACGGGTTCAATTAAACCTATAATTTTTTAGACGATGCGCAATTTTATGTGTAAAAATTAATAAAATTACAAGAAATAGTAGAAATGAACACATAACCTTATAAATGTAATGAATTCTATGTTAAAAACCTTAAATATTAACCCATAAAGTTTAAATTCTAGATCCGCCTCTGCATAGCTTAACTCAGGTAGGACATACTCGAATAATCATTCTAATAAAAACAATATTGGCTTAAAATCCAAAAAGGAAATGATGAGTTTCGGGCAGATGTGTAAGCAACTCTTTTCGTAAAATTAGATATTTTATGTACATATTTTTTAAAATTAATATAATATTAAATGTTGACATTCATGCTTCAAGAATGTTGAATAGTGTACTTGATTGAAAGTTGAGTTATTTACCAAGAGAAATAGAGATCAATTCCACTTAATATTTTTTTTTCTCTTTTTTTAGTAATGCATATATTAGAAATCCTAGATCAGCATATGAATGAGCTAATATAAAAGGGAAGAGAGAGAGCAGATCCACAAAGTTTGGCAAGTTGGCCTCAGCCTGAATAGAAAAACATTGGCATGCAAATTTAATAGTATTACGTCTCTATTCTCATGTATATTTATTGTTAGTAGTTGAGCAATGATTGCCAAGAAAGAAAGGTTTGTTAATTATCCAAAAATTGGAATAGCTTTCAAGTGTGAACGATCGACCACCCCTCATAATTTGGGCTCCCAAATCATTTAATTTTCACATTTTAGTTATTTGAATTTACCAAAATGCATTATCGAAACTCAACTCTACAATTTGCACTAGTGTAATTCCTTATTATATAGTACTAAAAGAAACTAGCATACCATTATCATCGAATGAACTCTTAATGCAAAGTTTACACGTGTTTTGCATATAATATTTTGCCATTTAATTATGATTATTGTTTAGAAGAACATTTTATGAATTTACTTGATAATTGTCAAATAAGCTTCCAACTTTGAGTTCTCTTTTCCACATCTCTCTTGTCCCGATCAAAGTACAGGAATAAATATAAAATAAATTAATTTGGAAAGAAGTGTTTTGTTGAGAATAAATTAAAATCATTTACTTTAATTTAACTGATATATTTATTTCAATCATAATATTTATAGTGACGTACATAAGATTTTCCGTGAGCGAGATTAATATTTGAAAGGAAGAAATGAATTAAATCACCGTAATGATAAGTAATACCATTTTTTATGTTTAAATATTTTTATTTAGGTAAAAAAATTTGGAGTATCATGTGATGCCGCACCGCTTGAGGCAATGTACATTCTGTCTATACTGTACATATTCAACTTACTAAGTATTCAAGGGCGGACCTATAATGCATCCGAATTTCACACCAACGCAATGAACACATGACGCATATCAAATATACTCTTCACCAAACTAATATTTAATGAATACGATTTTAATTTATGACTTAATTATGGTAAATTAATTGCAAGTAAGTTTTTACCGGAAAAAGAGTATGTTGTGGGGTTAGTCGCTGCGCATCTAATAACGAAGTTGCAATCTTCTTGCAGAAGGTAAGGAAGATAGTTAGAAAAGCAAACTGAAAATGAGGGAAATGATTGGATTAAATTTTCCAACTTTAAGGGTGTGTTTGGTACGAAGGAAAATATTTTTTAAATTTTTAATGTTTGGTTGGTTTAATTGTTTTGGAAAATATTTTTCTTTTAACTCATTTTTCTCCGATTGGAGGAAAATGTTTTCCCTATATCAAGAGTAGGAAAAACATTTTCCAAAACTCTCTTTCAACCTTCCCCACCCCATTCCTCATCCCTACCAATCCCCACCAACCCACCCCACACACCCCAGCTACCGACCCCACCTTCACCCAATCCCAGCCCGCCCACCCCCACCCTACCCTAAATAAAAAAATTATTAATAGTATTTTCTTTTTATGTTATAGATATTTTTTTTTTCATTTCAACAAATGAATATTTTCTTTCCATGATATAAAAAGGTATTTTTTTCATTTTAACAAAAAGATTATTTTCTTTTCATGATGTAGAAAAAGTAATTTTCTTTCATTTCAACAAAAAAAGTATTTCTTTTCATGATGTAGAAAAAGTATTTTACTTCATTTCAACAAAATGAGTATTTTCTTTTCATGATGTAAAAAAATATATTTTCTTTCATTTCAACAAAGTATTTTTTCATTTCAACAAAAAGAGTATTTTCTTTCATGATGTAGAAAAAGTATTTTCTTTTATTTTAATAAAATGAGTACTTTATTTTCATGTTGTAGAAAGAATACTTTTTTTCCAATCAAAAAAAGAGTATTTTCTTATTAGCTATGGAGCACAAATTTCAACATTATTTTTGCGTAAAAAAAATAAAGCATTACATTAGTTCCTTTGGGTTTGTGTGAATTTTTAAAAGAATAATTAAATTCTTGAAGAAAATAGTGTCATAAAAATGTTGGGTATTTAGGGGAGGGGGGAGGGGGAAAGCAAGGAAACATGTGAACTTGGGGGAAGGGGATGAGGAGAGTACCATAAAAAAATATTTTCTACTCTCTAACCAAAATTAGAAAATATTTTTCGGAAAAAAAATTTCACTCACTAACCAAGCAAGAAAACATGTGAACTTGGGGGAAGGGGATGAGGAGAGTACCATAAAAAAATATTTTCTACTCTCTAACCAAAACTAGAAAATATTTTTCGAAAAAAGTTTTTCACTCACAAATCAAATAAGGAAAAATAAGTGATAAACCCACTCATTTTCCATGAAAACATTTTCTAGGAAAATTCCATCGAAAACATCTACCTTCATACCAAACACACCCTAAGTATTCATTTGTTTTTACATTTATGAGGCGTTTGGCCTTGGAGTAGAAAAACTTTGGAAAAAAGTATTTGAAGGAACTTTTAAAAAAAAAGGAAAAAAAAAAAAGGAAAGCACACTTGCCGTTTTTCAAGAAACTTTATTCTTTATTCAAAAAATTTAGTTAGTTAATATATATTTCTGGAAAGACTCCTGATAATCACTGTCCTAGGGTTTTTAAAAGAGTTTAATTTGCAAAATCAAATAGGGAAGTTTGCCGTATTTACACGCCGAAACCCTAACCACAATGTTTCCAATTTTTTCATTTCCTTTTGCCAACAACCTGACGACAACGTCATTTATACTTCTTTCCTTCACCACAAAAATCTGTCATCATTAAATACTTCTAAATCTTTGGCATACACTACTAAAAATTCGCTTAAAATCGTATGAAAAAACCGATCAAAATCGATCGGTAATGATCAATAACCGTCCAAAAATCGACCATTTACGTGTCATCGGTAGAGCATACCGACCAAAGTCGGTCGGAAATTACCGACCAACTTCGGTTGGTATACTCTACACGACTATCTGACAATTTAATTGAATTACCAACCAATATTGGTCGGAATATTATTTTAATAATTTTATTTAACCGACCAACATTGGTCGATGTTCTAAATTTAACAATTTTGGTTACCGACCAACTTTGGTCATTAATAAAAAATAAATTAATCATATAATATTTTATATACCGACCAAAGTTGGTCGGTATTAGAAAATATATATTTTTTATAAATAATTAAAATTTAATAATACGACTAACGTTGGTTAGTAATCTAGATATGGCAGCCAACTTACCGACCAAAGTTGGCCGGTAATGTTGAATTTCGGGGAATTTAATGTGCATTAACTGACCAACGTTGGTCGGTATTTTATAATTTTTTTTAATTACCAATCAAGGTAGGTCGGTTTTCTGGGAATAATTTTGGTAGAAAATGCCTATTGTGGTAGCTACAACACCTGCCAAATAAAAATAGCATAGCAATACCCCCAATTCACATCAAATAACCCCCAATTCACCACAAACAACCTCTAATTCATCACAAATCCAACCAAGCATCCAATTAATACTTTAAAACTAACAAGTTCAATTAAACATCACAATTCAAAACCAATCAAAAAGTAAGTAATTACAACAAGTTCAAAAATGTTCATTCTAATTCAAAACAAGTTCTATTAGTCTAGTTCAAGTATACCAAAGTATTGGTCAAGAAGTATTTTCTACGGCATTACCACTATCTGATGAACTTTCATCTACAAGACGGTAAGAATAGTCTTGTGGGGGGACGGGAAGAACGATCACATGGAGGACGGGCAGAACGATCACGGGGAGGACAGGAGGAACTCTCACGTGGAGGTCGAGCCTCTGGCGATGACTCACGAGACCGGAGCAACGGAAAAGCTCCAGTAGAAAGGAGAGTTCTGATCTGAGTTTGCATACCAAGGAATTGAGCATCTCTAAGCCTTTCTCTTTCCTTAGCCGCTTCTAGCTCGGATGTAAGCTTTGTCACTGCCTCCTGCATAACCGAGAGGCTCTCCCTATTAAGTACCTCGTCGTGTGAGGAAGTCCCTATTCCTTGCAATCCACACTTGTAGCGATGAAATATTTTCTCAGGAAGCTTGTATACCTTCACCTTTTTTGGATTGCCAACAACCTCCAATCATATTCTTTCAGCATCCTCGTCCGAAGGTTGGGTTGGCTCGCCCGATTCACCGGTTGGCTGACTACGAATGAATTCCTCCATGTTGCTTTGGTAGCGACCCTACGTTATTTTAAATTAAATTGGTATATAAAAAATCTTATAAAAGTAAAGTATAACACTTAAGAAAAATTGAAAGCTTACATATGTAGTCTCTGCCCGGTCCTCGACCCACCTATTTACATCCCCCTCTTTCTTCTTCTTTAAAATATGTATCTCATTGAATAGCTCATCATGGTGCATTGGACGCCCATACTTCTTTTCCTGAAAATAAACTAATTTGGTTAATAAATAGAATTGATATACTTATAAAGGTAAAGACATAATAATTTAAGCAATTACCAATCTTCTTCTTATTGTCCCGATGTTGATAGCACCCTCCATGTGCAAGGAGCCTCCATTCTCGGATGAACAAGCCCTCTTCCCTAGTTCGCTCTTCTATAAGAATTGCTCGGTCTGCCATTGCCTTAACAAATCATCCCATAAATACTGCAGACACCGGTTATGCCTCTTGTTCTTCTTTCTACCATCCGAGAAATGATCCGTCAATCTCTTACGGGTTTTAAGATAAAAATTTACAACCACTTCCTCGCTATAGCGATCTTCCCATACACACTTACTCTGCATTTCAAAAGTTAAATATTAGATTGAAACATCATAAATATAATTATTAAACTGCTTAAAAGAATATTTATACCTTAAACTTCATTATCGACTGCGACATAGCTGGATGCGATCCATGTGGATGTGACCCATATGGTTGTGATATGGATGGCTGTGATCCATGTGGTTGTGATATGTAGGGATGTGATCCACGTGGCTGTGAAGCAGTTGGACTGTATGTCGGACGTATAGTCCTATGGACCTGTGATGGTAGACACGGTGTCTGGATGAAGGTATAAGCCTCGTGATGCTGTGGCAACTCAGTATAGCCGTGCGGTGGAGGATAAGACATAGACATCTCTGAAGAGGCTGGAAATAAGGGAGTAGTATTACCCCTAGATTCTACCCTCCTCTTTCCTTTCCTAGCAGTTTTTCAACCCCGAGAACTAGTAGGGTCATTGTTATCTTGACCCTTGCCGGCCATCTGCATAATATAATACATATTTAGATTGACACTTATAAGAAACTAGTTATAACACGAGAGTGCTTTAAAAATCAACCTTTTAATCCTCGTCGACGTATTGTTTCTCGTCTGAGAATTCCTCGTCCTCACTTCTTTCAATTTCATCAGTTGATTATTCATCCCCATTTTCTATAATTGTTACTTCATTCATGTCAACTTCTCCCAATATACGTTCAGGATGTTCCAAATTATTTTTCTAACTGGTCGTCCACTATTTGGTGAACACTGGAGATATCATTTTGATATGCAATATCTAACACATTCTCGACTTTCTTCCTACCTATAGACTTAGTTTTGATTACAACCCACCAATCGGACTTATTCCGCAGCAATGGATAAGGAGCATAATACACTTGCCTAACGTTATGTGTAATTATAAAAGGATCATAGTGATCATACTCCCTCGTATGATTAACCTCAATTATGTTGTATTGGTGGTATACTTTTGTACCTCTTGTTGGATTTGAGTCAAACCAGTTGCATCTAAAGAGTATCAATTTCTTATATGGCCAACATGTATATTCTAGTTGTAATATTTCTTTGACCACACCATAATAATCAATATCTCCAACTTCGTTGCCTGATCCATTCGAAGTAGGTTTTCTTCCCTTAAGGTGGTAGAACACAAGTCTTTGAAAAATAAAATAATCTATATGATGGGTTTTTAGATTCTTTCAGGCAAACCGCAAAATGCAATATGTACTAAGGTCTACATGAAAACATAATAGTCATGACTTTTCAAATGGCTACTTTTTTCCCAGATTCGACGCATAACCCTCAAGCATCTTCAATTTCGTAACCCAATCACAAATTTGTCGTCTTTCCTCCAAAGTGAATGTGTAACTTAATTTGGGCTTGAACACCTTATTATTGTTTATTGCCTGCAAGTATAATTCAGGTCGCCTACAATATTCTTATAAGTCTATTCTAGCCTTCGGGTTATCTTTTGTCTTACCTTTAACATCCATCACTGTGTTGAACAAATAATTCTTCTCAATATTCTTGACATCAAGGTTGTGTCGGAGAAGATTATCCTTCCAATAAGAAAATTCTCAAAATATACTCTGTTTCGTCCAATTATGAGTAACACTATATCCGGGGAATCTAGAAGGTGGAGCCTCAATAACTTTATTGAAGTTCTGGACCCTCTCCTAAATTTCCTCACCCGAAAGTATCGGAGGTGGAGAATTATATTCCACTTTATTCTGTTTAAATGTATTTTTCATCCTTCTAAACTCATGATCATCAGGCAAGAACTGACGGTGACAATTAAATCATGATTGCTTTCGGCCATATTTCAAAGTGAACACTTTACCATTTTCCATGCAGTAAGGACAAGCTAGCTTCCCAGCAGTCATCCACCCAGACAATATTCATACGCAGGAAAATCGTTAATAGTCCACATTAAATTAGCACGCAAGTTGAAATTCTGCTTGGTTGATATGTCATATGTTTCAACACCATCATACCACAATTGTTTTAGCTCATCAATCAAAGGTTGCAAATATAGATCAATCAAACTTTTCGGATTACGTGGACCTGGGATAATACAATTTAAAAATATATATGGACTAGTCATACACAACTCAGGTGGTAGATTATAAGCTGTAAGAAAGACAGGCCAGCATGAATATGGTGTCTCAGATATAAAAAAGGCATGAAGCTGTCCGCATACAAACCTAACCGAATGTTCCTTGGTTCACTAGCATAATCCGGATATGTCCTATCAAAGTGCTTTCAAGGTTCTCCATCTGAAGGATGACTTATAACACTAGGTGGTCTTCTATTTTCAAAGTGCCATCTCATATGAGGAGCAGAACTCATCGATGCATATAACCTATTTAACCTAGGTATAAGAGGCAAACAATGCATCGCCTTCACAACAATCATATTCCCGCTGGAAAGCCGCTTGAAACGAGGCTTTTCACAGAATTTACAACTTTCTAAACTTGCATCATCTTTATAACATAACATGCAACCATCTTCACAACAATCAATTCTCATCGACAAAAGTCCTAACTTAGAAACCAATCTCTTTTCCTTATAGAAATCACTAGGTAAGTTGATATTTGGGTCAACTAGTTCACTCATAAGGTCAATGAAAGGCCGCTTGAGAAATATTCCAATCAGATTTGATACTTAGTAAGCTAACCGCAACAGACAGCTCAGAGTGCGGACTTTCTTCACGTAGTGGACGACTAGCTTCCTCTAATTGTTGATAAAAACGTTTTGCATCATCATTAGGAGTTTGTTCAACATTTTCATTGGGCTCAACCCCGGAGTGCATCCCAAAAGCATTTGCAACCTTATAATGAATTCTAGAATCTTGATTTATATTCTCCACCGACCTACTATTTTCACCAACAACCATGTTATGAAATATTCTACGGCTACCATCGATCTCTCCATGATTAGTCCACACAAAGTAATTCTCTATAAACCCCTTCCTATAAAGATGAAGCTTAACTTCCTCCGATTTTTTAAACTTTACACAATTGCACTTGACACAAGGGCACCTAATTACTCTTTCAATTTGGTATGATGAAAGTGACATTGCATATCTAACAAAGTCATCAACCCCTTCTACAAAATCCCCCCTCAATCCCCGCCGATTAGGATAATTCCTATTGTACATCCAAGTACGATGTTCCATCTATACAAATAAAACAAAAATAAATTGAGATATTTTTATAAGTATTAGAACTACTTAATTTATTCTATAATTATAAATTAATTAAATAATTTTAGTTAATTAAGATAATTAATTTTCACTAATTATACCAAAATTAAATTATAGTAAATATAATTAATTATGATTCATTCAATTTAAACATAAACTTAGGTTCAACACTTATCCCTAAAAGTTTAATTCATATCTAGAAAGTTCAACCATTATCCCTAAAGGTTCCATACTTATCCTAAAAGTTCAACCCATACTCTAAACAATTTAATTAATACCTTAAACAATTCAATTAACCTCACACAACATAAGCTTTATCCAAAAAGTTCAACACTTACCCCTAAAAATTCAATTCATATCCTAAAAGATCAATTCACAAAAAGAAATCCTAAAAACTCAATTTAATTCAAAGTTAAACATTCAATTCCTAACTAAACTACTCAAGTCAATGCAAACTTAAACATTGATGAATGACACCCTATGTAATCAATTCAATTCAATTTTAACATGACCTAAACCCTAGATTTCAATTAAATTCTAAGTTAAACAATAATGAACTATTTCATAACTAATTAACAAAATATAAGAATTATACAAACAATGTAAGTTCAAATCGAAACCTGGAACTTTTAAGCAGTGGAGGAGGAGGGGAAGTTGTCACGACCCCAAATTCCCTCCCTATGATGTCGTGATGGCACCTAGTCTCTAAGACTAGGCAAGCCTATCAATGCGGAATAACAATAGAAATATGGAATAAATAAATCTGCAATTCACTTAATTACAACTCCTAAAACCTGGTAGAAATAAGTCACAAGCTTCTAAGAATTTATCCTCAATGTATCTATATATTAGGGTCTAAGAAAAATAAGGAAGCAACATAATAATGATAGAAGGGGACTCCGTAATCTGCGGACGCTAGCAGATATACCTCGAGGTCTCCGTACACAGGTAGCTCACTGATGTCTGGACTAGTAGGATGTACCTGGATCTGCACAAAAAGATATACAGAAGTGTAGTATGAGTGCACTACAGCGGTACCCAGTAAGTGCCAAACCTAACCTCGGTAGAGTAGTGACGAGGTCAGGTCAGGCCCTACTGGAATAATAAAAGACAAGGTGAAATGTTTAACAATATAATAAAAATAAAATGACAATGAAAATGAATTAAGTAAGTAGTATGTCACCAATTAACTACGCAAATTAATGGCAAATAATACCTCGTGGAAACAAAACAGAATTCTTTTCAACTTTAAGAAAATCACAATAATAATCAAAGGCAACTGCGGCCATAAATCAATATCAACAAGGGCACTTCCGAGGTATCGCCTCGTAGTCCCAAATCATAAATAAATTCACATATTTCATTTCTTTATATCATCGCGGGAGCCTTCACAATTTATTTTAAAGAAAATATTTTTTCCGAAATAGCATCCCGCGTTTTAGCCACCCTTATCGCACCGCATGACTTCTAATAGTTTCCCTACTAGCCACGCGTATCAAGTCGTCCTTATCTCACTGCATGCATTTCAACACCCAGACCTTATACCACTGTATGCATATCAATATCACAATATATCATAATTTGTACCTCAAGTGCCCAAATAATTTAATTTGCCAAAATAAACAACATCAACAATATTTTCCAGAAGTGGGAGCTCACGGCTCAATCACGATGAGTACAAAATCTCACAAAAATATTCGGGAATAAATAACTCAGCTAAAAAAAATATTTTAAATTTTTTTTAATACGTTGCCTCAGTTCCAAATTTAAAATATCAAATACTTCATATTAATAATATTTAAATTAAAAAAATTCCACCTTCAAATAATGCACAGAATAAACGAAACCAGATTTCAGCTAAACATGTAAAAATAATTAGCAAGAGAAGTTCAAGAAAATTTAAAGTATATAAATCAGATCAATGATGAAGAATATAACAAGATAAAATAATTTAATTAATATGCAACAGTGATTTACACAATTTAAAAACATAATCCTTTACATTTAGCCCGTGTACACACTCATCACCTCGTGTATACGACTTTCATCACATTACAATTATCACATCAATACCAATCCTAGGGAAAATTTCCCCCACACACAAGGTTAGATAAGTCACTTACCTCGACTTGCTCCAATTTAATCCACTAGTAGGCCTTTTCCTCGATTATCCAACTCTGAATGGCTCGAATCTAGCCAAAATAATTCGATACAGTCAATTAAAATTATAGGAATCAATTTCATAAGAAAATACTACATTTTTCAATAAAATCCGAAATTAGCTCAAAAATGTCTGTGGGGCCCACGTCTCGAAATTCGACGAAACTTATAAAATCCGACAACCCATTCAATTACGAATCCAACCATACTTGTTTCTCTCAAATCCGACTTTGAATCGACACTAAAATATCAAAAAATATTTTTTATGAGATTTCTAAAATTTTCCCAAATTTTAATCTCAAAACACTAATTAAATGGTGAAAACAATGATAGATTCGGGTAATCTAACCAAAATTAAGTTAAGAACACTTACCTTGATGTTTTCTCTGAAAATCTCCCAAAACTCGCCTCTCCCCAAGCTCCAATTTATCAAAAATGGAAAATGGGGCGAAGTCCCCCGTTTTATAGTTCTGTCCACGCAGCCCTCGGTCCTGCCTCGATCCTAGCCCTCGATCATGGCTTCGAACATGGCTCTCGATCATGGCTTCGATCATGGACCTCGATCATGGGCCTCGATACTGACCTTTGATCCTGGGCATCGATCATGGCTTCGATCCTGGCCCTCGATCATGGCCTTCGATCATGACCCTCGATTCTGGCCTTCGATCATGGCCCTCGATCCTGAGCCTTTCGATCATGGTCCTCGATCCTGAGCCTCGAACATGGCCCTCGATCCTGAGCCTCGAACATGGCTACGATCCTGGCCCTCGACCCTGAGCCTCGATCATGGCCTTTTACCCTGGCTCGATTTCTGGGCTTCGAATTTTTCAAGCAGAAGAAAATTGCAGCAGCTTTTGCAGCAGCTGTTTAAGTCCAACTTTTGATCCGTTAACCATCTGAAACTCACCCGAGGCCCTCGGGACCTCAACCAAATACACCAACAAATCCTAAAACATCATACGAACTTATTTTAAACCTCAAATCACATCAAATAACGCTAAAATCACAAATCACACCCCAATTCAAGCTTAATAAAACTTAAGAATTTTCAACTTCTACATTCGATGCCGAAACCTACCAAATCATGTCCGATTGACCTCAAATTTTGCACACAAGTCACAAATAACATAACGGAGCTATAAAATTTTCGGAATTGGATTCCGACCCCGATATCAAAAAGTCAACTCCCCGGTCGAACTTCAAAACTTAAATTCTTATTTTAGCCATTTCAAGCTAAATTTCACTATAGACTTCCAAATAAAATTTCGATCACGCTCCTAAGTCCAAAATCACCATACGGAGTTGTTAGAATCATCAAAATTATATTCCGGGGTCGTTTACACATAGGTCAATATCCAACCAACCTTTTCAACTTATGTTTTAAACTTTGGAACTAAGTGTTCCAATTCATTCTAAAATATCTCTCCGGACCTGAACCGACTACCCCGACAAGTCACATAACAGTTATAAAGCACAAAATGAGCAGTAAATAGGGAAATGGGACTATAACTTTTAAAACGACTGGTCGGGTCATTACAGCAGTGGCAGCAGTGGAGGCAGTAGCAGCGGCAGCGGCGGGGGTAGTGGCGATGTGGGGGCAATGGCGACGTGGGGTGGGGAATGGGATTTGTATGAGGGAAATAGAAAAGAAGTGGGGGAAGGATGTTGTGTGTGTGAGGGAGAAGAGAGTGGGGAGTTAGAAAATTTTGAGAAGAGAATAAGAGAAATGAGGGAGAAACCCCGTATTGCAGATATAGAATTAAGGTACCGACCGACATTGGTCGGTAAAGTCGGTCGGTACACTTAAATGACCGTTGACTGTGTTTGACCACAGTTAACCAACCGACTTCAGTCGGTTATTGTTAAAAAACCTAAATTAATTATTTTATGTTATTATTTCTTAAAATATTATAAATTTTAAAAAAAATTATAAACTATAAGCATATATTTTATTCACACATATATATATATTTACTAATAAATATTTACAAACTATAAGCATAATATTTATAAATAGTTATATTAACTAATTACTTTTAATAAATTATAAGCATATATTTTATTCACACATATATATAATTAATCAATCATAATAAAAAAAATAAAGGTATATATATGATACGTTTATTTTATTTGAATTTCACATTTTGTCTTATATATTCATTCGTTTTATAACTAATTGCAAATCACATAGATTAATAAATAACGGTCAAGACGTTTTACCTTTTGTATCCATATATCTAAGTTAATCTTCTAAGTAAAAATTAAGTATATGAGTTATTTCACACGCACACACACATACATTATATTGTAATTGATGATTAATTACATACATTACTACGTACGAAAACTTGATCAATTGATGAATTGGTAAACCAATATTATTCTATTTTAATATGTTTAGTCGATTGTTATATTAACTCGTTTACTTAATGCTAATAGCTTCTTTCATTTATTTAATTTGTGATACATATATACATGTCAAAGAAGTTTAGTATTCTTCTATATTTCATTCATTCATCACTAATAATGCATGATATAGATTAATCGATATGGGTCGAGACGTTTTGTTTTTAGTATTCATCGATATAGGTCGAGACGTTTTGTTTTTAATATTCATCGATGCATCTAAGTAAGTTATAAGTCGATGAATCAATTTGCAAATAGATATATTTGATGATGATCAATTATATATACTAATCAGATTATTGCTTCTTCACAAGTTTAACCCCAAAAGAACCCGACCATGTGGCCCTAGTGCTTCGCGTTTCTTAGATGTGACTATACCCCTCTCTCTCTCTCTATATATATATATATATATATATATATATATATATATATATATATATATATATATATATATATACACACACACATATATTTCGTTGTACCACTTTAACTATGTATAGCTTGTTATAGTATATGTTAGTGCATTCATTATTTGTATTACAAAATAAAGTGTTAATGGATTATATTTATATTATTTAGATAGTAAATTTTAATGTGATTCAAAAGTTTGACCATGTTTGACCTATGAACCGATCGAAGTTAGTCGGTTATATTCCAGAAATTATAGCTACTGACCAAAGTTAGTCGGTAAAATCTTCTCCTGTAATAACCGACCGACTTTGGTCGGTAAATTCAACTATAAATTTTGTAAAATATTTTAATTAATAATATAATTATTAAAATTAAAAAATATGAGTCCATATTACCGATCGATGTTGGTCAGTAATAAAAAAAGTATTTTGACTAAGCAAGTCTGACCATTGCGGTCAAATATTTGACCAATATACCGACCGATTTCGTTCGGTATGTATTTTTAAAAAAATATAAAATATTTTTTTGGTAGTTTCCATCCGCTTTGGAAGATTTTTTGGTCGTTTTTGTTGACCGACCAACGTTGGTCGGTATGCCTCAAACGGATTTTCTCGGATTTTTAGTAGTGATATTTTTACTGATTTTAGATATATAGACAAAATATAATAACTATACATTAAACAATTTTAACAATTCCCTGTACGAAATCAATGCCTGCACTTCACCGACAATGTCTTCATTCCTACGAATTGGTAATTTTGGTAAAAATTATGTTTCTTTTGCATTTCTGTGTTTTATCCTATGATGTTAACTTTTTCTCTAAATAAATGGTATCGTTAATGCGAATGAGTGAGGGACCAACTACTAACATGAGATAGAACGTAGTAAAGTCCTTCCTTTTTTTCTTTTAAATCATGTAACTTTTTTTAAATTTCTCATTCGTTGTCCGATACTTATACGAGCTCTCGATTAATTTAGATTCATGCTGCATAAAACCCATTGAAAGAAAAATGCTCCCTACTTAATGGAATTTTAACTTATTATATTCACATTAAAAAAAGATATTCCGAGCTGATCAAGAATGATTTTTTTAGCATTAACAGTAAGTAATTGACTTTTTAACACTTTGTAACAACTTGTTGCATGGTGTCCATTCAAGAGGTTATTTTGATCTGAGTTCGAATTATGACCTTTTAGCATTATGTGTTTCCCTTGGAACGTAAGTAATTTAAATATGTAGAAAAATAACACTCTGAGCTATTTAATCACAGGAGAGGGGTGATTGTGCTAAAATTTTCCAATAGAACTAGTGTTTTCTTATCCTATTTAATTCTAGGCCTCATATTAGGATTCGTAAACAAAGAATAAAATTGAGAAAACTGACAATTTCCTTGTACTTAAAAATATTAATGATGTTAAACTTTTTAGAAAATAATTGAGTTTAATTATGTGGTGTAAAATTCTCCAACCATTTAAAAAATAGCACAAACCGAATGTCCAAATTAGAGTCTAAAACGTGCCCACTAGTAGCCAAAATTATACAGACTGTTTTTCGTCTATATAGATTATCTTATGCTTCACGGCAACTTTTAAGTCGTCGGGTCTGCAACTTTGATGCCACATTTTAAAATAAGAAAATCCCATATTTCATTTTCCAAGAAAATCAATCAAATTTATCCCATCCTAATTAGTTATAGCCAATGATATGAATTATTTGAATCAACCTTTCTCGGTCGCTCTCGTCACACAGAACTTGTCTAATTCGATTTATCTCTTTAGTATAATTTGTGAGTTATTACATTGAAATAGAGTTTATTTAGAATGCACCGAAAAGGTAGCGGCTGTCCTATCCGGATCATATTTCTATCAAGATAGATAAATTATAGTCCCTATATTTTAATTGTACATGAGTCAAATTAAATAATTTTACATATGCATTCTAATATAGATTCTTTAAATTTTTTAAAAATAAAATATACATATTTAGAAATTACATAAAAAGTACCATAAATCACATAGTTATTGATTCGAAATATTTAGAAACTATTTACAAAAAATTAGTCAAAAAAAATCTTATTTGACTCTCCAAATAGAATTACGTTTATTTTTTTTAAACGGGAGGGAGTACTAATTGTTTTTATAATTATAGATTGTCATTCATGAAAAAGCTAAATCAATTAAATCTAATATAAGTGTAACAACACTAAACTTTTTAATTCCAATTACTTAATGTCGTCGATACAGATCTTTGCTTCAAATATTCTCTGTTGTTTGTCAAAACTTGCAAGACAGATTTAGAGTTTTCTGTGTATTTATTTTTATTTTTATATAGAGCCTAGCTTGCTTCCAATAATGTTCTCTGTTCTTTGTTAAACTAGCAAGAGAGATCACTATAGTTTTTTCTAACTTAATTAATTACATTTGGTTTTTGGTTACTTTGTCTTTTTTAACACATTCAATTATCATAGTGTTAAATTCGCGAGTCACAACAACGTAACTCATAAGGAATAGTTTCATACCATATTTTATCATATTACTTTTGGGTTAAGCTTTTATATATTAATTTTCATACTATCAAATCATTTAGAAGACAACTATTTATAGCCATTGGAAATTAGAAACCTAGAAAATAAAACAACTAACATATTATATAAACTGAATTATATTAATTAGTATTAACAAATATCACCATGAAATAGTTAGTACTTCTCAATTCTTGATTAGAGGTTGTGTATTCGACCTGTTTATTAGTCTAGCCTCAACGTCTATACAACGACAACAACAATCGAGTGAAATTCCACTAGTGGGATCTGGGGAGGGTAGTACGTACGCAGACCTTACCCCTACCCCGAAGAGGTAAAGATGTTGTTTCCGAAAGATCCTCGGCTCAAGAGGATAACAAGATAAAAGGAGACAATATCAGTATCACCACAGAAATCATAGGAAAAATAGGAACATCATGAAATCCAGAAGAAAGATGCAAAACAAAAGCGATAACTAGTAAATAGATCCGGCACTGAAAAGCGAAATAGTAAGATACGACATTGCCACTAGTTAGCTTAGACAAAAACCCTACCAGACTAGTCTCACAACGGACGAAGTAAGGCAAGACTCAACTACCTCCTAACCTACAACCCTAATACTCAACCTCCACATCTTCCTATCAAGTGCCATGTCCTCGGAAATCTGAAGCCTCGCCATGTCCTGCTTGATCACCTCTCCCTAATACTTCTCTGGCCGCCATCTACCTCTTCCCATGCCCTCCACAACCAGCCGCTCACACCTCCTTACCGGGGCATCTGGGCTCCTCCTCTGTACATGCCCGAACCATCCGAGCCTCGCTTCCCGCATTTTGTTATCAATGGAAGCCACACGTACCTTCTTCCGAATATCATCATTCCTAATCTTATCCATCCTAGTGTGCCCACACATCCACCTCAACATCCTCATTTCTGCTACTTTCATCTTTTGGATATGTGAGTTCTTAACAGACCAACACTCAGCTCTGTGCATCATGACCGGTCTAACCACCGCTTTATAGAATTTACCTTTGAGTATCGGTGGCACTCTCTTGTCACACAGGACTCCAGATGCTAACCTCCAATTCATCCATTCTACCCCAATACGGTGTGTAATATATTCGTCGATCTCCCCTCCCTGGATACGACCCAAGGTACTTGAAGCTGCCTCTACTTGGGATGACCTGGATAGCCTATATATTAGATACAATCGGACTTCTTTATAAGAGTTATCATTTATACAAAACTATACTATAACGATCAATTTTTTTTTTTGAATTAATTTTTTATGTTATATTATAATATATATTTTTTTATAATAATATTTGAGTATAGCAACAAAAAATTATCCGATAAACTGTACCGAGAAAACCCAAATTTGTATATGTTCCACTTGTATATTCTGGTATAATAGTCATTTAAATAGAAAAAGGAAGACCGTAATAACAGCAAAAACTGCAAAGCCTCCATTTTCGTATCTGCAACTGCAAGCGTGGACTTTCTAGTTTCTACTCAGTTTTGTTCAGATCCTGTAACACCTTTCTGTTTCTTCTTTCCAAATTGGACAGTATACAAACTTCCATCCCCCATATCTTCTCCTCACCCCCCCCCCCCCCCCCAAAAAAAAAAAAAAAAAACAGCCCACCTCTCTCCCTTCTCCAACAAACCCAGAAGAAAAACCAACGAAAACAAGCAAGAAATGGTATTATAATAATTTTCCACATATTTGAGTTTCAAAGGAAAAAAAACAGAAAAAAAGTCATCAAAATCAATGGCTGAGAATGAAGGATCATCATCATCATCATCAACGTCAAGAGCTCAATTACTACGTCCAACAATAACTTTACCACCGAGAAATTCAATGGAAAGTTTATTTTCGGGCGGGTCAAATGGTATTAGCCCGGGTCCAATGACCCTAGTATCCAGTTTCTTCTCGGATAATGATCCGGATTCGGATTGTCGTTCGTTTTCTCAGCTTCTCGCCGGTGCAATGTCATCTCCGGCGGGTTTTTCCGGCGTTCGACCGGGTTTCCCGCCAGTTCCTCCGCCGTCTACGGCGGCTATGGCTCAGGAGTATAAGCAGAGTAGGCCAACGGGTTTGGTGATAAGTCAGCCGCCTACAACGTTTACTGTACCGCCTGGATTGAGCCCAGGTGGTTTGCTTGATGGGTTCTTCTCACCTGGCCAGGTATTTTAATAAAAGTTCATAACTTGATTTTCTTTTTCCTTTCTTTTTTTTGTGATTTTTATGTAGTTTATTTGGATTTTATGAACATGTGAAAATTTGATTGCTAGTATTTTGATGGACATGTAATAGGCAATATGCCGAGGCGAATCATGATTTAAAGAAATGATTTGTGAATACTTTACTTTTTTAGGTCTATGGGTTTTGCAAGTCTGAAGGGTTAGATTGATTTTTGAGGTAATTAGTTTCTAAGAAGTAATGGAATTCTATAGATGTTACCATAGTTAGTAACTTGCTTTTGGCTTTAATTTTTGAAACTTTTGTATAGAAAGTTGTACGCAAGCCTCGAACCCGTGAACTCCTGCAACAACTTTATCAATTATGCTAACAACTTTGCCAATTACGTATACTCTTCTTCTATGTAAGTCTCTCGGAAAAGGAATTATTTCCTAAAAGCCTTGAACTTTACTGCCAAAAGTGTTTTTCCTTTATATCTGGATTCTGGAGTGTGCCTTTTGTTGTTCCTTGACTAAAGTATCTGACTCTGACGAGAAGACACAAAGCTAGAAACATAGTACTAGTAAGAAACTGTCAGAGCAATAGTCTCAATTTCTCTGTTCATCTAACACAAGCGTACACTTCTTTTCCTTTTTGATATTTCCAAGCATACCCTTCTTTTTTTAAATGATGGTTGTGTCGGGCCAGCTTGGGCACAACTCAACTATTCTATCGGTTATCTAATACAGCCCAGGTACCGTTTATCACTAGATTTCTCTTATTTGTTGGTATTTATTCTGGCAGAAAATTTGTAACTTAAGTATTATCATTTCCGGATCATCATTCTTTGTAGAGATAGTTCCTATATTGAAAATTGTCACATACAATAACTGTTGCGAGACCTTGAGCATAACTCGCCATTATATCAAGGTTAAACCTTTACATTATTTTAATTTGAGCTTGGACCAAAAGGCTGGCCGATCCTTGGTTGCAAA
Source organism: Nicotiana tomentosiformis (assembly GCF_000390325.3). Lineage (NCBI taxonomy): Eukaryota > Viridiplantae > Streptophyta > Magnoliopsida > Solanales > Solanaceae > Nicotiana > Nicotiana tomentosiformis. The sequence continues at coordinate 60,586,383 of NC_090821.1, read as the reverse complement.
CTGAGAATCCTTTATTTATAGGAGTATGTACTCCATCCATTTTTTCCTGAGTGCAACATTAATCACATTAGTCAACAGAAAGTTCTGAATTTTAGGTATTAATGCAGTTTAGTAAGAAGGGGAGCCTTGGCGTAACTGATAAACTTGCAGGAGGTCATGGGTTCGAGCCGTGGAAACAACCTCTTGCAGAAATGCAGGGTAAGGCTGCATACAATAGACCATTGTGGTCCGACCCTTCCCCGGACCCTACACATAGCGGGAGTTTAGTGCACCGGGATTCAATCCTGGTAATTTTACGTCTTAAGACGGGGATGGACCCACGCATGGTGGATTAACAAGCCACTTCCACTTAGTTATATCTGCCCTTACCTAGGGACAAGTTGAAGTCTATACATACAGATCCTTGCTCCTCTATGACTGCTTATTAAATAGAATTTTTTCCGATTTCAATAGTTGAAAGTATGGTAATTTCTTAAGGAATAAAAATAAAAAAAATAAAAGCTTCATCAACACTGTACTAACTCTCTATGATTCATTAACTTGTCTACTTGAATGCCGGCTCAAGATGGCTGGAGCTATGTATATACAACAACAGACCCAGTCTAATCCCACAAGTGGGGTATGGGGAGGGTAGTGTGTACGCAGACCTTACCTTTACCTGGTAAGTTAAGTACCAGGTAGATAGAGATAGATATATGAATCCATTCCATTTCCCTTATCTACTAGTTGATCCACAGGTTTCATGTAGAAAACCATTTTTGGCCTCATCTAGTGCCGGTCATATTAGACTGGGGAGTAGTTGGAAGAAAAGGAATTGTTGGCCTAACATGGCCTGATAAAGAGAAAAGACAACAGAAGCTACTCGGCGTAACGTCTTGCAGATGTGTTATTATTTTGTTAATGTTTGGTTGTTACTAGGGAAAATACAGGTATTTGGTTTTTAGATGCTACCGCACGAATAAGGTGGAATTTTCCGTGGGTCTCGCTATCTGAATCAATTATAAATGAACAGTATCTCTATCTAGCTTTGTTATTATTACATTGTTATCTGCACCCATCCAGTAAGTATAGATATGGCGAGAGGGAACATCTTTGTTGTGGACCTTCTTTCATTTATAAAAATAATAAATCAATATCGTATTCAGATTGTAGAAAAACCTCAGTGATGAATCAAAAAAAGAAAAACCAGACAGGAAGAGTTTGATTTTGTAAACAAGCAGGTTGTGTTTGTAGTAACATAATTGAGTTTCGGTAATTAACACTCTCTGAAATTAGAAATATCCTGATGATGGTAAATGTTCTATACTTGGCTTTGGGAGAGAACACTCTGTTGTTGCTGCATATAAGTTGATACTGTTAGGGGTCGTTTGGTTGGGAAACAAGTTATCCCATGATTAATTATTCCGGGATTAGTTATCTTACCCTTCCATAGAGATAAAAAAAACACTACAATCCCAGGATAACTGATCCCGGGATTAGTTATACCACGATTTTATCCTAGCCAAATATGGGATAAACTCATCTCAAATTTAATCCCGGAATTAATTATCTCTTATCCCTCGTACCAAACGAGCCCTTATTAGTTTAATTTGAATTTGCTTCTTCGAAGTTAGTTATGTATCTTCATTTGACAGGGCCCTTTTGGAATGTCACATCAGCAAGTGCTTGCTCAATTTACAACTCAGGCAGCCCCTGCTCAGTCTCAACTGCACATTCGGCCTGACTATCCGTCTTCTTCAACAGCAGCTGCAGCGTCATTGTCACAGTTCCAGTCCTTAGCATCAAATGCAGCAGCAAACCAACAGATACCTCCTCCTGCATTAAATCCTAACATCGTGAAAGAGTCATCAGATGTTTCCTTATCTGATCAGAGGTCAGAACCTGCTTCCTTTGCTGTTGACAAACCTGCTGATGATGGCTACAACTGGCGAAAGTATGGGCAGAAGCAGGTCAAGGGAAGTGAATATCCGCGAAGCTATTACAAGTGTACACATTCAAATTGTCCAGTCAAGAAGAAGGTTGAGCGCTCCCTCGATGGTCAGGTGACTGAGATTATATATAAGGGCCAGCACAACCATCAGCCGCCTCAATCTAGTAAGCGTTCAAAAGAAAGTGGAAATCCAAATGGAAATTATAATCTTCAGGGGTCCTATGAGCCCAGCTCTGAGGGTCTGGCCGGAAATTTTAACAAACCCAAGGAGGGCGAAACATCCTATTCGTTAAGAATGAAGGATCATGAATCCAGCCAAGCAACACATGACCAGATCTCCGGATCAAGTGACAGTGAGGAAGTGGGTGATGCTCAGACTAGAGTGGATGGAAGAGACATTGATGAACGGGAATCAAAGCGGAGGTATCTTCCTTCACCCTTAGCACTATTGCATAGTAATTCCTTTTGCTGCCATGTCTATTTTGACAGCTATTCTTCTCTATCCTAACATGTCTGTACTTTGCAGGGCTGTGGAAGTACAAACTTCAGAGGCAGCTTGTTCTCACCGGACAGTTACAGAACCTAGGATCATTGTACAAACAACCAGTGAAGTTGATCTATTGGATGATGGTTATAGATGGCGAAAGTATGGACAGAAGGTTGTTAAAGGAAACCCCTATCCAAGGTAAAATGTCCATCTTATTTTACTCCTTTATTGTCAATGAACTACTCCACGATATCATCTATACATTTGGTGTTCAGCTAGTTTTAAGAGTGGAGTTGTGGTAAAGTGAACCTTAAATTAATAAATATCAGCTGTAGAGAAATCCAGTTTACATTTACGTTCCTTTTATGTTTACCATATTGACTATAATCTTGCCAACTTTTTGACTTTCGAGCCATGGAAGCAGCCATACTAGTGTTTGCATTAGGGTAGGCTGTCTACATCACACCCCTTGGGGTGCAGCCCTTCCCCGAACCCTGCATAAATGCGGGATGCTTTGTGCACCGGGCTGCCCTTTTTGTCAGAATCTTGCTGGTTGAGACATTCTCTTTGCAGTATTTATTTAGAAGTCTTTGTTTCAAAGCCAGCTGCTTCGTGGCTATTTTGCTTGCCATAATTTTTACACGCCTTGTTATTTTCTGCAGAAGCTATTACAAATGTACCAGCCAAGGATGTAACGTAAGAAAGCATGTCGAAAGGGCGGCAAGTGACCCTAAAGCAGTCATAACAACATATGAGGGTAAACATAATCATGATGTGCCTGCAGCTAGGAACAGTAGCCATAATACCACTAATAACTCTATGTCACAATTGAGGCCACACAACCCTGTAGTTGATAAACCGGCTGCAATGAGAAGAACTGACTTTCCAAACAATGAACAACAACCTATAGTGCTTCTACGTTTCAAAGAAGAACAAATTACATGATTTATGAAAGCATCATTCCAGCATGGTAATCAACAGGGAAGCAAGTGAAGAATTTGGCCATGTAGAGGGCTGTAACTTATTTCTGAATGGTTCTATTTGTCGCGTTTGCAATGTTGATCTTGGTCTCCCCCAACAATCATGAACAGAAATGGTACAGAAGTTGCGTTGACACGAAATAATAGGTCAGGAAGGAGTGATTTGAATATGAATTGTTTGTAAATGTTCTCAAAAAGAGCACAGGGTTAGCTGTGTTATTTCTATATGCATTCTTTCTGTAAATGCTTTTGTATTCCAACATCTATTGGCTGTTTATTGCTGCATTTGAACTAGCACTGTGAACGACTACACTATTTTTGCATTTAACGCCAATCCTTCTACCTTGTAATCGTTTATAGTTGGGCCTTTCATCTGAATTTACATGAAGTTTTTTGGACAATCTTCTTGCTGTTATGAATTGAATTATTTGTTATTTATTTATTTTTCTGTTATGAATTTATGATTCTCAGTATTTTTTTTATAGTGATAGGATTGAATGTGCTTCAAGTCTAAAGAAGGGTTTTGTAACCTTCTTATTGTCATAGTGGAGTTTTTTGGATCTTTGTGATCCCGTAGTTTTTACAAAAAACTCCGTGTTAAAATTTTGTGTTATTTATCTTCTTTATTTTCAGGTTTGCTTCTTCCTGTGACATAACAACAACTAGCATGATAATTTAGACTTCATCGCATTTTCCTCTGAAGTGTTTAATTGAGGACCTTTTGAGGGTAACCAACAGGGACTTTCCTTTAAAGTTGATGTGGACCTTTATACATTGGAGAAATTAAAATTCAACTTTCAATTTTGTCAGATTTCATTGAAAAGGTTCTAAACCTTTTCATATTTTGTCACTCTTGATACAAACAAAATTGGTGTGATAGCTACATTTCAGAATCCATTCTCTCTCTTGTCACAAAATTTACAACTATTAGCCTAGCTCTCAATCATTTCAGTTATCAACAGGGGTTATAAGCTGAGGTATCTGGCCACGATTTACAAAATCGATTTTGTTCAATCGAACACAGCACAAAACTCTCTCTGGCAGCTCCTCTTGCTTCTGTGCCTACAGTTATCCAAATATAACATGCAAAGTGCAAAGAACTGTTTGTATAAGAATTCAGAGTTCATGTTCCTCCTATACATGCTGATAAAAACCAGAATGAACTTCTGTTAAAAAATAACTTGTGGGAAAATGTAAACTTTAGAGCATAGGAAAATGATTCTGGGAATAACTAAACCTGAATTGTTAATCCAAGATCAAGAATTCCATGTTTCAGTCGTTCTCGGAATGCATCAAATCCTTTCCTGGATATGTAGCTGAATCGATGAACATCCAGGTCTATCTCAAAGTAGTTGCCTCCCTGAACAAGATAATGATAAGAGATTATTTAAGAAAAGTAAGAAAATGAACTTATAAAAGCAGAGGCGGACCTAAAATTTTAACGCGACGGGGGCACAATATTCTGTTCAATCAGTGCCCCCTAAAGGCTTTTAGGGTTCAAGGTGCCAAATGATTTCATTTAACCATTTTTAAGGGACACACATACATATACAAGACTTCTGCTCAATATAACACATAGGTTATATTAGGTCCGCCTCTGATTATAGGAGACAACAAAAAGTATATCAAATGTGCGACTTCTTGCATATAGGAGACTTATAGGAGACAACAGATACTTCATGCATATAGTGAAATTTCAGCTGCTCATATCAAATGTGCGACTTCTTTATTAAGTATATCTCATTTCAATTCTTTAATCTAGATATGAGCAGCTGAAATTTCACTATATGCATGTATACGCCAAAATTTAAGAAATAATTTGACGATATTCATCTATGAGATCTCAAAGAGGAAAAGATTTTAGAATTTAAAAACATTACCTCGTAGAAGGCATGTTGAGGACGCGAAAGCACTGGTTTTTCATTATACGCATGTAAAAGTTTTTTCTCCGCGGGATTTAAATGAAGATCTTCAGGGTTGGCTACGCCAACCATGATTTTTAGTCTTTCTCTGAAAGGAACTGTTGATTCCTTTGCAAAACCTTTTACAGTTTCCATCTCATCCATTACTAATCTCTGCAATATGTATCGGTAGAAAAAGTTTTAATCCATGTATTCCAGATAAAAGAAAGTAGTATTCATATAAAGGAAAATAGAAACTAAGAACAGGCTATTACCTTTATGCTGTCTTGAAATTGTGGAGAAATCTCTTTTTCAAAATTTTCTGATACTTTGAAGTATAGTACAAGGCTCATTCCCTCCCCATCATTTTCACCAAGGAACATTGAGGCAGGATAACTAGGCAGCTGCAACAATAAATCCGGAATTTTTGTAAGTTATTTTCACGAAAACAACACTCCGCCTCAATCCTATATGAATTTTCAGTGTCATGTCGCTCTATTAAGCCCGTCTCAGTCCAATAAAAATAACAGTAACAAGTCATTTTCCAGAAAAAAGGCAGTCCGGAGAACTAAGCTCCCTCTATGCGCAGGGTCCGAGGAAGGGCCGGACCACAAGGGTCTATTGAGCGCAGCCTTATCCTGCATATCTGCAAGAGGTTGTTTCCTCGGCTCTAACCTGTGGCCTCCTGATTACATGGCAGCAACTTTACCAGTTACGTCAAGGCTCCCTTTCAAGTCATTTTCCAAAAGAACCCATAAAATCCACATGGAGCCTTAGTTAAAGTAGTTAATCCCAACTAAATAGAATAAATGTATGACAGTGTCAAGAAAAGGTAAAAAATGCAAGTCTGATTTATTAAGGAATTTATGCATTGCAAGAGGACCTGTATATTGACGATGAGAAGCGATGGGACTTTATCATGTGGCTCTACAAAGGGAAGCTCAAGATACCGTGCAATATGAGATATCTTCCGCGGAGAAACAAATAGATCAACACCAATAGGTACATAAGGGCAATAGTTAGGGGCAGGAAATTTCCTTTTATCCCTGCATTTGTGAAATATAGAAGTCTTATCAGCTTGAATGTAAAGCGAAACAAGATACTCTAGCAAATCTCATTGTACACAACGCAAACATGCCTGAAATAATTCATGCCACGAAGCTTAAATACAGAAGGTGCAATGCGACTCCAACATCCTTGAGTTTGTTTCATATCAATATAATGTGGAACAACAAATCCTGCTCTTGGACGATACAATAATCTCCTTGAAGAACCTAGTTATTTTATAAAGTCCTTTAGATTTTGACAGTATACTAGTTATATGATCAAAACAAATCTAAATACGTAGATGAATTTGTATGTATTAGTATTTGCAGTGACACTCACAAAACTCAGTCGTCGTTTCCCCATCATGCAGTTTCTTATTAACAGCAAGTGTTACAACTGATAACTTCCTTCTTTGAGATGTCAAAATTGGATCCTCCACAATGTTGTTCCGCTTAGTAAAATTTCCATCTACCTGAATTAAGTATCGAGAAACGAATCATTGACTTGGAAGCCTTAACAAATACATGAGCAAAACATTTCATTTTGACCTTCACAATGCTAAAGTGACTTACACATGATATATCATTGTTGTTGATGGTATCGTAAGAGTGTGAGGCGCTTTCGATTTGACTTTGATGATCTAATATGCTCATAGAAGCAATGACCAATGAAGGGCAAATTTCTGGAAGTAAAATTACAAAGAGAACTCAGAAATAACTTCTTTTGGTTACTGTTAGAATTTGGATTAGGATTTATTGATTACCCCCAAGAACACTAGTGAAGTCTTCGTCTGAATCAGACTCAAGGACACTGAAAGAATCAAACCATGCTTCCTCTTGGCTTACTCCTGCAAATTAAAGAATTCCTTGGAAATTAAACACTTCTAATGCAATTTGAAATGCCTAACTTTCCTTGGCATCTAGCTCCTATAACCAAGTAAACGGATGCTAAAAATTCTTTCATTTGCTTGGTTCAAAGCTATGTTGCAGGGACTCGCCAAAATGTTACCGCATCGTGTCGGATCCTCCAAAAACACACTACTTTTGGAGGATCCCAGACGCACCCGCCGGCGACATTTTTGGAGGGCCCGAGCAACATAGGTTCAAAGTAATCAATGTTTGCTGAGCAAGAAGATCAACTATTTCAAGAAAATTAATGCTTGTTACAAGTATCCATACCAGTTACATCTACATGATGAAAGTTTTGGGAGAGATGAAATGCTGGATTTAACACACAATCCCCTCCACCAATAGGTGCAGCCCTGCTCTCATAGTCTATTGTGACAAACTCACCAACATCAACATCTCTTACATAGTTTCTCACACCAGTAAGTTGCTCTATCGGTGCAACAGAAACAGAAGATGGTGCCTTTCTTCGAAATCTACGAGACTTGCGAATGCACTTTGTCTTTAACTTTATCTTCTTAGTCGGACTCGAAACACATCCACCCATATCTCAAGACTAAGTTCACAACTCCAAGAAAAATACTCCCTTACCTCCTTTGCATATACCAACCAAAACTGCAATTCCAACAAGAAGCACTCCCTTCCTCCTTTGTATATATCAACAAACTGCAAGATTATAGCATTCAAAAACACCAAGAAAGGCACTTTAGATATGCACAAACAAACCTTACTATTCTTGTATTTTCTCAAGTTGTAAAGTATCAATTATTCATTACCTTAAATGCCAAAAAATGGTAATATCAACTTCTCAATGCATTCCCTCAAAGAACTAAAGGCTAAATGACCTATTTGGTGAATCCTACATATCAAAGATACATAACTATACAAATTTAAGACAATAATAAGATGTTGACTGTTAGGCAGAACTCTATCTAAACTCACCCATGTGAAAGCTAACTGATTGAAGCTAAAAAGATATTTTGGAAAACCAAATATTGGTGTTTGAAATTATATTGAAGGATCTGATTAAGACTATGCTATAGTTCAAGCATGATTTGCACCATACATATAACATTCATTATAGGTCACGGGTTCGAGCCGTGGAATCAGACACTAATGCTTGCATTAAGGTAGGCTACCTACATCACAACCCCGAAGGTGCAGCCCTTCCCCGGACCCTGCGTGAACGCGGGATGCTTCGTGCATCGGGCTGCCTTATTATCCTAGACCATACTGAAAAAATGTAGGAGCTTTTTATTGCCCCCATATTAAGAAATTGAGGAAATATCTCAGGATTGAAACAGTAAAACAAGAAGTCAGCAAAAGTCCTCTATAAAATAAATACCGTAATATTAGTCAAAACCACAAAATGAATTAAGTAAACATTAAAAAGTTAGCTGTAATGGCTGAAGGGTCTCAATCAGAAACCAGAATGATATAAAATAACAACAATGACAAACAAGAATACCTAAAGCATTCCAGAGATAAGGCAATCCAATTTGTATATTCATGAACAAATAAAAATCATATCTTTAAATTCAGAGAAAGAGATAATATAAAATTAAGTGAAACTGGAACTTTCTTGAAGGGTCGTGATTTGGAAATAAAGCAATCATGTTTGGCATGCAGTGATAAAATAGAACTAAAGGTCAACTAAAATTTAAAAGCTGTCTTCATATAAGAACAAAGTACAAGAGGAAATATACAAGCTGGAACTTGGCTGATCATAAAAACCAATCAATATTAATGATCGGAAAGGGCAGCCCGGTGCACTAAGCTCCCGCTATGCACGGAGTCCGGAGGAGGGACGGACCACAAGGGTCTATTGTACGCAGTTTTACCCTGTATTTTTGCAAGATGCTGTTTTCACGGCTCGAACTGTGACCTTCAGATCACGTGACAACAACTTTACCAGTTACGCCAAGGTTCTCTTCGATCAATATCAATGATCAAATGAAAGATAAACAATAACAAGAAAATAGTGAAACCAACGATGGAAAAGTCTTGATATTTTGTATTGATATCATAAATTTTATAAGCATAGTAACTTGCATGGAAAATTGGATTATATTTACTTGTAAATATAGGTCCACAAAAACAACATAATGTAAAATCAGAAGGGATTAAAGAGAATGATAACAGATTAACAAGAAGCTAAAGAAAGAAATGAAGGGACTTACTCTTAAATGGTCACTTCCTAATTCCAAATTAAAGTTCATTTATTTCTTCTCTCATTTGCACTTCATATATAGTTAGCTACCCCTACCACAGGCACCCACCCCCTCTCCCCCAAAACAAGAAGGTAAAGAGGTCCCACATATTACACAAAAATGGATTACAACTGTTGAAACTCCAATTATTTATTTGGTTGTCTCCTCTAAAAAATAGAGCCTTTTAAATTTTATATTATTGATGTAATAGTATCTAAGTTTACAATGTCCATTTTTAGTTCATGATTCTCTATATATTTGGCATGTCAAAATTTACGATTTCATGATTTTTAGTTCCTCATTTCGTTTTATATGATCGTCTATAATTAGATACAATATTTAAGAAAGAAGAATTCTTAACACGATATAATTTTATAAAATATATCAAAGTTCAATTATAGGAGTATAACAATCGTTTTGGACTAAACAAGAAGTAAAACAATCGTATAAAATAAAGTATAATAAGTGTGTCAAATTTATATAATTTGCGTTTCCTTTTCATTTTTCACATTTTCGTTAGCATTTCACACAAATCTCAAGAATCAAAGAAAAAATGAAGGTCATAGGTTAAGAGTTTGACTAGATCATGCATCCCTATGAAATTTCAACTTGTCAAAATATTTAACCAAACTCTATTGGGAAAAAAATAATCTCTAAAATCAAGATTCCATTTCAAATTCATTTGAACTAACTATGTACAATACAAGGTGAAAAAATGACAACATAAACTTTCGTCAAAGCCAATTGATCAAAAGTCAACTAATAATTGACAATCTAAGCTTCTTTTTTTTATCACAATACTGTTTAATCTTTTCCTATCATTTTATAGTAATAATGCATTCAACATTTGGTCCAAAATCATTCTTAAGGGAGCATCGATTAAAAGAATCAACCGTCCTTCCTTCCATCATGTTTCTTATTAGGGTTCAAATGGTTTATAAAATTATATTGTCAATATATAACAAACAATCAAAGGCAAATCCAAAGTTTAAGTTTTAGGCTCTAAATACTAGAAAATGCAGTTTATTGAATTCTAAATAAATTATATATGCATATTAAATATTTTTTTAAAATATAAATACATGATTTTGGACAAATTAAAGTTATTAAGTTTTACCGAACCAGTAACTAAGCTTCCAATTGAACGAACTAATTAGCTGCAACATATAAGACATTTAAGACAATAATATATAATTATGTTAGAACAGAAATTGTGCTTGCCATGATAATATATACTACCAAGTATATAAGTGAGGTAATATTTAAACATTATAATAGTAGTGCACTCGTAGAGCGCTGTTACTTGATATCTTAAAGGTGCAAAGATTAAATTCTCACAAAAAGATATCCTTCCAATCTCTTTCCCCTTGCCTCTCCACTCAAAGAAATTGTTTTAAAAATAGCATCTATTCTTCTTCATCCAGCAACATTAAACAAAGAAAGTATATTCCTTTGAAGCCTAAGTAGTTAGCTCAAAAAATTCAATAAGATCGAGAAAAAATATTGCTGTAAACAAAAAATCTCAGAAGTTGTTACAGATGAAGTATATCTAATACATAATTTAGATGTGAAAAATTGTCATCTAAAAAAAGAAATGTTAGATGAATTGATCGTAAATTATTTGATTTAAAATCTTTTTTCAAAAGAAGAAAAAGAAGATATTAATCATATAGAAAACAGAATTTTCACAATAAATATAAATCCCTCTGATATCATTTCAGAATACAAACTCTTGTTGACAAATTGAATTGCGAGAACATTTATTACTTTTTTTCAAATTTATTCTCAGTGCTCCAATTAGAGGAGTGTTAATTAAGTGAGAACGTATGGATAGTCTGGTCAAATATTCTTATGATTAATTAAGCCTATTAAAAATCTTTTCTGAAAAATATAGAAAAACGTAAAAATTATTATGTATCTTGGTGGCACGAGATGCATGATGAGAACCCCACAAACCAATAAAATGAGTGCTTTTATTTGGTAAAGATACCATTGAAATAAAGAAATTGCAAGAATTGGAATTGCTTCTAACTTTGTTGATTAAAATGCAATTAAGATTCTTTAAGTAGGTGGGATTTAGGCAAAAGCACCAACTTTTGAAACAATGATTAGGAGAACTAGGCTTTATGATTTTAGTGGTAGAGCCCCTGTCTTATTTATTCTGTGACAAAGGGGTCCCAAGTTTAGTCAAATTGTGTTTTCTCAACCCAAACCTACAATTAGGAAAGAAAGTATTTGTTCTTTTTGAAGATATTATTTTCCACCTCCTTGAGTATTTAAGTAGAATTAGGTGAAGAAAATTCAAACTTCCAAATTCATCCCTCCACATATTCAAACGAGCCCTAACAACAGCATAAAATGGTGCTAACAATAGCAATCAACAACATCAACATCAATATGATGTGTGAGATAGAAAGTTTGTTTCCGATAAACTCTCGACTCAACAATAGCAATTATATGTTAAAAAAAATCTCATTTTCGAGGACATTTAAATAATCATCAAGCAACTCTTTTTAGTTTCGTGATATGGTCTAGGGTATTTTTTTTTAACCAAATTTTTTAAAAGATGTACTTCTCAGTTTATTCAAAAAAAATCAAATTCAAAGCCAAGTCTTATATTAAATCCCTTAGGTAGAAGTAATAGATATGCCTTATTTCTGAATAATAATATCTAGAGAATTAGACAACAAAAAAACACAATTTGGTGTAGGTATTATTAAACTATAGAATAGACAACACTTACGACCCAAACCTACAAAACAATAAAACATAGTACTTCTCATATCATACTTAGTAGTGCACAACTTGCATTAGTTAGTGATTTCTTTCTTCTTCTTTTTCCTATTTTAATTCACAGGAACTCAAACGAGAGCCAATATTAAAACATCAAAAAAAAAATAAAAAATCTCCGTGATTCTCCTTATTTTATTTTATTTTATTTTATTTTTCTCATGTATGACACAAGAATCCTTCCCTCAAGTGACAAGTATTTTTTCAAATAAAAAAAAAACTCAAAACTCAAAACTTAGATATTAAAAAATAAAAATGATTTTAGTCAATCACTACCAAACTCTTAGACCAACCCCATTTTACTCGATGTTCTTTTTATTTTTGTTTTTTCGTGAGTTGTTGCTAATTAAGCGGGTTGAATTAGTTGAAGTGTCACTTCGAAGACAATTGTTTAAGGCAAATCTTGAAGTTAGGGGTTTTAAGTGAAGAGAATTTAGAAGTATTTTTTTTTATAATAAGACAGAGATTATGTTGGTTGACAGCTAGATGACTACCCTATTATACCTGAAATGTTCTTCCTCCTAACCCCTATTTTGAATTCTTATTTAGCAGAATTTGAATCTAGAAGGTTATCTTAATCCAATTAATCCGAAACATGTTGTTGCATTTATTAAAAGCACGAAAGATATATAGAATTGTAGCCTTGTGAACTTTTGGTGCACACGCGGTCACATCATAAATCACATAGTTTGGGATGTATATCAAGCCCATCAATGAAAATATTTAATTGCATCCCATAATCGATATTTACATAAACTAGTATTCATACTTGTGTATGTGCAAAGAATATTAAATATAATTTTTCATAAGAAAATATTACTTGAAAAATACAATACACACAAAGAAGCATGTCAATGATATTAGTTTATGAATATGTGAAAGCAATGAATATCCATATATTCAAGTCCATCCAAAATTCTATTATTTTTTCTTGAATTTCAATTTTATTATTTAAATACTTGAAAAAATTTAAAAAAATCAGGATAAAGTTTGCATTTAAAATAAATAAAAATATTTTATCATTATTTTTTTTCTTCTTGAAATAGTATAATACTTATTATATAAATCAGTCAACTGATAAATGTTTGTGCAACAATATGATAACTATCAGTAAGAATATAATTAATTTTCATGTCTACGTATGAATTCATAAAAAATTCCAGAATTTCCAACAATTAAAATAATAACATATTCTACAACATAAACATAATAAATGTATAAAACATATACCCTAAAATACGGAAAAGTACCTAAAAAAGGAATCTAATTTTGAAATGTATCCATAATTAGTCCCTTAAAATTCTCTTTTTTATTAATTAAAGATTATTACTATAAATGCTTTAGGTTACTATGATAATATTATCTCATTACCAGGAGGTATCCTCCATAAAAAAATATTGCATCCTCCATTAAACTAAGTTCTATTATATTTTGGGATTCTTTTATTCTTTCAATTTCATTCCCCACTTAGATATACTTATCGTATGAATATTTTCCTATAGTCAATTCATCACCATCAACATCATTTTAATTAGAGAAAATCATCTTCAAGAAACATGAGGAGTTATTAGGTTTAACAATTATACTTTATATACATACACAATGTGTAATACATATATATCATAGTAATTATACAATATACAAATATTATGTAATAATTTTAAAATCCAACATAGAATAATTTTATTACAGTCTACCTTTAATTTATGTTTAACTATATACACATATATAAGTATATAATATATAATAGATAATATACTACTATATATTATTAGTAATTGTACCTTTAATTTATGTTATAAGTCTACCTTTAATTTATGTTATGCTATATACACATATATAAATATATAATATATAATAGATAATAGATAATATACTACTATATATTATTAGTAATTGTACATAGAAGCCAAATTAGGTGATAAAAAATATACTATAATGGAGCATGAAGAATAGTATAAGAATTTTGTAGCGGGGTGGAGGAAGGAAGGAGGGAGTGATATATTATATAGGTAAAAGGGAGGAAAGAGGGTAGGGACATTAGGATATACTCGAATCTTTTAATGGAGAAATTGGAAGAAAATTAATATGGATAAATACATTTTAGGCGAGAGAGAATATCAAGAGAGAGATATTAGGATAGTTTTAGGTAAGAGAACTCAAGGGAGAGATATTAGGATAGTTTTAGGTAAGAGAACTCAAGGGAGAGATTTTAGGGATATGAAAAGTTGTAGATTAAAAAAATTATATTTTATATAATTTTTTAGAAGTAGTTGTAACTTATTTAATTAAGTACTAAATAAGTTGTATTACGTGTAAATTTCTCTAAAATTAAAATGTTGAAAATTATATTTTGCCAACCAAAAAACCTTGCTATGGTGCACACTTCCATTCGTATATTATTATTCATGCCGATTGTCACCGTTTGTGAGAATTCTGAAATCTGCTGGCATAATTTAGATCAGATAGAAATTGTCAGAATAATAAATTTTTAATTAAGAAGATGATGATGATAGAGTAAAGGGCAGTCGTTCTTTTTTTAAAGACATGATTTTTGGGGTTAGGTATTTTCTAGGGATAAGATTAATTAATTATCTTTTTAAAATTTAAATGTTAAATTTCAAAATGATGCGGGCTTTGGTATTTGACGAGTCAAGGCGGTCGGACCATCATTTCCACGGGGCATAAAGTAGTTAGCTCAGTCGTACATGGGTCATTGACCCCAGAGATCGGCTCATCTTTTTTTAAAATAATTTTTTTTTAAGTTTAACTTCTAACCTAAAAATACCAACAAAAAAATATCTTCTTGGACAGAAAGCATATGTAAAACTTAAGAACGGTTGACATTGATCCAATAGATTATAATAAAATATTAAAAAAAGGAACAATATTTCATTCATTAAAAATCAAAATTCAAAACAAACTCGTAAAACTTCAATGGCACTTTTGCGATATCTAATACCAACACATCATCATCTTCATCAAGTACATTTGAACCCGCTTGTGATAAAGTTATCGTAACATCTTTATTTTTATCTACATCTTACAATCTCTATGTATTGTTAATTATGATTTTATTATTTATGTATTTCATAATTTTAATTTAACTCTATATTTAAAATTTAAATTTTAAGATTTTGATCTACTAATATGATGTGCTTAATAGACATTTAGCTTGGGTTATTTTTCTTATTATTTTTAGTTCTATATTCTTTTTATTTTTTAAAAAAATTTATAAAATATTTTTGTTAGGCTTGTTGGCTAACTAGTCCAGCCTCATGGGCCACGTGCTTACTTGAGCCGAGTTAAAAAGCCTTATTCTTAAATAGACTCCAAAAATCTTAGTTCACTTATATTAAATCATGGGTTGAGGTAGCCTAAGGGGCCAAGTCCATATTTATGGCTCTAATATAAATGTAGTCTTGTGGTCTCTTGGTGCACAAACAGTCACCTCAATAATCAAGAGGGGAGTTGCCAGTAAGATACCTTGGGGTACCTTTTAAGTTCTAAAAAAGTATCAATAGCTCAATGCCAACTTCTAATTGACAAACTGGTGGGAAGCATCATATCCTGGACAGCTAAATTGCTTGTCATATGCAGGGAAATTGCAACTCATCAAAAGTGTCCTATTCTCCATTCAAACTTTCTGGGCTCAAATCTTTATGTTACCAAAGAAGTTTACAAGAATAGTAGAGGCAATTTGTAGGAGTTTTCTATGGACAGGGAAAAACACTATATCAAAGAAAGCTCTCCTAACTTGGAACAAAGTTTGTCAGCCTAGATCAGCAGGTGGTTTTAATGTAATGGACATATCCCTATGGAACAAAGCAGCCATCAGCAAGTAGCTATGGAACATATGGAAAGAGAAGAATAAACTATGGATCCAATGGATGCATTGTTACTACATAAAAAGCAAATACATATGGAAGGTGCAACCTAGCCAAGCTTCTGGATTATGAGGAAGATTCTGAAAGCCAAAGATAACTTTGAGAAGACAGGCTACACCTACGAAGATCTAATACAGATGCAAACTTGTTCCATCAAAAATATATATCATAAACTGCGAGGAGATTTCAACAAAGTGAACTGCAGGAAGTTGGTATGTAAAAATGCAGGCTGCCCTAGGTGGGTATTCACGTTAACATTGGTGGCTCATGGTAGGTTATACACAAAGGATAGGTTGTTAAAGTGGGGCATTCATAATAACTAACTATGTCCATTATGTTCACATGCAAATGAATCCATCCAATATTTATTCTTTAAATGCCAATATGTTGCTGTCTTATGGAAGAGACTACTCAACTAGCAAGGTATTCACATAAACATCTATGGCTGGTCTGAGAAACTACATTGGGCAGAGAACTGAGCTAAAAATAGAAGTGCAAAAGCTGAATTATTCAAAATGGTGTTAGCAGGTTGCCTGTATTTTGTGTGGCAGAAAAGGAATGCAAGACTCTTTCAAGCCAAATCGAGGGATTGTGAGACACTTAGCAAATTAGTTGTACAAAAAGTGTATTATCGAAGCAATAGAAATATAAAGAAAATACTGAACAGATTGGACTACTATCTGATGTAATAGTTGTGTAGTTCTTAGCAGGGTTGTAGAAAGAATGTATAGGGGAGTGAAGGGTAGTACAGTAAAGCTTTGAGTATGATAAAGCTCTATGGGTTTCTTCTTTGATTTGTAAATATTTTCCCTGATATATATAAAAATTTAATGGAAAAGGGCCAAATATATCTCTGTACTATCAGAAAAGGTTTATATGTACCCCTCGTTATACTTTGAGTTCAAATATACTCTTGTCATTATACTATTAGTTCAAATGTACCCCTTTTCCATTAAATTTGTTCAAAGCGGACATCTAATCCTACGTGGCACTGACATTTGATGAGGTGGATGTCACATGGCCACCTCAGCTCCCCTAACCCATTTTACCCCTTCCTTCTATTTTATTTCCGCCACTAAAATATTCTTTCCCTCCACCACTATTGCCACCATTACCGCTACTATGAAAAATACTGTATTTCAAATTTTAGTCTTTTATATATGGATTAGGGGCACTGAGGTGGCATGCCATGTGATATCCACTTCATTAAATAGCAGTATCACGTAGGATTGGATGTCCACCTTGGACAAACTTAACAAAAGAGGGATATATTTGAACCAATAGTATTACAACAGGGGTATATTTTGACCTAAAGTATAACGAACGGTATATTTAAACCTTTTCTCACAGTACAGGGGTATATTTGACCCTTTGCCGAAAATTTAATTACCAAAATAATAATAATAATAATAATAATAATAATAATAATAATAATAATAATAATAATAATTCGGGATGTATCAATGAAAATATTGAATTGCATCCGATAATCTATATGTTCATAAAGTTTATTCAATTATGATATTAACCATAATTTGATAATTATATGTATACTTTGATTGACTTGCAATAGCGATTCTTATCAACAAATGTAACAATTTATATAGAACGCAATATTTAGCTCCCATTTTGCCATAAATTTTGGTTTCATTTTTTCAAAAAAGTTTTAAAAATATTGTTTGTTTATGAAATATGATCAAATTTTATTTTTGGGGGGGGGGGGGGGTGGGGAGGGGATTTCAAAAAATTTCAAGTTCTCAAAAACTGGTTTAGGGTAGTTTTTGGGTAAAATTGTTTCTTCCACGTACAAAACTTCAACTTTCAAAAATTATTTTTTAACACTACTTCAAAAACTCTTTTTTTCAATTTTTAATCAAATATATGTTCAAACGCTAGCTTATATTCAGCTCTATAAGAGATGCTTTGTTCATTTTCCACGTGGCATGGAATATGCTGATTGCAGGAGGAAGGATTTCTCTATAATTATTTTTTGGCAGAATAGGAAATTTAGTTCTCTATTTCTTCCGAGCAAAATATGAAAGTTACTAGAGATTAAGGAACTAGACCCCTGTTCGGTTTCCCGCAACAAAAATCTCTCTTTTTCACCGTCAAGGATTATGGTGAATTAGATCGGATCCCACCATTAATAATTATAGGTTTTGGATTTAAGTTCTGAATTTGGAGAAAATCATGGCAACAAGCGTCTCTCCTTTTAATGAGCCGTGTGCAACTCTTTTTTATTTTTTATTTTTATAAATACGGTATAAATTAAAAGGACATAACTTTTCTAAAAAACACACTTTAAAAATATTAGTTTTTTTCTTTTTTATTATTATTTAAATAGAATATTTCGTTATTTAGAAGCGCATATTAATAATTCAATTTTTAACTTTTAAGGTTCTCACTTTTATAGTAATAACTAATCTCTCGAGCATTCTTTTCATACGGAGTCGTTGTTTAGGGGAAACAATTTCACTTGTTAATTATATGTTAAAAATTCAAAAAATTAATATATAAAAAGATTAGCGAAAATACATGGATATTCAGTTAACTCCTCACGTAATACAAATGAATAAAGCAAACAAATATCTAAAGTATAAATAAAAAAAACTAGCAATAACTTAAAACCAATCTTGAGTCAATCTACTTTACATAATATATATATCTCCGAAATTGAAATGTCAGCTTATTTTATCTTTTCTATTACAGAATATGAATATCACGAGGATTAAAACTGAAATTAGACAATAATATAGGGACGAAATTTGCTATTTTTCCTTCAGATTATTTTTGCAGAAAGTGCAAACGCAATTTTTTTTTTTTTTTTTTTTGGTGAAGAAATTATTTTTTATTGATTCAACACCACAGCCTGCTACATAATTCCTTTCTCTCCTTTCTATCTATTTCTTCCCTTTCTCTTTTCTATTTACACTTTCCTCCTAGCAATAGCTAACAAAACAATAAAATAATGTATCAAAAGCCAGCCAGACATACAGAAACATAAACCTATATCTCTCTTATCTAATTACTCTATCTATCCATTCCTTTTCTCCAACACTCAGCTTTTTAGTTACAAAATTTATCTTTCTCAATCTGCATTCTTGCTTGATCTGCTTTATCACATATCCTGTAGTTGGTAATTTGTACTCCCACACTGCATTGTTGCGAGCCTTCCATATCCAGTAGACAAGTGTTGCTACTATAGCAAGCACCACTTCTCTGCATCTCTTCCCCTTAGTGATTCTCGCCATTCTTCTCCAGATACCAGTATCCAGTAGACAAGTGTTGCTACTATAGCAAGCACCACTTCTCTGCATCTCTTCCCCTTAGTGATTCTCGCCATTCTTCTCCAGATACCAGTTATATCAGTTTGTTGTATATGTATCCCTAGCCACAGTAGTACCTCCCGTAAGCATATTTTAGAAAAGGGACATTCAAAAAATAAATGCTTTGTAGTTTCCTCATGCATCTCACATATTGGGCATCTATCATCTTGACTTATGCCTAGGTGGCATAATCTAGATTTGGTCAACAGCCTTTGGTGCATAGTGAGCCAGCCTATAAAACTGTGCTTGGGTATATTCGATTTGCTCCACACCCATATTCCCCATGGTCATGCTTCTTTAGCTCCCATTCTCCATTTGTACTCACTTCTTACAGTGTACTGTCCATTTATATTCTGCCATCCATCCTGTATGAATCCAGGTTCAAATTCATCTCTAATTTTACATATCTTCTTCCAGTACCAGCAACAATCAATTGAACATATGTATTGCCACCATGCCTTATCTTTTAAGTATATGTTGTTTATCCATTTCACCCATAAGTTGTCAGCCTTCTGTGCCACATTCCATACATATTTTGCAATTGCTATTTCATTCCATTTAATGCAATCTGTGATCCCCAATCCAGCCTCTTTCTTGTCCCTGCAAACAATGTCCCATGCCACTAGATGAGGTTTATTTGTGATAACTTTTTCATCCCAGAGGAAATTCCTACATATTGTAGTAATGCCTTTTAGTACCTGTTTTGGAAGTATGAATATGGAGGATCAATAAATGTAAATGTGCAGCAGTATAGAGTTGACAAGTAGCACTCTCCCAGCATAGGAAAGATGTCTGGTACCTCAACTTTTAATTCTTGCTGTCATTTTATCAAGCAGAACTTTACAGTCCATTTTTGAGATTCTCTTAGCTGAAATGGGCACCCCTAGATATCTAAATGGGAGGCTTCCTTTTTTGTATCCAGTCATTTCAATCAGTTCATTAAGACTTTGAGGGTTCACATTTACACTGAATATATTTGATTTGGTGGCATTTGTGCATAGCCCTGTTGTGTTTGAGAATGTCTTTAATCCCCTAAGCAGCAGATGTACTGATTGGAAATCCCCTTTGCTGAAAAGCAGGACATCATCAGCAAAGCATAGGTGGTTGAGCTTCAGACTCCTACATTTGGTATGATATCCAAATCCCTGATGTTTAGCTACTACCCCCATTATCCTGGTGAAGTACTTCATACATATAACAAATAGTAATGGGGATATTGGGTCCCCTTTCCTCAACCCTCTTTCCCCTTTAATGTTGCCATACACTCCTCCATTTATAGCTATAAAGTAGTGCACAGTTGTAATACAATTCATGACCCATTTGATGTATTTTTGAGGAAACTCCTTAGCATGTAGCATCTCCTCTACAAACTCCCACTCCATTGTATCATATGCCTTATTCAAATCTATTTTAATCAGGCAACTGGTAGTTGTTTGCTTCCTGTTGTAGAGCCTCACCAAGTCTTGATATATGAGAATGTTTTATACTATATTTCTTCGAGCTACAAATGCACTTTGGTTGGGTGAGATTATCTCTGGTAAGACTAGCTTCAACCTGTTAGAGAGCATTTTGGACACTATTTTGTATATAGTATTGCATCATGCAATTGGCCTGTAGTCACCTACTGTATCTGCATGGTCTGATTTTGAGATCAATGTAAGAACTGTGGTGTTCCAAACTTTTAGTGGCTTCCCTGCTCTGAAGAACTCCATCACTCTTGCTGTTAAGTCTTCTTTAATTGTGTCCCAACAGTCCTTGAAGAACTGACTTCCATATCCATCAAGTCCTGGTGCTTTGTCACCTGCAATATCCCATAATGCTTCCTTCATTTCCTGAGTATTGAAATCTGCTGTCAGCATTCTCCTTTGTTCTACTGAAACCACAGGCCCTTCTTTTATAGTTGCACTACATACTCTTGTTCTGCTTGTACCTTTTGTGCCTAGTAGGTTTCTGTAATACTCCACAAATGCCTCTGCTATGTCAGGTACAGTAGTTCTTGTGTTCCCTCCACCATCTCTTATAGTAAAGATTCTGTTGGAATTCCTTCTGGCTTTTATCATGCTGTGAAAGAACTTAGTGTTCATGTACCCTTCCTTCAGCCAATGCATTTTGCATTTCTGCTGCAGGTACTTATTTCTTGCTTGTGTCCATATCTGGCATTGTTTGGAAAGCTGTCCTTCCTTCAAAATTAGTTCTAGATTAACAGGGTCCCTCTCTATTGCCTTCTGACATTCCTCCAACTCCCTTTGTGTTTGTATAGCTTTGCCTTCTACATCACTAAATTGGCTTTTGTTTATAGCTTTGAGAACAGATTTGAGCCTGTTGAGTTTTTCCACCAGTTTATACATACATGTACCCTCTATGTTCTTTTCCCAGCTGTCTTTCACCTGTTGTTGAAAATTTATGGCTTGACTCCACATGTTGTAGTATCTGAATCTGTGTTGGTTCTGCTGAGGTCCATTGTCCCAGTTTATCAAGGCAGGACAATGGTCCATGAGGCCCTCATTCCCAAAGTGCACCTCTGATCCTTGCAATGCACTCAGCCACTCCCCATTTACTAATACTCTGTCAATTCTACTATAAACTCTGCTGGTGTCCCCATATTTATTGTTCCATGTATAATATGATCCAGAAGATCTGAGTTCTTGAAGTGAGCATTTTCCAACACATTCTTTGAAGTCCTTTATTTCTGATACTGATACTGGTCTCCCCACTCTCTCATCCCTATGTAGGACACAATTAAAGTCCCCCATTACTGCCCATGGACCTTGCATAGTGTTGTATATTTGTTCAAGCTCTTGCCATAATTCTCTTCTTAGTCCTTGATCATTAAAACCATATACCATTGTTATTTGGAACTTGTACTGAGTTCCTCTATGTTCAACCATACAATGTATAATCTGAGCAGACACCTTTGTGATATTCACACTAAACATTTGTGGTTTTTATAGTACCCAAATTCTACCACCTGGATGGTAGTTAAGGTTTGTACTGAATGACCATCCATTACAAAGGTTAAGAGCAGCTGATGATTCTTTAGACCTCTTAACCTTTGTCTCCAGGAACCCAAATAGGCCAACTTTAGAGTTGTGCAAAAATAGATTCATCTCTTTCTGCTTGTCTTGCCTATTTAGGCCTCTGGCATTCCAGAATCCTATTCTATCCATTAGGTGGAGGGGCTCCTCCTCCCCTCACATTACTTGTCCCTGTTCCACTTTTCATATGTGCTCCTTTGTTGTTAGTAGCCTCCACTGTTGTACTACTTGTGTATTGTGTTTCTTGCCCCTCTGTTGTACTGATCCTGTTTTTTCTTTGTTCATCTGGTATTCCATTCTGGTTTCTCTTATTCACCACCCCTACATGAGCTTCTGGTTTCTCAGGGTGCTCCTCCAAAGTAGAAAATGAGTTTCTCAATGTGGTGGTAGCTTGTTGGACTACTTCTTGCCTGGTCTTTCTCATCTCTTCCTGCACTTCCTTCTTGCCTTCTCCTCTTTGCATTTCAACTTGAACTTTTCCATTTATAGGTTTCCATGTTTGTGCTGTCTGGTTCTTTTATGATTTGTCTGTAGTTTCCTACAGTGTTTCTTGATGTGTCCATAGTTTCTGCAATGATCACACAGTGTTGGCTTCCATTCATACTCCACTGTCAGTTCTATTATTTGCCCAAGCTCATTCTCAAATATTATTGTATTTGGATATGTTTTATTCATTGGTACTTCAACCATCACCCTAGCATACATTAACTTCTCCTTCCTTGTAGTTGCAGTATCAGCTTTTATAGGCTTACCTACTAATCCTGCAATTTTGGCCAAAGCAGCTTGACCCTAGTACTTGAGATCCAGTCCCACAAGCCGGATCCAAATTGAAACCTGCTCCACCATTATTTTACTCATTTCCATTCCTGGCTTCACCACCACTGGGCTTCTATCAAAAGTTTGGGTTCCCCCTTTAATTGCTTTTGTTCTTCCTTCTACAATGTGAAATCTTATCATAAAGACCCCTTTGTTAGTTTGAGCCACCTTATCTAGCCCCAAATGACCCCATATTCTTTTGAAATACCCCTCTATTACAGTTAAAGGGGGATTCAATCCCAAAACATAGCACACTACTGCAGACTACCAATACTCAATTTCCTCCTGCACAAATCTGCCAAAGTAATTTTGACATTTGCAGAGGTTTTCTCTTCCCCTTCCAAATCAAAGCCCTCGCTGATAATTACTTTTCCCACTACACTACTCCACGATTTAGGTTTTAGGGTTTGAGCAATACCTTATTCACTTTGGGATTTTTCTTCATTTTCAACTTGATCCGCCCAGGAATTCTTCCCAGAGCTCTGTGCATGTTTTTGGTTGCTTGTCCCTGCTGAAGTTGTCAATTGATTGTTCGTCATCGGAGTCACACCATTATTGACGGTCCAGCCATTGGTGTTTGCTTCAGTTCCAATGGTATTATGCCTTGTATCTCATTCAAACTTCTAGTTTTCTTTGCATCTTCCGATTGGGGATCACTTTTTCTAGCCATATTCCCCTGTTGCCTTATTATTAGTTTCAATACGTCTATTCGAACACGTAAATGCTAATTATTTAAAAAATTAGTTCCAACACTTCAAACTTATCAGCTATTTACAATCAGTTAATTCAAACGGGCTCTAAATGTTTTACCACCATGCATGTCGATACTTTTAAATTTTTAAGCCGCAATTATCATCAGGTGGAATATTTCACTTTTGTAAAAGTTGTTCTGAACCTCATTTGGATGCTTTAAAAAGGAATTCCAAACATTCATAGGTATGTTTACTACATTATCTATAATACATGCACGATTGAATGAAAATTAAATAAAATTTAGTAGCTAGAATGGTGCGATTACCGGTCTTTTAATTTTGTGTAAATATATAAAATATCTATTATCCTAACCATGATTAAAACCTAGCTTTAATTAATTATCTCTAAATATTGGTTTACAATGGGACATGTATCTGGTAACTAATTACAACTTAAGGAGACAATGAGAAATAAAGAGGAGCTAGATTTAAAGAAAACATTATCAAGGCCTTATTATATTGTTGATCACATGTACCGCATCAGTTTTGGCACTATTTTCTGAATATTAATACTACTATTATTTTGTACTAATAAGATGCTAATTAACTACTCCATGAATTACAACTGACTGGAAAGAAATAAAAAACTTAGACATTCTGCATTCTCTGGTCTTCTTTGTGCAAATGGCAGATTGATGAGGTCCCTCTAACACAGAGGAAGAGAGTAATTAGCAGCTTCTGTAATTCGACATTGTGCATTCTCTGCTGGAAAAATAGCATATCTTGATCTGAAGTTATCAATTGAAGGCAAATGAAAGCACGTTGAAAACAAGTGCCGCTTAGAAACCCAACTTTCGCAATGACTAAAAGGGTTAATAATAACCTTATTACTGATCATCCCATGATCTTCTGGATGATATTTACCGGACGTAGCACTCTTAATAAATTGGTGATTAAGCAGCATATCTGCTGTCCATCTCCAATTATGATCCTTTTCAAAACACTTGGCTAGAAAGTCCTTGCATATATTAGAAACGTTACTCGGAATCACAGGTTCTTCATGTACAATCTTGAAGTCCAAATCTTCAACACTTTCATAACACGACCATAACCGCCTCCCTGTGATCATCTCTACAACTATGCAACCAAGTGCCCAAATATCAACAGCTTTACCATGAATCCCACGAGCTATAGATTCTGGGGAAGCATAAAGCAGAGTCCCTCTATGATGTCGACACTTCTTTGAGCCTCTATCCCAATATGTATGTGTTTCGTTTTCTACCGTTTTCAACGACAGTCCAAAATCAGCCAACTTGAGGCGCACATCCACAATACTACCATATTCGTGATCAACAGTAGGAAAAACAAGTATATTACTAGGTTTCAGATCGCAGTGAATAAAACCTTTACGATGAACATGAGAAATCCCTGTCAAAAGCTGAAAAGCATAGTATGCAACCTCTGATTCTTCAACCATCTCCTTAGACTTAGAGTAAATATTAATCAAATCATGCAAAGTGCCACCAACAGCATATTCGAGCAAGAGGTTATAAGTATGTTTACCGTTTTCAACACTTACATCTTCTCCAAAGCACTGAACTACGTATGGCGACCCTTTCAACGCATCCAATATTCCTCCTTCCATTGAAAGCGAAAACGAATCCTTCACTTCTGCAGATTTCACTGCTACAAAAGTAAACGAACCATCTTCTTGTGCGGCAAGAGACACAGTTCCATAAGAACCAGCACCCAATACCTTCAGCTTTTTCCAATACATGACTTCTCAGTCTATTTCAATTTTCACCCTAGTTATGTAAACGTATTCTTAACCCTAGCAATGAGAATAAACAAAGGAGGAATGCAAGCTTTAAATCTTTGAGTAACTTCTTTTTCTTTAGTACGTAACCCTAACACTATTAATAAAAGTAGACGACAACTTCTTTAGCTACTTAATTCATTTAGAGACTTTCTTACTTATATAATGCATGCCCTAAAGTAATTTAGAATCCTATTAATATATGGATTATGCCTTCATTTTAGTTTGTTTTCATAATGGGTTAATTATTCGCCAAGTAATTAATTAGGGCTCCCTTATGAAAACATAAAATATAAAACCTTTGTTTCCTAAATCTCTTCAACAACGGTTTTCCAAAACCTATTTCCTTGCAGTTTGCTTCATCAAATCTTTGACAATTACTTTGATGAGCATGTACGTTCTCAAGGTAACTAACTACACTTCTGTTGTACTCCACGAGAAATTAAAAAATAAAAATCAGTCTAAATTCGAAAATGAGTAAATTGAAATTCTAAATTTAATAAATATTAAACTTCCTGAATATGCATATTTTGCGAACAAAATGATTTTAGAAGTTTAACCTCTTTTCATATAGTTTTTGAGGGAAATATTTTCACTTGTTAATTATGTGATTAAAAAATTCAAATATATATAATAAAAAAAGAGAGTAGCGAAGATACATGGATATTTAGTGAGTTCCTCATGTAATACAAATGAATAGAGCAAATAAATAAGTATAAGTAGTTCTCAACGAGCAATAAAACCAATCGTGAGTCAATCTATTTTGCATAATATCTGGGAAATTGAAATGCTAGCTTCTTTATCTCTTTTATTACGGGATTCCCAATTAGTATGATTTTATGGTGTGTTTGGCAAATAACTACAGATATTTGTTATGTCACTTGTTATTCTTGTCTTCTTTTTATTATGGCAAATAGTTCAAAACCAATTAACTAAAGCACACTTTTGAAAAGGAAAAAGGTCTAAATTTGCCTGTTTTATTATTTGAAGTTATTCAATTTTACTAGTCGTTATACTAACGGTAGAATATTTATGCTTAACAGTTCGACTTATGAGTTATTCAGCTTTTAAATATATTAATTCGCTAATAAACTAATAAATATCTATTTGTTCGGTATCAGGTTAGCGGTTAACGGTCTGTTTATCGACTAGAAGGTGGTCCATACAATAAATACTAAAAAATCATTTTGGACGAGATCACATCAATGAAGATGACTCACAACCGTACCAAAGAGTTAGCCACAATATTTTGCCAGAATTAGCCATAGAAACACCAAAGAGTTTATGTACAGAAATTACTTTTGACTTTGTTGATTTCTCAAAGAATGACTCGGAAACAACCGAAACCAAAAAGGAAAAAAACGTGAAATAAACACCTTTGGCCATTGTGCAGAGTAGAAACAGCAAAAGAGACTTAGATTCTCAAGCTAATATGGATGCTAAATTTCTCAACAGGGTTAACTGTTGAAAATCTATACGTCGTTTCCAGAATAAACTAGAAATAAGTACTGCTTAGGGCTTTAGCCTTTAGGGTTTCTATAGATACTTTATATATAAGGGTAGACATATAAATATAATTATTCTTAAGGTTAACGGTTTATTCAATAAGACGAGTAATCCACCACCGCAGTGATAGGTCGTTAACTATACAATTTTAATTCATTCATCAGTCGAATATCCGATAACTCGATACCAATAAGCCAATAAATCAATAGGTCATTAACTATACAATTTTAATTCATTCATCAGTCGAATATCCGATAACTCAATACTAATAAGCCAATAAATTAATTTTACTGCGTTATCAGTTACATTTCGATTTTTGAATAGCCCTAGTGAAAAGGGATGGACGGTTTTGATAATAAATGAATGGATTGATCCAATATATAGTGTTCGGTATTATTACAGTGCCCCTATAAATCATATCATCATCATATAGCATATATTATATATCATATATCGTACTATATTATAACTTGGAAGCCTCTTATTATTTACCTATCAAAAGCTAACTGTTTTGCCCTTTAACAAAAAATTACATCAAAGATACTTTTGTACAAAGATGTAATCACACGTTTTAATAAAAACAACAACAACAACAAAAAAGAAAAAGTTTAATTGAAGAAAGACAAATGTGATATCCCTAGCCAGCTTTTACAACAACAACAACAACAACAACCCAGTAGAATTTTTAGCCAGCTTTTACAATGGCCTTTAATTTTCTCTCTCTCTCTATATAGTCTAATAAGAAAAATCGATCTTGTAGCTATTTAAACTTGTACTGCTTTGCCATCCAAGTATATAAACTTAGGAATATCCCATTTTAATACCTCAACTCATTAGATAAGTATACAAAAACTCATGTGGCCATTGGCCAAACTTATGTGGCAGTTTTTTAACCAAATATAAGTCTTTTGGCCAAAATCTAATTTTAGAAGAAAACGGATTAACCAAGTTTTACTTCACTTTCACAATGATATCAAAGGAAATTAATAAGAATAACTTAGGAAATAATTGATGGACAAATTGCAAAGTCAAGGTAGAGAATTTCGAGAAAGCAGAAAAGTAAAGAGTATATTTCAATATTGCCACTGATTTGTCCCTACAAATAGAATTTTGTGTCCTTATATAGGAATATATAATAGTAACGATTTTACTCACATAATTTGGGTTGATTATGGGCATTAATGATATTGATTGCCCATTATCTCGGATATCTATAACTGGCGTATTTATTACTATAAATGCCTCATATCTGTTCCGATTCCCCTTCCTTATTTACTTCCGGTTCATGTACCTTTCCTTCTTTTTATTCTTTATTCATTTTGTCCTCATTTATTCTTTGCCATCTGTTAGGCCTGGTTCTCTTTTTTTTTTTGTATTGTCTCGTGGGTATTTCCTCTCGTGCCTTCTCTTCTTTATCAATTAAGAAAACCACTTGTCGCCATATCATTGTTCCACGTACCATGCCATGTCAGCATTCCAATATTCCTCGTGTAACGTTATTTCACCACCAATACAAATAGTCCCCCCACTTTACTGAATATTCTCTACTGAATATTCGGGGAAGTGAAAAGTTTTTATGGCGGAAATTTTCTGCCGTCGTTTTTTCAAATGCAATCATACCTCCTTTTGAACCGATGCGACACATATCACTTCTATTTAATGATCATGCCACGTGGCTTTTGCTAATTGTTTCTTCAGTTCCTCAGCGCCTTTTAATTTCCTGAAGCTTTTCCTCCATCGTCTTCTTGTCTTACACTTTTCTGTATTTTTTCCTTATTCTTCTTTAGATAATCATGTCTTCTCCTGATCCTTGCAAAGTTGTAATTGTTGACGAGTCTGTTTCTTCCAATGCCCCTACTAGAAGTAGAAGGGGTGGCATGCTGCGTAGCCTTGGTTCTATTTCTAACCGTGGTTCCCCCTCTCAAAGTAGTGTTGTCAATCCGTCTTCTTCTAGACCTAGGGCTCCTATAACCCCGAGATTTTCTTCTAGAGATAAAGATTCAGCTGGATCTTTATGTGAACCCATTGTCGATGAAATTATTCCTCAAGAGTTTTCCTTTGTAACAGATCGTGAATCCATGAAGAGTCAAGTTTCTTACATGGCTTCCCTTGATCGTGTTGACCGTTACCCAACTTTGATTACTACCAATCTTCTTGCTCTCGTTCGAAGATAATGTTATTGGAAACCTGACTTCCCAATTTTAGTTCCTGGTGCCGACCAGAGAATAACTTCATATCAGACTGGTTATTCCTTCGTATACACATATCCCTTTACCCTAGGATTTAAACCTCCTATTGATCGAGTGATCATTGAATTCTGTCGTTACTTCAATGTGTGCTTAGGACAGATTGGTCCTATTATTTGGAGAGTTGTTGCATGCCTCCGTTATTTGACAAACTTGGCTTCTATGCCTTTTACTTCCCGTCATCTGCTTCATCTTTACTCCCCTAAATTATTTTGTGAATGAGTTTTTTCCCTTGTGGCAAGAAGTAAGAGAGTATTAGATAGCCCTGAAGATGACAAAGATCATGGTTGGTATGCTCGCTTCGTTACTGCTCCCACTAGTGCTCTGGTGGGTGAAGAAAATATGCCTTTTCCAAAAAAATGGAATTTTGCACATAAGTACTTCTACCTTGTCTTTTTCTTTTCTGAAAGAAGATACTCGTGTACTCTCGTGCCTACTTTTTCAGTAACCATGGAAGTTTTTGAGGAGATTCCTAACTTTCATGCTTGGGTAGAGAAGTTACTATCTGTTGCCCCTATGGAGAAAAGATTTTGGAAATACTTTCACAGAGATTCGGCTAGAAAGTTAAGACACACGGTACTTTTTCCCGCTTAGTCTTTTTCTTTCTCTCTTTTGCTAACTTAAAAGTTTCATACCATGCCTTTTTCCCTTTACTAGGATTTCCTATTCGTGGCATCAGTCCTGCTTCTGTTTCATCCACAAAACTTACTATGAGTCTTGCTCAAGAAAGAATTTTGAGTTCTTCTTCAAAAAGAAAGGTTGATGAAGCCCGTAGATCTGAAGGTGAAGAACCAGAGGAGGGTTCTTTAGTTCGCAGGCTCCGAGTCAGGAGATGTATTATTTCCGATGATGAAGCAACCCCTCCATCAAGCTTAGTTCTCTCTAGACCTTTGGACGAGCTAGAGAGTGCCCCGTTAGTGATCTTTGATGAAGAAGTGAATGATCCCCCCTTGCTTCTGCTGAACAATTATCTACTCATGGATTCGGAAGTGAGGAAGCCTTTGAACCTATTTCTAAGGAGTTGCCCCTTACCTCTTTTCCAGCGTCAGTCCCCGATGATCCTCGAGTTCCCTTACCTGAAGTTGCTGTTGATGCTCCCCCCGTGACTGTTTTCACCTCATCTGCCATTTCAGCTGCTACTACTTCTCACATAGAAGTTGATCCTTCCATTAGCAAGAAGGCGATGAAGAAAATCGTTGTCGAGGTTCCTGAAGGTGGGAACTTATTAAAGAAGTCGGGTCAAGCCGACGTATAGTTGAAGCCTTTTCTCTGTCCTATGGAGAAGGTGAAGTTGGAGAGTCATAGTTCGTTGACTTGGATGAATGATATTGTTCATTCATTTCTGAAGGTTCGAATTTGACTTTACTCCTTCTTTCTTCTCTTTTCATTTTATCCATAACCCCCCCCCCCCCCCCCCCCAAATCCTTTTTTATAAATCAATTTGATAGGTACTGAACTAATGAAAAGGATCGTCCATGCTGACCAACAAATTATTAATTACCGCACCGAGGCTGACAATTGGAAAGAGAAATTTGAAGATCTTCAACTAGAGAAGGAAGTGTTGGCAGAGGAGAAGGATGCCTTAGAGCAACAAATACAAATGATCGTTGCTGAGTTAGCGATTAAAAAGGCTTCTTCAAGTCAAGTTGGTAAGGATAAGGATATCCTCGAGTCCTCATTTGCTGAGCAGCTTTCGAAGGCAACCGAAGAGATAAGGAGTTTGAGAAAACTCCTTAACCAGAAAGAGACCTATGCAGGAGAGTTGGTTCAAACACTTACTCTAACTCAAGAAGATCTCTGTGCCTCTACTGATAAGGTTAAATTCTCGAAAATTTCCCTTACCCCTTTGAAGGTAGCTTTTGATGCTTCCAAAACAGATAAAGAGGAGTTGATAACCGAAATTTATCAGTGGGAGAAAGATAATGAAGCTCTCAAGGATAAGCTGTCACTTGACGTGAGCATGGATTTTTTGAATACTCGCCTCGAGACTCTAATGAAAGACATCCAGGAGGGTTTTGACCTTCACACTGAGATTGCTAAAGCTAAAGAGGCAATTAAAAAAACTCAACAAAGTCAAAGCCTTCCTTCACCTGAAGGTGAAGTTCCCGAAGATGATGGACTTGCTCCTGGTAAAGCTAATATTCAAGCCTCTTCTTCTCAAGCTGACCCCTCTACTTCCATCAATGATGCTCCAGTTGCTGATGTTCTAGTGGATGATGCCTCCTAATGTTTTCTGTTACTTGATTGTTTTGTTTAGAACTTTTTGGTGGGAAGTTTTTCTTTTCGTTTTTGGAATGGTTGCCGGTTTACCCCCATCTTGTTCTGGGTTTGATGACAAACAAATACTTTGTTTTTACAAAGTTTAATATATAAATCTCGGCTTTCTTTTCCGCCTATTTTGATGTTTGAGTTTTTGTTCCACTCTTTGACATACAATCTTGCACTAAAAAATGCTTTAACAGTTCGTGATTTTGATAGACACGAAAGTTTTATAAAAGAGGGCCCTTTTATAAGCAACACTGATGAAGATGACGTCTCGTCTTCATATTGATGTAAATATATGAAAGAAGTAGAAAAATAAATAATTTGAGAAAGTTTTATGCTTTGAACTTTCAAATTTTATACATCATTCTATATTTATGCAATATAATATTTACAACTCTTTCATAACTGCTTTATTTGTAACATGTTTTAAAATTCCGGGTCTACTATCTCGTGTCTAATTATTGACCTTAATTTAAAAACACATAAGAACTTGGAGTATATCCTGTATCCATCTTGTGTCCTTTTGCGAGTTTTACACTTTCTCAAGGTTACTTCAAAGGTTTTTGATTCAGGCTTGATTTTTGGCTCTTAGGCTGATTCAGGCTTGAATTCTGACTTTTGTCTTCTTTGCCTTTTCATATATATATATATATCCCAGTGTTAGAGCTTTGAAGTATGAAATCACGTGCACTTAATTGTTTCTTCCTTTTGGTCCATTCCCTGAAAAGAAAAATACACACGGGACTCAGAAGTATTCATTTAGATGATGACTACTTAACCCTTTTTTCTCCATCAGAAAGGTTGTAACCTAGACCGGGAATAATTCAGTATTTCTCGTGTCTTTCGGGTCTAATATCATCATTTGGTACGGGCTAGCTTCTTGCCTATCATCTAAAATGGTTAGTATAATTAAAAAGAATAAAATAAAATCATATTTGAGTGATACCTGACCATGGGTACTTCTTTTGCCTAGAAGTAATACTTCTTTAAATGAACAGCGTTCCAATTTGATGGTAGTACTTTGCCTTCCATGGTTTCCAACTCATATGCTCCCTTTCCAGCGATGCTTCGAATTCTATAGGGTCCTTCCCAATTTGGACTCAATTTCCCTGCATTAGCTACTTTCGTTGATTGAAAAACCTTTGTGAGGATGAAGTCCCCAATTTTGAAGTATCTAAGATGAGTTTTCCGGTAGTAGTATCGCTCAATAATTTGTTTCTGAGCCGTCATTCTTATTAGAGCCGCTTCTCTCCTTTCTTCGAGCAAATATAAATTCATTCACATCTCTTCCTCGTTTGATTCCTCAGTTGCTTGTATATATCTCGTACTTGATTCACCTACTTCAACTTGAATTAAGGCTTCAACACCATAAACAAGTGAAAATGGAGTCCCTCCCGTACTTATCTTTGCTTTCGTTCGATAAGCCCATAAGACTCCTGGTAACACTTCAGGCCACTTGCCTTTTGACTCCTCTAGTTTTTTCTTCAAGTTATTAATAATAACTTTGTTTGTTGATTCGGCTTGTCCATTGGCCACAGAGTGGTAAGGTGTTGAAGTTATCCTTTTAATCTGCCAACTCTGAAAAAATTCTGTAATTTTCATGCCTATGAATTGCGGGCCATGATCACATACGATTTCTTTTGGAACTCCGAACCGGCATATAATGTTTCGCCAAATAAAGTCCATGGCTTATTTCTCCCGCACATGTTTGAAGGCTCCTGCTTCTACCCATTTGGAAAAATAATTCGTTAATACTAATAAAAACCGTACCTTTCCTTTAGCTTGTGGCAGCGGTCCCACGATATCCATCCTCCACTTCATAAAAAGCCAAAGTGAAATAACCGGATGTAATAGCTCCGCTGGGCGATGCATGTTATTTCCATATCGTTGGCATTTGTCACACTTGGCCACAAAACTTTCCGCATCTTCTTCTATTTTTGGCCAATAGTATCCTGCTCTTATTAGAGTTTTTACCAAGGACCTTCCTCCTGCGTGATTTACACAATGTCCCTCATGTATTTCTCTCATCACATATTCTGTTTGAGAAGGTCCGAGACATCTTGCTAAAGGTCCTCCAAACATCTTTCGATAAAGGTTTCCTCGAACCAAACAGTAATGAGTAGCTTTTCATCGAAGTGACTGAGACCTTTTCTTGTCTTTAGGTAGAATTCCGTACTGCAGAAAGTTAACAAATTCATTTCTCCAATCCCAAGTTAAATTATTGAAATTTACCTCATTTTTATCTTGGTCGAGTGCCGAATAGAACAAATGTATTACGGTAGCATTTTCTGCATTCGTTACTTCGACAACATATGCGAGATTAGCTAGTGCATCTACTTCTGCATTTTCCTCCCTGGATATTTGCACGATTTTCCATGATTGGAACTGTCTGATTAATTCTCGCGCCTTTTTCAAATATTGCTGCATTCGTAGCTCTCTTGCTATGTAAGTCTCCTACATCTGGTT
Source organism: Nicotiana tomentosiformis (assembly GCF_000390325.3). Lineage (NCBI taxonomy): Eukaryota > Viridiplantae > Streptophyta > Magnoliopsida > Solanales > Solanaceae > Nicotiana > Nicotiana tomentosiformis. The sequence continues at coordinate 60,552,078 of NC_090821.1, read as the reverse complement.
AACTACCAGCTGCAAATCACTTTTGATTATAATCCGCTCTATCCCAAGTTCTCGTGCCAGTTCCAGACCTGCAATTACATCTCCGTACTCTGCTTCATTGTTAGTAATGGGATAGCATTTTATTGCTTGCCTTATGATTTCTCCCGAAGGTGGGATTAGAACAATACCTAAACCCGCTCCTTTAAAATTCGAGGAGCCGTTAGTAAATAGGGTCCAAGTACCCGGATTAGATTCGGTGAATACCTGTAGTTCCTTTTCTGCTTCAAGAACTATTCCTGCATTGAAATCTAAAACAAAATCTGCTAAAACTTGAGATTTTATCGTAGTTCTAGGTTGATACACAATATCGTATTCACTAAGTTCAATAGCCCGTTTAGCTAACCTACCTGACAGCTCTTGCTTATGCAATATATTTCTTAGGGGATAGGCAGTTGCTACATAGATAGGATGGCATTGAAAATAAGGCCTCAACTTTCTAGATGCCATAATTAATTCTAAAGCAAGTTTTTCTAAGTGAGGGTATCGAGTTTCAGCTTCCAACAAAGATTTTCTAACATAATAAATTGGAGATTGTTTACCTTTATCTTCTCGTACCAGTATTGCACTTACCGCCATTTCTGACACAACGAGATAGATGAGTAACCTTTCTCCATCCTTTGGTCTAGCCAGTAGGGGTGGATTTGACAAATATGCTTTTAGATTTTTAAGAGCTTGTTGACATTCGTCAATCCACTCAAATTAGTTTTGCTTTTTCAATACTGAGAAGAACTTAAAACTTTTCTCCGAAGATTTGGAAATAAATCTTCCCAAAGCTGCTATCCTACCTGTCAACCTCTGCACCTCTTTTTTGCTCGTGAATATGTCTGGTATCTCCTCAATGGCTTTGATATGTGCAGGGTTTACTTCAATACCTCAGTTAGAAATAAGAAAACCCAAAATCTTACGTGAAGCCATACCAAAGGCACATTTTTCTGGATTTAACTTCATATTGAACTTGCGGAGAATCTGAAAAGTGTCCGACAAATGCTGGATATGATCTCCTACGTGTGCCGATTTGACTAGCATATCATCAATGTAGACTTTCATAGTCTTTCCTAGATGTTATTGAAACATTTTTGTTACCAATCTTTGGTACGTGGCTCCAACATTTTTTAGTCCGAAAGGCATGACTTTATAACAGTAAGTCCCCCTATCGGTGATAAAGGAAGTTTTTTCTTCATTTAAAGGGACCATCTTTATCTAGTTATATCCTGAATAGGCATCTAAAAAACTTAACAACTCATGTCCTACAGTAGAATCAATTAGTTGATCTATGTGCGGTAAAGGGAATGAATCTTTAGGACAAGCCTTATTTAAGTCAGTATAATCTACACAAACTCGTCATTTCCCATTCTTTTTTGGTACTACAGTATTAGCTAGTAAGTTAGGATATTTTACCTCTCGTATTGATCCAATTTTTAAAAGTTTTTGTACCTCATCCTACTTCCTTTTCTTCTGTTTGACAAGTGGATATGGAGGATCTTCATTTAGCTTGTGGGTCATCATTTCCGGTGATATACCTATCATATCTGAATACGGCTAAGCAAAGCAATCTGCGTTAGCTTGTAAAAATTTGATAAGTTTACCTTTCATTCCTGGGCTTAGCTTCATTCCAACATAAACTTTTCTATCTGGCCACTGCTTGTGTGAGCCTCGAGTTATTAAATTATTGTTTTGATGTTTTCATTCTCTTCTGGATTTTGAATGACATCAGGTCTTGAATCTATATTCGTCTGTCCTGAACCGTTTTCAGCTGAGGTTTGTGTATTTATGTCCTCAACTGAATTCTGTAGTTGCTATTTCTTATTTGCATCATCGTTCACTGTGCTCGAATCCGCAACTGAATTGATATTTTTAGAAGCTTGCTATTCTCCACGGATTTGTCGAATCTCCCATTGCGAAGGAAACATAATAATTTGATGTAAAGTAGATGGTACAACATCCATATCATGAATCCACGGCCTGTCAAGAATAATATTATAAGCCATATCCGTATCTATCACCTGGAATTTTGTTTCCTTGACAACTCCTTCTACAAATGTGGTAAGCACTATTTCCCTTTTTTGTGACAACGCTTGAATTATCGAATCGAGATAAGGTACGTGCTTTCGGCACTATCTTGTCATCAACTTGCATATCATTTACCACTCTTAGAATAATAATATTTACGGAGCTACATGGATCAATCAAAACTCATTTAACATTAGTATCATGTACAAATAAAGATATTACCAGTGCATCATTGTGAGGGATTATCAAGCCATCTGCATCTGCATCATCAAACGTTATAATGTCTTCCTCCAAAAACGTGGTGAACTCGCTTCCCATGGGCGACCATGACTTTTGATGTCTTCTTTGCAGCCATATATGTCACACCGTTGACCTCTTCTCCCCAGCTTATCACGTTAACCATTCTTTTTGGTGACAGAGGTTTCAGAGGTTCTTGTCTATTCTTCATATAAGATTGCTTACCTTTCTCACTGAACAGGTCAGTTAAATAACCTTGTTTTAACAAATGCTCTACTTCACCTTGTAATAATCTGCAATCTGTTGTTTTGTGGTCATGGTCATTATGAAACTTGCACCAGAAATCTGGATTTCTTCTGCTGGGGTTTGATCTCATTTCTTTAGGCCACCGCACCTTATCTCCCATACTCCTTAGAACAGTAACCAACTCAGAAGTGCTAATATTGAAACTGTAATCACCAATCCTTGCATTTGTAGTAGCATTACTGTCTCCCGCATCTCGCCCTTTTACGAACTTGGATGATGAACCTGCATCTCTATGCCTTGATCTAGAATCATACCATACGTTTTCTTGTTTGGACCGTGAATCCCATCCTGTAGGTCCCATGAAAGGTTCGTACCTATTTTTACCGGACCTTTTTTCAGATTCTGGTTATCTCGAACTTGTTCTTTGATCACCCCTTGCCTGAGTGATCGTGTCTTCTTCTATCCACAACTTCGTGTTGTACCTATTGTACACATCATTCCATGTTGTACTAGGGAATTCTCATAAGCTCTCCTTAAGTCTCCTCATGGCTTCTGAGCTTTTTTCATTTAAGTTACTTGCAAACGCCATGGCTGCCCAATTATCAGGTACTCGCGGTAGCATCATCCTTTCATGTTGAAATCTATCCACAAATTTCCTGAGTAGCTCAGTATCCCCTTGTTTTATTTTAAAGATGTCTTACATCCCCTTCTTAACTTTTTGAGCTCCCGAATGTGCTTTTATAAATGAATCTGCAAGCTCAGCAAAAGAATCAATAGAGTTTTCAGGTAAGAGAGAATACCATATTAGTGCTCCTTTCGTGAGTGTTTTGCCAAATTTTTTTACCAACACTGATTCAATTTTTTGCTTGGTTAAATCATTGCCTTTCACACCAGTTGTAAACGTGGTTACGTGATCTCGTGGGTCGATTGTTCCATCATATTTTGGAATATCAGGTATTTTAAACTTTTTAGGAATCGGCAAAGGTGTTATACTTGGCTTCTAGGGCTATTGTGAATATTTATTAATATCCACTCCTTTAATCATGGGTGGTATGCCATGTATTTGTTCTATGCGATAATTCTGCTCTTTCAGTTGTTTCTACAAAGTTAGTACCAAACTTTGTAAATCAGAATTATTTGGTGTACCTGACCTTCCATCACGAGATTCACTGGGAGTTCCTCCGCTTCCTGAATTAGCAAGTCCCGAGCGTGGGTTTTCTATAGTCGCGGTATTGTTTAGAGGAGGAGATGGTGGTGCAGTTGGCAATTCACTAACAAAAGCTTTAAAGGCGTTGTTGACGTGTTCTGTGATTAATTGTTTTAATGTATCATGTTCGGCAGTTTGCTCGTCCCCTTGTTGATCATTCTTATGTGATGTTGATCTTTGAGGTGTTCCCTCTCGGGACTGTCGAGGAGATTCTTGTGGTGAAGGGAATGGTGGAGTTCCTCCCTCATGTTGGTTCAGTTAGTTGTTGTTATTGGCAGTTGACATGATTGTTTGTCAGAAAAGTGAATTTAGAAAATGAAAAGATTATCAGATTCCCGGTAACGGAACCAATTTTTTTAACCAAAAATAAGTCTTTTGGCCAAAATCTAATTTTAGAAGAAAACGGGTTACTGATAACCAAGTTTTACTTCACTTTCACAATGATATCAAAGGAAATTAATAAGAATAACTTAGAAAATAATTGATGGACAAATTACAAAGTCAAGGTAGAGAATTTCGAGAAAGCAGTAAAGTAAAGAGTATATTTCAATATTGCCACTGATCTGTCCCTACAAATAGAATTATGTGTCCTTATATAGGAATATACAATAGTAACGGTCTCACATAATTTGGGTTGATTATGGACATTAATGATATTGATTGCCCATTATCTCGGATATCTATAACTGACGTATTTATTGCTATAAATGCCTCATATCTGTTCTGATTCCCCTTCCTTATTTACTTCCGGTTCATGTACCTTTCTTTTTTTTATTCTTTATTCATTTCGTCCCCATTTATTCTTTGCCAACTGTTAGGCCCGGTTCTCTTTTTTGTACCGTCTCGTGGGTATTTCCTCTTGTGCCTTCTCTTCTTTATCAATTAATAAAACCATTTGTCACCATATCATTATTCCACGTACCATGCCATGTCAGCATTCCAATATTCCACGTGTAACGTTCTTTCACCACCAATACAGTAGTGGCATAAGTGGCATGGTAAAAGTGCATGCCTATCACCATAAAAAAATCGTGTATGTGATGGTTTTGATTTAAAAAATACTCCACTAAATACAATAAAAAAAGTTATTAATGAAAAGGAAGAAGTTAAAAAGAAAAATCTTCCCCCCCCCCCACACCCCACCCCATTCTTTCACAATATTTGGAGCACAATCTTTTCAATCACCCCCTCTCCCCAATCTCCTACTTCAGACTTGAGAAAAAATACTGGATACATATAATTGCATTATTAATGGCCACATGTCACACCCTCTACATATTAATGGGTATTTTTCTTTCGATGCAATTTCAAATTCTATTATTTATAGCCATGGCGATATCCCTTTTTTATTTGATTTTGTGCAAATCATGGACAACAACTTTTATGAGACTATTAATTTTTTGAAAGAGGATCTTTATATTGTTTAGGTAAACGAAAAATGGTATGGTTGTGAATGTATTACAAAGAGTCTCTTAATTCTATCCAGAAATTCACAAACTATGGAAGTTGAAATAATGGACTAGGAACTTCTCCAATTTGTAGCAGCAATGACAAACACATAGAGAGCTGCGGAAATAGCCATAACGGAGTTGGAACCACCGAGCTAAAACTAATGTATAACTCCAGATCTATAACACTAATAACAAATTTACAAACTATGGAAGAAGGAGTAACAGAAGCCCGGGTTGATCTTGGAGTTCTTTTAAATATAAAATACGAATAAATGATATTTATCGAATATGGAAGTTGATGTGTTATACACATAAGGACAATTGAGAAACACACATTGATAGAGTGTTTATTAATACTCATTCAAATTTTGAAAGTATGGTGCAGAGACAATGTCAAGAAGGGAGTGTATTGATATATTTTCAGTTACACGAATCCTATGTATTTATACAGAATATTGATCCTATATTTTGGCTAATACAACATAGAGTAGGACTTTTCTAGGATAGCTAATACAAAGAGTCCTAATTCTTGTAAACTAAGACTAAGTGATCGCATAGTTATCAGATTTGTTATCCTGATCATTATCTTCAAGACTTCCCCCCAAGCTAGTTGGAGGTGACTTCACTATACCTAGCTTGTCTCGAAAGAACTGGAACTGGTCTTTGCCAAGAGCCTTTGTATGAACATCTGCTAGTTGGTCCTTGGACCTAACAAACTGAGTAATCAATTGTCCTTGAGCTACCTTCTCTATGACAAAGTGGTAATCTAGTTCTACATGCTTAGTTCTAGCATGCATTACTGGATTTGTAGTCATGTATAGAGAACTCAAGTTGTCGCAAAATAAGACAGGAGCCATCTTGATATACATTCCAATATCTTGTAGTATATAGCTTATCCAGGTAAGTTCAGCTGCAGTTGTTGCCAGTGCTCTATACTCAGCTTCAGCATTTGACCTTGCAACAGTGTTCTGCTTCCTTGATGACCAGGAGACACAATTTGCACAAAGGTATATACTATATCCAGTAGTAGACCTCCTTATAATGGCACATCCTGGCTAGTTTGCATCTGAGAATCCATACAGCCTGAAGGAAGACTGTGATATGATTCTCAGTCCATGATCGATAGTTCCTTTGATATACCTAAATATTCTCTTTATTGCCTGAAGATGCATGCTGTTTGGATTCTGCATGAATTGACTTGCTAGATTAACAACATGAGTAATGTCTAGTCTTGTGAGTGTGAGGTACTACAAGCTTCCTACAATGCTTCTGTAAGCTGAGGGATTAACTACTTTGCCAGCTGCTTCTTGTAGACCATGCTTCTGAACTAGTGGAGTATGCACTATTTTACATTTACCATATCCACTTTTCTAAGTAGATCATTTGCATATTTGCTTTGATTCAAATGGATTCATCTAGGAAAACAGCTTACTTCAATACTTAAAAAGTAACTCAAAGGTCCAAGATCCTTCATATCAAATTCATGCCCCAACTTTTGCACTACTTCCCCTATCTGCCTTGAGTAGCTTCCTGTTACAATTATATCATCTACATATAACAGGAGTAATATTGTTCCTTCTGCATCATGGAGAGTAAATAAGGAAGAATCAGCTCGACTGCATTTGAAACCAAGATAAAGTAGGAATAGACTAAATCTCTCAAACCAAGCTCTTGGAGCTTGTTTGAGACCATATAGTGCCTTCTTCAAGAGACAGGCGTGGTCAGGATACATTGGATCAGTGAAGCCTGGTGGTTGAGTCATATAAACTTCTTCTTGTAGATGACGATGTAGGAAGGCTTTCTTAACATCTAGTTGCCTAATGGGCCAATGTAAAGTGACAGCAACAGAGAGAATAACTCTTATAGTTGTAGCTTTAACTACTGGTCTGAGGGTTTCTTCAAAGTCAATCCCTTCAAGTTGTGAGTACCCTTTAGAAACTAGCCTAGCTTTGTGTCTTTCTATTGATCCATCTGGCTTCATTTTTTTTTTAAACTCCCACTTAGATCCTACTACATTCATTGTTGAAGTTTTGTAAACTAGTATCCAAGTGTCATTTTGATGTAAAGCTGCTAATTCTTCTTGCATAGCTTTAAACCAGTGAGGGAAACTAAGAGCTTCTTTTATATTTTAGGTTCTTCTGGTTTTGTTTGTATAACAGCTAGTGAGGTATGAGTTATAGGAAGAGACTTAGCTTTGAATCTGGTAACTATTTTATGGCCTTGAGCAGTGATTTCAGGTTCAACATGAACTATGTTTTCTGCTGGAGGTGCTTCATCTTAGGCATTGAAGAAGTGTAACAAGTCCACTCTAGCTGCAATCCTCTTGGATTTGTCACTGTAAACTGCATATGTGTTTCATCTGAGTGAGAGGCCTTTGAGTGTAATTCATCAGTGTCTGAGTTTTGCATGTCTGCAGAGGGCTCATCAACACTGTTTGTGACCTCCACAACCTCATCCTGATCAAACTCAACATCATCACTGTGATCAGTAGTTGGAGCAGCTGTTTGAGGAGTAACACCATCATCCTGATCATTGGAAACATCAGGTACAACAACATCACGATCGACTCCCAACACAACACTTTGATCATTTGAAACATCAGCTGCAACAACATCATGATCAATTCCCAACACTTCCCCTGCAGCAGTAGGGTCTAATGAACCAGACTTAACTTGTGATTCTGAGAAAAATTCAAAGAAGGTGGCCATATGACTAGAGTCATTTGGTGCACTGTCAGTCTTGTTTTCTTGCATATAGGGAAATGTTAGTTCATCAAAGACAACATGTCTATACACAAAGGCCTTCCTTGTGGTTGGATGAAAGCAACTATAGCCTTTATGTAAAATGTTGTAACCAATGAACATACATGGATAGGACTTAGGTGAGAACTTGTGTTTTCTCTTTAAGTAAGGAAAACACCTGCACCCAAACACTTTCAAACTATTGTAATCAGGGTGTGAACCATGCAATTTGTGAAATGGTATTTCCTTTTTAAGCACAGATGATGGCAATTTATTTATCAAGAATATTGCTATGAGAAATTCTTCAATCCATAAATATAAAGGTAACCTAGCATGTAGTAGTAGTAGTGCCAATCTAGTTTCCACTACATGTCGATGTTCCTTTCTGCAATGCCATTTTGCTCAGGAGTGTGAAGACAAGAAATATGTCTTACAATGCCACAGTCTTCTAAGTACTTAACAAACTCAGAACTTGAAAATTCACCTCCACCATCACATTGAAAGATCTTGATACTATTTGAATAATGTTTCTCAACCATTTTGTGGAATTTGACAAATATTTCAAAGAAGTCAGATTTTCTTTTTAAAGGATACAACCAAAGTATATCTATTGTGATCATCAGCAAATAAAGCATAATATTTCATATGTTGGAAAGATTCAACAGGAGCAGGACCCCATAAGTCACAGTGAATTTTCAATAGAGGCTCATTCTCAACTTTATTTCTCAACTTGAATGGTAGTTTACAACCTTTTCCCATTTGACAACTAACACAAACTGTAGGAGTTTTATTCCAACATGTGACATTGATAGACTTATTATTACTAAGTACTTTTAAGGACCTAGAATTTGGATGCCCAAGTATGGCATGCCAAATTTCACTAGAGATTCTCCTTGTCTGTGTTGTATTCAAAGCAAGCAAGTTGTCCACCTTCAAGGCATATATCTTTCCTCTTTTAGCACCCTTGGTCATGAGTCCATGTCCTCTTGTCACGGCCCAAAATCCCTCCTAAGTGGTCGTGATGGTACCTAGTCTCTAAAATTAGGTAAGCCTAACACATACCGAAATGTTAACAGGTTCTACTAAACATCTATTAAACATGAAGCGAAAATTTCTAAATAAGCCAATAATCTCAGCATGATACAATATCCCAAAACCGGTAGTACAAGTCATAAGCCCTTTTAAGAGTAACTATATATAATGAATACATCATTATTCCGGAATAATAGGAAACAATGGAAATAAATATAACAAAGGGTGACTTCGGAGCCTGCGAACGTCCAGCAGGTGTACCTTGAAGTCTCCAGTCGCACAAGCATAAGTCTCAAAACCAACTCGATCTGAAGTACATGATTCTGCACAAAAATATAAAGAAGCGTAGCATGAGTACACCCAAGTGGTACCCAGCAAGTATCAAGCCTAACCTCGGTAGAATAGTGACGAGGGCAGGTCAAGATACCTACAAGACATGTGAACCTACACAGGATATAACATAAAGCTAATAAGGAAAGAACATCAATTTAAGGCCAATAGTAGAAGGATTCCAAATTACAATCAACATTGAAAACAATGGGAGCACGAATAGGAACGAGAAACAACCAAATAATTAAGCAACAACTCAGTCGAGGTACAGGTGAGATATGAATATGTCCAAGCAAGGGAAATCGATGACAACTCAATCAATCAAATCATTCCTAATGCACGAATTTCAACAAGAATTATCTCAGATACCACTTCTCGTAATCTCATATCATATATTCAAATTTCCAAACTATACACACAAGGCACCTTGTGCCCACATTTTCCAAATCACTTCCGCACGGCAAAATTCATGTGCTACCCGGTATATAGTATCCATGTCAAATGCTAATTAAGATGTGCAAGAGATTTATTTATATATCGTAAGGTAAAATTACAATTTCTGAACCAAGTAGGAAATCAATGAGAAAATGAATTGCGTGAAGAAAATAACATTTTCAAATAAAATAAAGCATCAGATAAGCTACTGAATTTAATATAGAATTATTAAATTAAAACATAATAACAATTCTTTTTAAGTAAAGTAAAAATATCAGATAGGATAAGGAGATTAATTTGAGAAATCAATTAAAGTAAAATATGACAACTATTAAAAATAGTAAAGTGTCGAATGAAACGATGAGTTTTAACTTAAGAGTCACATAGGGTAAGCATGTTAATAATTCTTTTATTTAAAACCTTCATGTTACCAACAACTCAAAATGGTATGAGATAATGACTCAGCATAATAAATTCATCTTGAAAATCAATTCGCCAAAATAATAGTAATACGAAAGGAAAAGAGGAGATGACGGCAAAGTAGTAACTAATGAAAACAACTCAATCCTAAAAAACTAATAACACCGGGAATACCAATCCTCAAAGTCTCGTACGAAAGTACTGAAGCCAACACAATACAACAAGGAATACAAAATACATAAATTGTTGCGGCACGCAACTCGATCTCACCGCACAACAAGATCCTGCTTATTCCACCATGTAAATATAAACAATAATAATAAGTAAATATATATGTTGCGACGCGCAACCCGATCCAACTATATAATCAGAGTCAATATCATAATTCTCCTTTATTTCATCATATCAATCCATCCTTATTTCACGTGTTGCGGCACGCAAACCAATCCCACCGTATCAATATAAATCCAATCTTATTCCACCCGTTGAAGCATGCAACCCGATCTCACCATACAACATAAATCCACCCTTATTCTAAATATTGCGACGTGCAACCCGATCCATAAATAAATCAATAATATCAATAGTAATGACCCGACCGGTCACTTTGAGTATTTATGATCCTTTCAATTATTTGAGGTCTTGAATAGCTTAATATAATGTATTATGACCAGTGTGTATAGTCGTATTTGATTTTCAGGTATTTCGGGATTAGTTCAGATGAAGGAAATTCATGTTAGAAGCTTAAATATTCCAATAGCTTTGTATGGTGATGTTTCACTTGGGAGCGTGTCTGGAAAAATATTTGGAAGCCCGTAGCTAAATTAGGATTGAAATGGTGAAAATAGAAAGTTTAAGTTTGGAAGTTTGACCAGGGAGTCGACTTTTTGATATCGGGGTCGTAATTGAGTTCTAAAAATTTTCATAGACCCGTTACGTATTTATGACTTGTGTGCAAAATTTGAGGTCAATCGGACTTGATTTGATAGGTTTCAGCATCGAATGTAGAAGTTGGAATTTCTTAGTTCATTAAGCTTGAATGGGGGTATGATTCGCATTTTTTGCATTGTTTGATGTGATTTGAGGCTTCGACTAATTTTGTATGATGTTGTAGGACTTGTTGGTATATTTGGTTGAGGTCCTAAGAGCCTCGGGTGAGTTCCGGGATGGTTTCAGATCATTTCTTCATGTCTTGCTAATGTTGTTGCTGGTTCTAATGTTGTTCATCGCGAATGCGTAGTTGTTATCGCGTTGACGTAGAAGGATGTGGGCTGCAGGATATTTGTGCTTCGCATTCATAAATGGAGCATCACATTCGCGAAAGAGAAAAACTTGGCTTGGGAGATTTTAGCCTTCGCGTTCGCGAAGGGGGAGCCACGTTCGCGAAGGGTTGGGGGTTAGTGTGCAACGCGATCGTGAGAGGGAGCTCGCATTCACGTATATGGGCGAGGCCAAGCTGGGCACCAGGTCTTAATACTTCACATTCGCGGTTAGGGGGACGCGTTCGCGAAGGCCAAGCTCTGTAAGGCATCGCGTTCGCGAGTAGGCAATCGCATTCGTATAAAAGAAATTTTTGTGCATTGAAGTTTTGTGCTTCGCGAACGTGAAGGAGCTTCCGCGTTCACGAAGAAGGAATCGCTGAGCAGAGAGTTTAAGTTCTGAAAATGGAACTTCCCCCCAATTTTCATTTTTAACGATTTGGAGCTCGGGGAGAGGCGATTTTCGGAAGATTTTCAAGGAAAACAACGGGGTAAGTGTTCTTAATTCAATTTTGGTCAAATTACCCAAATCAATTTTGAGGGTCGAGTTGATGTCAGAATTTGATAAAATTGGTATGGTTGGACTTATGGTTGAATGGGCGTTCATATTTTGTAATTTTTGTCGGGTTCCGAGACGTGGACCCCACGGGCAATTTTGGAGTACAATTTCGGATTTTGCTGAAAATTAGTGTTTTCATATAGAATTAATTTCTATAATTTGTATTGATTGAATCAAATTAATTGTGACTAGATTCAAGGCGTTTGGGGGCCGTTTCGCGAGGTACAGGCATAGTAGAATAAAGAATTACACGGTTTGAGGTAAGTAACACTTCTAAACTTAGTGATGAGGGTATGAAACTCTGAATTTCGTGTTATATGTTTGTCGTTGAGGTGACGCACATGCTAGGTGATGGGCGTGTGGTTGAGCACTGTGTGAATTGTAACTTCATTATTTATGTGGTACTGTGTAATTACCTGAACTTATCTGTAATCATGAAATCTCTACGTGCTAGAGTTATTGAGCTGTGATCCATGTTAGAAACCATGTCTAGGCTATACGCTTATTCTGTTGGGACCCACTGAGGTCATTATTGCTGTTGAGTTATTTGCTTACATTGCAATTTTATACTCAGTAATGTTCATTCATTGCATATCATATCTCAGTCTCTATTGTTATTTATTGATACATCATATCATTATTTTGGGCTAATTTCATGATATTGTGAGCCCGAGAGATCGGAGAGTTTGATGATTGAGTGAGGCCGAGGGCCTGATTTTGAGATATTGATATTATGGCACATGAGTTCTCCGTGCGGATCCAGACATTGATACTATGGTACATGAGTTGTCTGTACGGATCCAGATATTGATTGCGGCACGTGAGTTGTCCGTGCGGATTATAGCGCTTGGGCTGAAGGAGCCCCTTCGGAGTCTGTACACACCCCCAGTGAGTTGGACCCTGACCCTTATACCAGCTCGTCACTACTTTCAACCTAAGGTTAGGTTTGTTACTTATTTAGTATATGGGATCAGTTGTACTCATACTACACTTTTGCACCTTGGATGCAGATGTTAGATGCTGATGTAGCTGTGCACGACGGGAACTGGATTTGAAGATGTACCTACGTTCCAGTTACAGTTGCCTCTTATTCATAGTAGCTCTAGACTTATGAAAATTTGTTTATGTATATTTCAAGCAGATGATGTATTTTATTTCATACCAGATTGTAAATTCTAAATCTTAGATGCTCATGATTTGTACTACTAGTCATTGGGGAGTGTATTAGAGTCAGTTAATTATTAATTGAATCAGATATTTGTAAATTAGCTTACCCAACGGGTTGGGTTAGGTGCCTTCACGGCTAGTTGGATTTTGGATTGTGACAAGTTGGTATCAGAGCTCTAGGTTCATAAGTTCAACAAGTCATGATCAAGTGTCTAGTAGAGTCTTGCGGATCGGTATGGTGACGTCCATACTTATCTTCGAGAGGCTACAGGGCATTTAGAAAAATTTTCCATCTTTCTTTTCTTATCGTGCGGAATTGATTGAGCTTGAAAACATAACTCTTTGAATTTCTTCCATGCATTCGTATGTGCATGTGAGCGCTCGATATCGGTTGTGCATTGACGGCTTGTGATTTCATGAATGAGGTGCGAGATGTGATTTTGCCGTGCTGATGATGGGCTAGTCTGGAGGACTTGAGGCCGGATTTTGACTGTAGCTTGAGCATGGGGATTCCGGCTATGTGAGCACGTGTTTTTGGACTTATAAGTCCGGTAGTGTCCCCGTTAATGGAATTTATGGCTCGAAGAGTGGTTAGATGACCATATGGTGAGTATGATATGACTGCGGGATGTGTTCAGATGGTTTAAATGTGACGGGAAGAGTTTGCATAGGATGTGAGAAGGATTATTGGGTGCTTGATTTCCTTCTTGATGTGACGTATAGTCTCGAGTTATGAGTGTGTTGAAAGATTTTCATGTTGTTTAATTGTGGAACGAAGTAAATTCTCATGTCTTGTTAATGAGTTTGGACTCTGAAAGATTAAGTAATTGCGTAGTAGTTGTGGTTGTAAAAGGGTATAGAAAGATGCAAATTTGAGGCCAAGTAGGCGGGTTATCACCGCGGGGTAATTTATGGATATGTGAACCTTATAATGTTGAGTGGAGAGTTTCTTTTCTACCAGTGGAGTGTATGTGTTGAGATTTGAATTTGAATCTAGGTGAGAAAGTTGACTTGACTGTCAAGAGTATAAATACGAGCTTAGCGGATGATTGAGGTATTTTATGGTTTGTGTTACCTGAGCTTGTGAAGAATTTTCATTGAATTGACTGTGGGATTATGATAATAGTAGATTATGGGTATGGTGAGTTATCAAATGTTTTATTATATGGCTTTGATCCAAGTGGGGGAGTCTAATATCTACGATTTGATTACACGATTATATTTTGTATTGGTTTGGTCTGAGGCATACTTGTGGATTAGTTATAACTTGCAAAGAATCGAGGATGACTCGAGCAAGGAAATTCCTGAATACGGGGTACATTGCACTTTATGAAAATATGAAAATCATGGAATGATTAAGTTGTTATTCTCAAGGATATAGTGCGCACGGAGTATGAATTTGATCGGTGGTATTATAGCAAGGTTACTTCTTTGAGTGGTGGGAGACTCTCGAGAAAGTTCTAATGGGTTCGAGATTTATCTATAGCAATTGAGAATTTCTCCAGACTTGTGTATGGGTAAAATCTGAGATTTGCATTTGATGGTGCCTGGACTTGCGGTAATTCTGTATGTCTATGGATTCTACATTCTAGTATAAGAAATGTAAAAGAATAATTCTAAGATCACATAAGGTCTTTTTAGATTGGGTATCTCAATTGTGGTATTTATGATGGTAATTATGATATGGTGAGGCTCTACAGATGTTTTTGTGGAAACATTCTTGGGCTTAGTGACTTGCGTCACTTGGTCGAGTTAGAAGAATTCAGTTCTGATAGATTGGTTATGTGCAAATGGATTTCAAAGTGTTCTTGATGGTTTCTACCATGGTTTGAACCGTATATTTTCTACCAGTGTGGAGAACGTGTTGTTTATAGTGATTTCCTCCTAAAAGAATGCAAATGGAAAGTTTCTGACTAATCAGGTATGTAATTTGATAGTGACTCAGAGTTGATAATGAGATTCTCATCCTTTTCACATGATGGAATGATATATGTGATGTGGTGTACGGGATTAAGATTTACATGTACAAGGTGACAGTTTAGACTTGAAGGGAAGATCACGAATTTTGGATAGCATGGCCAGTTTCAGATATTTAGATGAATGTTATAATTGCTCGGTAATTCTTGAGAAGGGTGCGCATTTCAGAATGCGCATTGTGTTTTGACTTACGGATGTTCGTCGGTATTGCAGTACTCACATGGTTGGTAGACTGCTAATATTCGAATTTTTGCTATATTGTACGGAAGAATTATGGATGTATTCCTAGTGGGATTATCGTGCATGAAGGATGTGGTAGTCATTCGAGTGCTGGAGTTGGGATCAAATATGGTAATTCGTGCGTTTTATGTATTTGGAGACTGGCAATTCTCAGAAGCAGATCGTTTCATGGTTGTGGGCTGAGAGGATGTGGCTAAAGCTAGCCAAATGACGGTATGTGTCATGGTTAGGTCATTATGGACCTTCGGAGGGTTATTTATCTATTTGTGGATGACCAGAGTTGGTTTGGGGCCCAATTGGTAGACCCAATGAGGATGTGTATTCTACACCATGTCGGATTGGTTGACTCCGTACTGCTATTATTGAGGGATGTGCCATTCGGTTAGAGTTGATCTTATTCGTATCTTGATATGTTCTATGAGTTACTCTTTAATCCACGAGGGGTTGTGATTCGGTAGTTGTATACACACATATTGAGGTTCTATTTGGGCCCTACAGCGAAATTTGAGCGAGATGGGTATTAGGGCGCTAAATGATTGATTGCGCATTGGTTATGTTCTTTCCGGATTGTGGTATTGTGTTATTTGTCTCTCCATGATTATGGTCATGCACCTTGGGTAATTAACGTCGAATTGCACGTGGTTATTAATTTTGAGCATAGTGGCTGAGGTATTTCATATGGACCGGTGATTGGATAGGGTCACGCATTGCAGCGTGTGGAATTTGCATTTCCTTTATCGTTTATCTAATTAATTATTTCCTTCCTCAACATGCTATGATATTGCCTGATCAGGGCAATTTGAGAAAATTGTGCACATGCACTCACAAATGTTCTTCTCGTAGAATTTGATGAGTTGGTTTTAAATAATGTTCTGTGCCGGAATAGCTAGAATAGTTGTATTTGGTGATATAAAGTTATTAGACCTAGAATGGATACTATCAGGTTTGATAATAGCTTGTTGGAAGAATAATTTAGAATCCGGCTTAAATAATTGGCTATGGTACTTGTTGAACGAGGGAAAGCTTCATGACCTGTTGATCTGGTGAGTGGTTGTGAGTTCCTGTATGTTTCTTTCATTATCGATA
Source organism: Nicotiana tomentosiformis (assembly GCF_000390325.3). NCBI lineage: Eukaryota > Viridiplantae > Streptophyta > Magnoliopsida > Solanales > Solanaceae > Nicotiana > Nicotiana tomentosiformis. The sequence continues at coordinate 60,535,642 of NC_090821.1, read as the reverse complement.
GTGTACAAAGGTTTTAGAACGAGGTTCTGTGGAATGTGGGGTTTAATACTAGTACTTGGTTGGTTTGGGAGTAGTTACTGTGATCGGGAATGGTGTTGCGCGCTTACGAGTTATGTAGTATGTTATATGATTATATTTGGGGTTATGGTTATGGCTGGATATAGTTTGTTCATACTTATACAGTGTGTAGATGTGAGATTCAGGTCTTAAAAAGAAATTATGAATGTTGGAAATTGTATTCCAAGGTTTATGGACTAAGGTTAAATTAATGGTCTTCATTTGTGTGGTCAAACCTATATGGAATAGAGTGACATGGGATCACCCCCGGGTATGTGCCTGATAAGATGGAAAAGTGATCTAAAAGTTTTGGAAACAACTCTTGGCACGTTCGAGGACGAACGTATGTTTAAGTGGGGGAGAATGTAACGACCCGACTAGTCGTTTTGAGTATTTACACTCCTTTTAACTATTTGAAGTCTTGAATAGCTTCATATAATGTATTATGACCAGTGTGTATTGTCGGATTTGGTTTTCATGTGTTTCGGATTAGTTCGGATGAAGGAAATTCATGTTGGAAGCTTAAATGAAAAGGGTTAATCGGAGTTTGACTTTTGTGCAAACGACTTCGGAATAGAGTTTTGATGATTCCAATAGCTCTGTATGGTGAATTTGGACTTAGGAGTGTGTCCGGAAATTTTTTTGGAAGCCCGTAGCTAAATTAGGCTTGAAATGGCGAAAACATGAAGTTTAAGTTTGGAAGTTTGACCGGGAGTCGACTTTTTGATATCGGGGTCGAAATCCAGTTCTTAAAATTTTTATAGGTCCATTATGTCATTTATGACTTGTGTGCAAAATTTGAGGTTAATCAGGCATGATTTGATAGGTTTCGGCATCGAATGTAGAAGTTAGAATTTCTTAGTTTCATTGAGCTTGAATGAGGGTATGATTCACATTTTTAGCTTTGTTTAATGTGATTTAAGTCTTTGACTAAGTTCGTATGATGTTTTAGGACTTGTTGGTATATTTGGTTGAGGTCCTAGTGGCCTTGGGTGAGTTCTGGAATGGTTTCGGATCATTTCTTCATGTCTTGCTACTACTTGTTGCTGGTTCTGGTGTTGTTCATCGCAAACGCCTAGTTGTTATCGCGTTCGCGTAGAAGGATGTGGACTGTACGATATTTGGGCTTCGCGTTCGCGAAGGGGAAAACGTGTCTTGGGAGATTTTAGCCTTCGCGTTTGCAAAGGGGGAGCCGCGTTCGCGAAGGGTTGGGGGTTAGTGTGCGTCGAGGTCGCGAGAGGGAGCTCGCATTCGCGTAGAAGGGCAAGTCAGGCCAGGCACCAGGTCTTAATGCTTCACGGTCACGGGGACACGTTCACGAAGGCCAAGCTCTGTAAGGCATCGCGTTCGCGAGTAGGCCCTCGCGTTCGTGTAAGAGAAATTTTTGGGCAGTGAAGTTTTGTGCTTTGCGAATGCGAGGGAACTTCCGCGTTCACGAAGAAGGAATCGTTGGGTAGAGAGTTCGTCCCATTTTTCATTTTGAACGATTTGGAGCTCGGGGAGAGACGATTTTCAAGTAAAACAATGGGGTACGTGTTCTTAACTCAATTTTGGTCAAATTACCCGAATCTATTGCTATTTTTAGCATTTAATTGGTGTTTTAAGTGGAGAAAATTGTAAAGGCCCTTTAAGATTAAATTGAAGATTTAAGGGTCGAGTTGATGTCGGAATTTGATAAAATTGGTATGGTTGGACTCGTGGTTGAATGGTCATTCATATTTTGTAACTTTTGTTGAGTTCCAAGATGTGGACCCCACGGGCAAGTTTTTAGTGTAATTTTGGATTTTGTTGGAAATTAGTATTTTCATATAGAATTAATTCCTATAATTTGTATTGACTAAATCGAATTAATTGTGACTAGATTCGAGGCGTTCGGGGACCGATTTGCGAGGCACATGCATAGTACAATAAAGAATTGCATGGTTTGAGATAAGTAACACTTCTAAACTAAGTGTTGAGGGTATGAAACCCCGAACTTCGTGTTATGTGTTTGCTGTTGAGGTGACGCACATGCTAGGTAACGGGCGTGTGGGCGTGCATCGTGTGAATTATAACTCCATTATTTCTGTGGTACTGTGTAGTTACCTGAACTTATCTGTAATCATGAAATCTCTACATACTAGAGTTATTGAGTTGTGATCCATGTTAGAAACCATGTCTAGGCTACATGCTTATTCTGTTGGGACCCACTGAGGTCATTACTGTTATTAAGTTATTTGCTTACATTGTAATTTCATATTCAGTCATGTTCATTCATTGCATATCATAGCTCGTCTCTGTTGTTATTTATTGATGCATCATATCATCATTTTGGGCTAGTTTCATGACATTGTGTGCCTGAGAGATTAGAGAGATTGATGACTGAGTGAGGCCGAGGGCCTGATTTTGAGATATTGATGTTATGGCATGTGAGTTATCCGTACAGCACGTGAGTTGTCCATGCGGATCCATATATTGATATTGTGGTACCTGAGTTGTCTGTGTAGCACGTGAGTTGTTCGTGCGGATCTAGTTAATGATACTATAGCACGTGAGTTGTCCTTGCAGCACGTGACTTGTCCGTGCGGATAATAGCGCTTGGGATGAAGGAGCCCCTTCGGAGTCTATACACACCCCTAGTGAGCTCAGGTACCTACTGAGTGCGAGTGCCGAGCGATTGGGAGGATTGGATGACTGTGAGGACTGAGTGACTGGGAGGACTGAGTAAATTGATACTCTGAGAGTATGCATATGGTTTTATCACTAAGCTACGTAGCATTCGACATGCACACTTGACATACAGGCATAGAGATACATTTTTCTCATGCCATTTGAAAATGAAACATTTACTTGTTGAAAGTTTTGGGAAAAATCACAGTTTTACAAACGTACTCATATTTTGGTGATTTGGGTAAAAGATTTGGGTTTTTTTTACTGTTATACTTGAAATATTTTCCAAAATTGTATATGAGTTGAGCATATTATTAATGAGTTATTTCTTGTACCATCTCTATCATATTGCTATGAACTGTTGTTGGTTATTAGAGTTAGACCCTGACCCTTGTCCCAGCTCATCACTACTTTCAACTTAAGGTAGGTTTGTTACTTATTGAGTACATGGGATCGGTTGTACTCATACTACACTTTTGTACCTTGCGTGCAGATGTTGGATACTAATGTTGTTGTGCACGGCGGGAACTAGATTTGAAGATGTACATGTGTTCCAGTTACAGTTGCCTCTTGTTCATGGTAGCTCTAGACTTACGAAAATTTATTTTTGTACATTTCAAACAGATGATGTATTTTATTTCATACCAGACTTATAAATTCTAAATCTTAGACGCTCTTGATTTGTACTACTAGACCTTGGGGAGTGTATTAGGATCAGTTAAATATTAATTGAATCGGATATTTATAAATTGGCTTACCTAACGGGTTGGGTTAGGTGTCATCACGGCTAGTTGGATTTTGGGTCATGACATCAACAATCTAATACTCAATTTACAAGAATTTCTACAATCATAGGGTATAAGTGCACGACAATGAAGGAATCACGTAAAAATTAAGGAACACAACAAATATTACAAAAAAGCAACAGGACAAGTGAAGCACGTGCCAACTAAGGTGTGCAATTACGACAATTAAGGCAAGTAGCAGATAAGCACGGAGTCATGGAAGGAACTCAAAAATTAAAAAGGTAATAAGAAAATAAGTAAGGCAATAACTACAACTAAAGCATGTAAGGTCAAAATAACATGTAAGGGGTACAATAAGTGCTAACAACGTCAAATAAAGCATGTTAGGGTAGATTAATAATGAGAGACATAACTGTAACGACCTGACTTGTTATTTGAGAATTAGCATTCCGTTTGGTGGCTTAAGGTCTCGAAAAGCTTTTAAATATATATTATGACTTGCGAGGGTGGTCAAGTTTGGCTTTCGGATGATTCAGGATTTAATTGAAAGAACAATTCTTGTTTTGGAAGCTTAAGTTAAAATAATTGATTGGATTGTGAATTATATGTAAACGACCCCGGAATGGAATTCTGATAGTTCCAATATCTCTGTATGATGATTTGAGACTCAGGAGTGTGTCCGGATATTTATTCTGAGGTCCGTAGTTAAATTAGGCTTGAAATGCCGAAAGTAGGAAATTTAAGTTTGGAAGTTTGACCGGGGAGTTGACTTTTTGATATCAGAGTCGGAATCCAGTTCTGAAATTTTTTTTAGGTTCGTTATGTCATTTATGACTTGTGTGCAAAATTTGAGGTCAATCGGAGTTGATTTGATAGGTTTCGGCATCAAATGTAGAACTTGAAATTTCTTAGTTTCATTAGGCTTGAATTGGGGTGTGATTCGTGATTTTAATGTTGTTTGTTGTGATTTGAGACCTTGACTAAGTCCTTAATATATTTTTAAACTTGTTGGTATGTTAGGACGAGGTCCCGAGGGGGATCGGGTGAGTTTCGGAATGGTTTCGGACCATTCCTATGCCATTTTTAACTGCTGGTTTGTTTTTTGCTACAGCAGTGTGCATCGCAGAAATTTCTGCTGCACATGACTGATTTTGGAAGCTTATATCTCGTAATCTATAAGTAATTTGGAAATGATCCAAAAATAAAAGATGTAGCCCTTTGTATCTAGTTTTCAGAAATTTAAATCGTTTGGCAGTGGGGGTTGGGTACAAGAAGTTATGGTTGATACACTACAAGCTGTCGGGGATCCAAAGGTCCATTTTTAGTTCTAGAGATCGAAATTTGATTTTGAGACTTCCGTGAGTTTGGTAATGAATTATAGGAATGATATGGAAAGTTTGGTCTAATTTCATCAAGTTGCGAATGGGTTTTTAGCGCGAAACATGAGTTAATTGTTTAACGAGCAAAATTGGTATCGCATTGAGCAAATGAGCTCTGAATTGAGTTTCGATTGAAGGACTAGGTTCGTATTATTATTTGTGACTCATAGGAACAAGAATTGTCGAATTTCGAGTTTGTATGATGGAGTTAATGCCTTTTTAGTGAAAATATATATTGTAGGTGCAACAGGTTCTGGTGCGTACCTTTAGCGACCAGATTTGGCACTTTTAGCGACGGAATTGGGCTTTTAGCGACCAGAATAGTATTTTTATTAAGCAGTTTTGTTTTTTAGCTCATTTCAATATTTTTGGACGAAAGAACACGACTTGGGGTGATGTTTTAGCAAGAAATCACGGGAAATCTTGAGGTAAGTCACTTGTGATCATTTCTACTCCATAATATTGAATTATCATAGAATAATCCGACTTGATTACATGATTTTAAGGTGTAAATCGGGGATTAGGACCTAGAGATTCGAAAATAAGATTTGAGGATTTGGAGGTCGAGTTGATGTCGAAATTTGATAAAATTGGTATGGTTAGACTCGTGGTTGAATGTTCTTTCAGATTTTATAACTTTTGTCGGGTTCCGATACATGGGCCCCACGAGCGATTTTTGGGTGAAATATCGGATTTTGTGGGAAAATTTATATTTTCATTTGGAATTGATTCCTATAAATTGTATTGACTGAATCGAATTAATTATGGCTAGATTCGAGGCGTTTAGAAGCCGATTCGCGAGGCAAAGGCATAGCGAAGTAAAAGAATTACGCGGTTTGAGGTAAGTAACATTTCTAAACTTGGTTTGGAAGGTATGAATCACTAAATGTTGTGTTATATCAATTGTTGGAGGTGACGAGCGTGTGGGGGTGCACCATAGAAATTGTGACTTAATAAATTCTGTGGAGTTAAAAAATTAAAGAACTATGTTATTATCCGTGTATCCTCCACATGTTAGAGAAATTGAGATGATGCTCATATTAAAGATCATGTTTAGGCTACGTGCCGATATTTTGGGACCCATGGGGTGGTGTTGCTGTTGAATAAATTGTTTTAAAAATGTACATTTCACACTCAGTCATATTCATCCATTGTGAGAATATTTATGGGATCGAGTTGCGCGCTGCAGCAGGCCATATTGGCTTTATATATATTATTATTATTATGGGATCGGGTTGCACGCCACAGCAGGTCTTATAGGCTTTATTGTTCTGGATCGGGGCTGCACGCCGCAGCAGGCCTTATTGGCTTTATTATTATATGGATATGGGATGCCCGTCTGCAACATGCCTTATAGGCTTTATTATTATATGGATTGGGGTTGCCCTCCTGCAGCAGGCTTTATAGGCTTATTTATTATACGGATCGGGACTGCCCGCCTGTAGAAGGCCATATCGGCTTTATATTACGCTTGGACTGGCGGAGCCCCTCCGGAGTTTGTACACACACCTAGTGAGCGTAGATGAATATATATATTCGGGATGGACTTCCCAGGGCATGGACTTGCCTTACTTATTTATATTGTGATGAATTCTCCCTCGACATGGATCATATCCGTATCATTTATATTTGGGGATAAATTACCCCAGGGCTGGATTGGCCTTATATGGTACCGAGTGACTGACTGTTAGTTGATGTGTATATATATACGGGATGGAATATCCCTGGGCTGGATTGGCCATAAATAGTACCGAGTGACCGAATGATTAGTGACCAGTAGTACATGATGTCTTTCCACTATGATGTAACATTCCTCATATCATGAGAATTGATCTATTTTGCTAGTACTGAGTTTAACTGTTGAACTTGAAAGCATGCCTACATTTCTGTACCATTATTTATGTACTGGACTGTACCAGCGGAGCTCGTCACTACTTTTAGCCCAGAGGTTAGTCTTGTTACTTATTGAGTTGGTTGTACTCATACTACACTCTGCACCTCATGTTCAGATCCGGGTGCTTTCGGACACGGGGACTGTTAGATCTTAGAGTGCTATCTGTTGGAGACTATCAAGGTAGTTGCCTAGCGTCCACTGACCTTGACTCTCTTTCTCTTAGTTATTGTACTGTTCTATATTGTCAGGCAGTGTTTTATCAGTCAGACTTTGTATTTATATTAGATACTCATGTACTCAATGACACCGGGTTTTGGGAAGAGTTTATATCTATATTTGTGAGATTTCTTCCGCTGAATTTAAATATTATGTTTTCAAATTTAAAATATATGGTATTTTATTGAGATTGTTGGCTTGCCTAGTATTAAGATAGGCGTCATCACGACAGGTGGGGTTTTGGGTCGTGACAATAACACGTCATGATAATTCAATTAAAGGCATGGAAAGAGTCTAAAAAATCTGAACCGGTCAAATACCACATATTGCCCGTGTACCCACTCGTCACCTTGCGTACACGGCTTTCACATAACACAAATAACACAATCAACTCGAATCTTAAGTGGTAGTTTCCCCCACATAAAGTTAGATAAGATAGTTACCTCAAAGAAGTAAAATCGATATTCTAAAAGGACCTTCTCTTGTGAAACAACCTCTGTACGACTCAAATTTAGCCAAAATAACTTAATATCAAAAATACAAACCATAGAAAACAATTCTGGATAATAAAGTTTCGATCTTTAATTAAAATTAAAAAAATCAACCCTCGGACCCTCACCTAGGAACCTAAAAAATTTCACAAAACCCGAACACACATTCCGATACGAGTCCAACCATACCAAAATTATCAAATTTTCGATATCGAATCGCCCTTCAAATCCTCATTTTACATTTTGAAATATTTTTACAAATCTTTCCCAAATTTCCAACTTAATTCAGTATTTCAATGATGAAAATAACAATGGATTCTTGAAAGATAATAAGATTCGGGTAAAGAACACTTACCCCAATAAATTTCTTCAAAAACCCACGAAAACTCTCCCTAAGTCGAGGTCTACAACTCCAAAAAATGATAAAATCCTCAAACCCTTGAAATATATGTTCTGCCCAGCATTTTTCACATTTGCGAACAGAAACGCCGCATCTGCAGCCTTGCATTTGCGAGAACAAGATCGCATCTGCAAACACAACTTACTAGTCCAGGATCTGCATCTACGGAAAACACAGCCGCACCAGCGACAGCGCAGAAGCGAACATTTTCGCATATGCGATCACTGGGCCGCAAAAAGGGTCATCGCACCTACGGGCAAAACTCCGCAGAAGCATGCTTCCTCCTAGGCCTCACTCATCACAGAAGGGACCAGACTGAGGCAGAAGCAGAGCCGCACATGTGCTCCAAAATGTCGTAGGTGCGAAGCACCAGAACCAGACCTGCCTAAAGCATGAAAATGATGCTCATCTAAAACACATCCGGGGAACCCGGGACCCCGTCCAATCATACCAACAAGTTCTATAACATAACTCAGAACTACTCGAGGCCTCAAATCACATCAAACAACGTCAAAACTGTGAATCGCACCTCAATGACGTCGAATCATATCAAATCAACCCGGAATGATGTCAACTTTTGCATGCAAGTTCCAAATGAAACAACAGAGATATACCAACTCCCAAAATTGAAATGCTAACTCGATATCGATAAAGGCAACTCTCTGTCAAACCTCTAAACCTTCAACCTTCCAATTTTTACCAAAATGTGCTGAAACCTTCTAGAAATATCCAAATGTGAATCCGGGCATACGCCCAAGTCCAAAATCACCATCCAAACCTAACGAAATCATCTAAACTCCGATCCGAGGTCAAATATTCAAAACTCAAACTTGGTCAACTCTTCCAACTTAAAGCTTCTTAGTTGAGAATCATTCTTCTAAATCAATTCTGAATAACCTGAAAACTAACACCAACGATTCAAATAAGTCATAATATATCATACAATATTGCTCAAGACTTCAAATAGTTTAACGAAATGCAAATGCTCAAAACGACCGGCTGGGTCGTTACACTTCTTGTCCTTTACAACAAAAGATGATTTATCAAACTAAATGGAGCAGCAATTATCTCTAGTAATCTTACTTATAGATAACAAATTCTTTTTGAGCTTAAGAACTACTAGCACTTCATTCACCTTAAACTAGAAATTGTTCCTTTTCCAACATGTGTGATAACCAGTTCTTGTCCATTTCCTGCTGCAATTTTATAATTTCCATTGTAAGGTTTAAGGTTGGATAAGTTACCTGAATTGTTGGTCGTGTAAGTGCTTGCTCCAGAATCCATATAGTGAGCATTGTATCCACCACTCTGACTGTCCATATTGAGTGTAGCAAGAGCATATGGCAAATCTTCTAGTGCTTGATAGGAGAAGTCCCATCTGTAGAAGCACTTTATTGCAGTGTGATTGTTCCTGCCACATATCTGGCAGGCTAATGATCCTATGGTTTCCTGTCCCTTAGCAGCATTTTCAAATCCTTGAGTGTTTTTATTTTTGTTCTGTCCATCAAGCCTGAAGCATCTACCTCTTGAACTGTAGTTCATGTTACCTCTTCTGTTTTGAAAAACTTCCTCTACCTATGTTGTTATATGTCCTTTGTGCTGCAAATGCCATATTGTGATTCACTTGTTGTGGATCATCTCCTTCATCCTCTCTGAGATCAAAGCCTCTTAGGGAAGTGCCCAACTGGCTTAGAGTTGGATAAGATGCTTTGCCAAGCATCATTGTCCTAAAAGTTTTCGTATTTAGGACCCAAACCTCTAGCAAAGTTGATGACCTTGATATCATCATCTACAGCCTTGTGTATGGCAGCCAAGGCATCACAAATGCCTTTGAATTCCTTCAGATACTCATCGATAGTTCTACTGCCAAGCTTGATAGTTTGAAGTTGTTGCTTCAACTGGAATTCCTTGTCCTTTTTTGCCTGCAAGTAGGTTTCTTCCAGGCATTCCCACATCTGTTTAGCAGTCGTGCATCCCACAATGAGATACATGCTCTCTTCTGACATTGTCCCAGATATCCAATTCCTTAAAAATACATCTTTTCTAGCCCAGACATCAGCAATATCAGCCTTTTTGTCACTGGCTTTGTCAACTCCCTTGCCACTATCCTTATCACTGCTTTCACTGGTGCCTTCTATGTTTATAATTTCTAGCTTTCCTTCAACTAGATAATTCAATCTCATTACTTGGATAAGTTGCATCATTTGTGTTCTCCATATCAGATAGTTAAAGGGCTTCAATTTCATATGACATGAAGCAATGAGATAATGAAGAGAGATTGTTGAAAAGGTGTTGGAAGCCATATGGACGGAGTTGATATTGTATAGTAAGAACTGAATTTTAGCAGCGGGATTGGCTTCAAATAAGCTCTGATACCATGTGAAAGTATGGTGCAGAAACAATATCAAGAAGTCAGTGTATTAATATATTTTTAGTTACACGAGTCCTATGTATTTATACAGAATATTGATCCTATAATTTGGCTATAAAACATAGAGTAAGACTCTTCTAAGATAGTTAATACAAAGAGTCCTAATTTGTGTAAACTAAGACTAAGTGATCGCATAGTTATCAGGTTTGTTAGCCTGATCATTATCTTGTACACAAATGACTTCAAGTGTTAAAATGGGACATTCTTAAGTTCATATGTTGGGCAAACCAGTGCAAATTCAAATGGTTACGAGATCGTTTAGCCTTCTAATAAATATGCAGTTAAAGTTGGAAGGAAGAGAAAGGCCTTTGTTTGCTCTGCAATTTAATAACGATAATAGAAAATACTTTCTATAAAAGCATATCTCCGCTATAGTCAAAATATGAAGAATTTGAATAAAAGCATATCTCCGCTATATATATAAAGTTGAGGTGGCACCTCTTCTAATCAAGGAAATGTATTTATCTATTTTCTTGTTTTTTTTTTGGAGTTTTTTCTTAGTTTAATACAATATTTAATTATTTAAAGCCAAAAAGTTATGGTTGTAATTATACCTCCATAATAAATAAAGGAATAGAAAAGACAACATTTTCAAACGTGAAAGACATCTGTTTTTCCCCTTTCTTCTTTGTTCCAGAGATGCCATATTATTTTCCATCTATTTTGTGTATTTACCTACCCATTAAATTCTACATATTTACTTGAAAGACGTTTCACTACTATTTTCTTCCATTTTGCGTATTTACTTGCCCATTAAACTTTCATTTACTTACTCCCTCAAAGGTAACATATACATATGCCTTTAAATGGGTTGCATGAAATTGAAAGTCTTCATAACTTTTTTCAATTCCAGTTTTACATATTCTTCTTTCCCTACCCGATAATATTCTTATAATGTTGGATTTGTTGAGGAATATGGGTCCCATATATTTAAAGTGTAGACTTAGTAAGTGATTAGTGAGATATAACTACTTAGTGGAGTAATATAGTAGTAGTAGTAGTAGTTAATCTCTATAAGTAGTGGAAAGTACTCTGTAAATATAGTAGGTTGTACATTTCAATATTCAGTAAAGGGAGTAATGTTCTTCTCCTTCACTTCTATCTTCTCTTTCTATCTTCTCTGTATATCACCATAGCTAGAGCATTTTACCATGGTATCAGAGCTCGATTGATCGAGTAATGACGGCTCAGCTGTGACGGAATACTTAATCTCAGCCTCAATTTCTCGCTTTATGCAACCGATTGATTCGATTTTCATCCGAATTTCACCTACTCAAGGCTAGGGTTTGAAATTTGTGCGTGATCTACTAGATTGGATCGATTTTGGAGGATATTAATCTGTGCATGTGTCTATAGTCTCATTTCTGTTCTTCTATTCAAAACTCTCAAAGTTTCTCAATTCATAACCATGTCGGTTCATGAAGATGTTACTGATCCTCAGCTCGCAATGATGTATGAAGCTCAATCAGTAGATCAGATTGATCATCATCATCCTCTGTATATTCACCCATATGATACGCAAGGTTCGGTCCTTATTTCTATATAATTGCAAGGATCTAAAAATTACTCGATCTGGAGTAGGTCATTGAAAATTGTATTACATGGCAAAAACAAGTTAGGATTTGTTCTAGGCACCTGCAAAAAAAGCAACTACGATGTTAGCCTTCATGAACTATGGGATAGATTTAATGTGATAGTGCTTGCATGGATTATGAATACTGTGTCTCCTAATCTGCTTAGTACTGTAATCTATGCATCAGATGCCTATACTGTTTGGGAAGATCTTAGGGAGAGATTTGACAAAGTTAATATTTCTAGGGCAGCTTACTTGCATAAGGAAATAGCTACACTAACCCAAGGAGTATCCTCTATATCTGTTTACTTTTCTCGACTAAGAGAACTGTGGGATGAGTATGAAACGTTGACTCCTCCTCCTACTTGTGGTTGTCCTGAGTCAAAGAAGCATGTTGAGCACTATCAGCTTCAAAAACTCTATCAGTTTCTCACTGGGCTTAATGACTCATATAAAAATGCTAAGAATCAGGTGTTGATGACTAGACCTCTGCCTAATCTGAATCAAGTTTATGCTATGATTATCAATGTTGAAAGCCAAAGAATCAATGGTAAAGGTGTGTATGGTTCTAATGATGCCAATGAAGTTGCAGCTATGATGAGTAATAGGCACTACAACAACAATGGAGGTCCTACAAACACTGCATACACTGCAGGTTATAAAACTAAAAAATCATTCAACAAGTCACCAGTTTATTGTGAGTACTGCAGGTGCAAAGGACATACCAAGGAGAATTTCTTCAAACTACATGGATATCCAAGTGATTTCAAAAACAAGAAGAGATGAGGAAATTTCACTGCTCAGTCTAACAATGTAAGCAACTATGGCAGTCAATCTTCAGAAGCTCAAAATAATTCCTTGGGAAGCTCTACTCTTAGTTCTCTAGCTAAGTTCTTTACTCCAGAACAGTACCAGCAGATATTGCAGATGTTGAACAAAGGCAAGGATGCTGAACCTGTAGCTAATTCAGCAACTACAGGAACAGCAGGTAACACACATGCTTTTATGTCTTCCTTGGTGAATCATAAGTGGATAATAGATACAGGGGATTCTAATCACATGGTGCATAGTTTAAATTTATTGGATTCTTATAAAGAATTATCAGAAACAGATAAAAACAAAGTATATCTCCCTACTGGTGAGAAGCTTATTATTACACACACTGGAATATGTTCCTTTTCAGAGATAAGAAGGTTCAGAACATATTGCATATTCCAAAATTCAAGTATAATCTACTCTTAGACTCTAAGATCATAAAAGAACTAAGGTATATGGTGGCATTCTTCCCTGATTTCTGTGTCTTTCGGGAACTCTTCAGTGGGAAGGTCCTGGGGATTGGTAAAGAAGAACTTGGTCTCTACATTCTCAAGACTAAAGACAGACAATTTTCTGAGCAACATTTACCACCAACTGTAAATACCATTGTTAGTAGTACAAATAAGTGTGCTAGTAAGACTAGTGAGAGTAGCACACAATCTTGAAATAAGTTAGATTTGTGGCATAAAAGGTTAGGACATGCTCCTCTAAAGGTGGTCAGAAAATACATAGCTTAAGTGATTTACACCTGAATGGTGATCATTGTACTGTATGTCCCATTGCAAAGCAATCCAGACTCCATTTTCATCCTAGCACTTCATGTTCTACTTTTGTCGTTGACCTTGTGCATGCAGATGTTTAGGGTCCTTATAGGATACCTACTCATGATAACAAAAGATTTTTCTTGTCCTTAGTTGATGATTACTCAAAGTATATTTGGATATTTCTTCTAACCACTAAAGTTGATACTATTGTGGCATTGAAAAACTTCCTAGCAATGGTTAGAAATCAGTTCAGAACCTCTATTAAATGTCTTAGAACAGATAATGGCACTGAATTTATGAATGATCAAGTGACTTTCTTATTTCAAAATCTTGGAATTCTTCATCAAAGTTCATGTGTGTACACTCCTCAACAAAATAGAGTTATTGAGAAAAGACACAGATCAATTCTAGATATGGCTAGAGCACTGAGATTTCAGGCTTATGTACCTTTGTGTTTCTGGGGTGAATGTGTGTCCACTGCAGTTTACCTACTGAACAGGCTACCTACTATTCTTCTTCAGGGAAAGACTCTCTTTGAGGCACTTTATCAGAAAGGTCCATCCATTCAACATCTCAGAGTTTTTGGGAGCTTATATTATGCCACTAAAGTACAGAAAGTAGACAAGTTCATTCCTAGAGTAGTCCCAACAATTTTCATGGGGTATTCCTATTCTCAAAAGGGCTATGTGCTATATGATCTTCATTCCAAAGGTTTCTTTGTAAGCAGAGATGTTGTGTTCAAGGAATATATTTTTCCTTTTAAGAATATGAGGTCAGATGTTCCTTGTCTATTTCTTATTCTTGAGTTCAGAGACTCATCACCCATCTATAAGAATGCTCAACAGCCATCTTCTGGCTAAGTAGAAAGTTTTGAGAATATTTAGGGAGAGAGGTCTTTGAAATTTGGGAAAAAATTTTATGACTCTTACAATGGGAATGGGGGTCTTAAATAGAGTAGAAGAGAAATGCCTTTTCATCTTAGGCTTACAAATGTACCGCTTAAATTTGTTAGACAAAATTTAGTGGTAGACAAAGAACAAAGTGGGTGGTTTTACTTTTGCAAAAGTAAAGTGGTTGCTTTAGTGTAAAGCAAAAAGGATAAGATTCCTTTTGTTTTGTCCGTCTCGAAAATTGATTTCTTTATTCGCAGTTGGGGTCCATGTAGGCCAAAGCTATTCCCTTTGGGTTGCACATGTCTCTGTTACTGCTTTCTCCTGATGAAGCAGTATCTTCTATTAGCTGTATGATTTGATGTTCTTCATAGTTGTCAATATTTTGCAGAGCTTGCTTGAGATTTTCTTTGAGCGCTGCTTTTGAAGATGAAGCTTTTGTAAGGCTTTGTTGAATATTTGTCTTGGGAATCTGTTGTTTGGGAGTCCAACCTTCTCTAATTATGGGGTTATCATCACTTATGGTACCTGACCTAGCCAAACATATCTCCAATGAATCACTAATTAACTGATTATCTTTATATTCGTCTACAAGATCATCTAGTAAGTCAATTTGAAAACAAGATGATGATGACTCATCCCCAGGAAATTTTATCATTTTCTGCATGTCAAAAATCATTCTTTCCTCATCAACTAGCAATATTAATTGTCCTTGATGAACATCAATAATTGCTCTCCATGTTGCGAGAAATGGTCTACCTAAAATTAATGGTACCTCAGTATTTTCTTCCATTTCAAGCACTATAAAATCTATTGGGAATACAAATTTGTCAACTCTAACAAGGATATTTTCAATAATTCCTTTTGGTGTCTTAGTACTTTGATCAGCTAATTGAAGAGACACACCAGCATCTTTCATTTCACCAAGTTCTAATTTTCTGAAAATTGAAATAGGCATTAGATTTATTGAAGCACCTGAATCACATAACGCCTTTTCAAAATGAGCACCTCCCACGGTACAAGGAATTGTAAAACTTCCCAGATCATCCAGTTTCTGTGGGAGCTTATTTTGAAGTATAGCACTATATTTTTCTGTAAGCTTAACCACTGAAACTTCTTCCAATTTTCTTTTACTTGACAAAATCTCTTTGAGAAATTTAGCATATGAAGGCATTTGTGTCAAAGCATCTGCGAAAGGTATGTTAATGTAAAGTTGCTTCAAAATATCTAGAAACTTTGAAAACTGTTTGTCAAGCTTTTCTCTGTTCATCTTTTGGGGAAAAGGGAGAGGTATAGAGTGAGGATTTGTTATCAATTCATTTTCTTGTACATTCTTTCCTTTATTCTTTTGTTCTTTTGGAAACTTAGATTCTATTTTATTCTCACATTCATTTACCTTTTTCACTTCTTGTGGCTTTCCTTCTCTATCTACATATGGATCATCAAGAGATTTACCTGCTCGTAGAGAGATGGCTTTGAGGTGTTCTTTTGGGTTTTTCTCTGTGTTGCTTGGTAGAGCACCTTGAATTTTTTCAGACATGAGGGTTGCTAACTGGCTTACCTAAATTTTTAAATTCTTGATAGCTGAATGTTGACTTTCAACCTTCTCGTCAGTAGCCTTAATGAATTTGTATATCATGTCTTCAAGTCTTTGTTGATGAGCTCTTTGAGGCTGCTGCTGATATTGTTGAAAAATTTGTTGCCCTCTATTTTTATTTTGAAAACCAGGTGGTCCCTGTACCTGCTGCTTTTGATTAAAAACAATTTGAGGATTTTCAGCACCATTAGGATTACTCCATTGAAATCCTAGATGTTTTTGTGCCATGGGACTATCGAATGAGTAATTATTTCTATAACCAATCGCATTTACCTGTTCCTCATTTTGTGTTGAAGCTTGGCATTCATGATTCGGATGATTTCCTTAACAAACATCACAATTCTCAAGTTGGGATGATGAGTGAGCACCTACCTGAAAAGCCTCCATTTTTTTGTGTTAAGGTCGCAATTTGTTGTGTCAATGAATTCAAAGCTTCAACTTGATTTACTCCAGCTGTTTTTTTTATAATCATTCTGTCTGAAGGCCATTGAACAGCATTTTTCGAAATTTCATTAAGCAATTGCATTGCTTCTGTAGTAATTTTTCCCATTATTGATCCTCCTGATGTTGTATCAATTACATTCCTAGCAGAGGGTTTAAGACCGTGATAGAAAATATATAAAATGACAGGGTCTTGGATACCATGATGTGGGCATTTTCTTAACATTGCTGCTAATCTTTTCCATGCCTGGTATACAGATTCAGTATCTGTCTGCATAAAATTATTAATTTCTTGCTTCATTTTAATTGTTTTTATAGGTGAAAAATATTTATTAAGAAATTTTTGGGCATTTGGTCCCATGTTGTAATAGAACCTCTAGGTAGACTTCGCAACCATATTTTGGCTTCACCTTTTAATGAAAAAGGAAAAAGTTGCAACCTGATAGCATCTGTTGTGACTCAATTTGTCACGACCCAAAATCTAACCATGGTCGTGATGGCGCCTATCGTGTTACAAGGCAAGTCTATTTCCCAAAATATTACTACGAAATTAATTATAAGAACTTAATAAAATATTTCCAACATTTGAATTTTTCATAAATTAAATCAACCCTAAATATAATTATAGAAAATACGGAAACGAGCCACAAACATCAGGGTGTCACTAAGTCATGAGCGTCTAAAACTATAAACTAAGATATATAAACTGTCTAACTGTCCAAAAGAAGAAATGACAAAAGGAGTAACAAGGTCCTGCGGACGCTAGCAGCTACCTTGCAGTCTCCAAAGATAGCCGGTCTGAACTCAACGATTGCCGCCTTCTAACTCACCTGGATCTGCACATAAAGTGCAGGGTGTAGTATGAGTACAACCGACTCAGTAGTAACAGAAATAACTAAGGAACTGAGCAGTAGTGACGAGCTAAGCAGAATAATCCAATTATTATTTCCACAATTAAGTACAAACAGGAGTAGACAGGTAATTTCATAAATCAGTAAGACTACAAGGAAAATTAGCAGGTAAATGCAGCAACAACAAAAGTAAATGCAACCTTACAGTAATGTCACTCTGTCACTTAGCACTCGCACTCAGCACTCAACGCTCAACACTCTACGCTCACTGGGGGTGTGTACAGACTCCGGAGGGGCTCCCAAAGCCCAAGCGCTAAGCACGGACAACTCATGTACCATCATATCATTACCTGGATGCGCACGGTCAACTCACGTGCTATGCGGACAACTCACGTACTATGGTATCAATACCTGGACCCGCACGGTCAACTCACGTGCTACGCGGACAACTCACGCGCTATGGTATTAATATCCTCACAACCAGGCCCTCAGCCTCACTCAATCATGTACCTCACTAGCCTCACCATCATCAACAAATAAGGGAACACAGCCCACATCAAGTATCACAGCATATTAGCAAATAATAGAGACTGAGGTAAACAAGTACAATATTGTTTATGACTGAGTACAAATAATGTGAACATGAATAAAGCCTAAGCATGATCTCTAACATGAAGGCAGACAAGTTCAACAACAACTAACTACGTAAACACAGATGATGGTCATGAGGCCTCACGGGACGGACCAAGTCTCAATCTCTCGAGGTATACACCCACACGCCCGTCACCTCGCGTGGGTATCACCTCCAAACAGTCACACGATATCAAATTCTCCGGGTTTATGCCCTCAAAGCCAGAGTTAAAACTGTTACTTACCTTAACAGCATAAAATCCTACTCTGGGATGCCCTCGTCTCTGGACTCGGTCTCCAAAAGCTCCGAATCAAACCAAAAATCAGAATACTACTATCAATATAGTCTAAAGAATCGAATTCCAAAATAAAAACTACATAAATATACCAAAAATCCAAAATCGGCAAAAACTCGGCCCCCGGGCCCACATCTCGAAATCAGTCAAAAATGACAGAATAATAAACCTCATCCTTTCCTGAGTCTAACCATATAAAATTCATCAAAATCGGACTCCATTTTGGTCCCTCAAATCCTCACTTAAACTCTCCAAAACTCTCCAAAAATGAAGATGGATTCATGAAATATAATCAAAACTGAGTAGAGAACGCTTACCCCAATCCTTAAGGTGAATATTGCCCCCAAAATCGCCCAAATCCAAGCTCTCCAAATCAAAATATGACTGAATAAACAAACCCTCATTTTATATATTTTTCTGCCAGTTATTCTACCTCGTTTCTCGTGCCAAATGATCCCAAAACTCACTTTTTATTCCTCCAATGGATTCCTTGTAAAATTATAGTCAAGTTAGGCTTTTGAATCACTCAATTTGACCTTATAATGAAGGAGATATGTTATTTTCAATATTTACAAATAGTGCAGATTTTTAAATAGGCCGTCAGTGGCAATTTCGTAATTAACATGAAAAATCTGGCAACCTAATTCTTAATAAAATGACCATAAAATCCTCATACGATGTCCAAATTCGACGATTACTTTTTCTACGGGTCCGTAATTATGATACGGATCTAATTCTTCAATCAAAAAAGAAATCGGAGCTCATTTGTTCAATATGATATCATTTATGCTTGAAGAAACGACGTCGAAACATAAGAAAAACGAGCACAACACAACTCAAACCTATTCAAAACTCACCCGAGGCCCTCGGGACCTCAACCAATAATTTCAACAAGTCATATATCACTACCCTAACATAGTCGAACCTTCGGAACACCCAAAATAACACCAAAACACCAAATCAACATCGGATTCAAGCCTAAGAACTTCTAAACTTCCAATTTTCGCCAATTCAAGCCTAATTCTACCACAGACCTCCAAATTACATTTCGGATACACTCCGAAGTCTAAAATCACCCAACGAAGCTAACCGAATCATAAAAATCCACATCCAAATTTGTTTACTCGTAAGTCAACTTCATGTTGACTTTTCTAACTTAACTTTCTAACTAAGAGACTAAGTGTTCATTTCACTCCAAAACTACTTCAGACCCAAACCTACCAACTCGATACAACTCAACACCGTTGAACAACACATAAAGAAGCAGGAATGGGGAAACATGGCTATAACTCTCAGAACGACTGGTCGGGTCGTTACACCATTATACCTGCAAGTTTCAACTAATTCAAGAAAATCAATTAAATGGGTGTGAGGATCTTCACTCGTATCACCAGTAAACTGACATGACTGTTGAATGATTTGAATCAAGCATGTGCGGATTTCAAAGTTGTTTGCTGCAATTGGTGGTCTCCTCACACTTGATTCTCCTTCAAAATGATCTGGCCTTGCATAATAACGAAGTATTCTATCATGTCTTGGTGCCACCTCATCAAACTGTTCTTCTACTTGATGTGGCGGAAGTTGGTTATTGAATTCTTCGTTCTCCATTTCCTCTGATGTAAAAATTTGAGATCGCAAGGTTTGTTCTTTTCGCAACAACCGTAAGGATTTTTCAATTCCAGGATCATATTCGACTAGTTCTCTAGAAGAAGAACGGGTCATACACTTTCTGATATTTCTGCAGAAAAGTTAAAATAATTAAACAAAAAAAAATAATCTTCAATTAGTAGTAAAACAATTAATCTGTAGTAGACTTTAGCCAATCCCCGGCAATGGCGCCAAAAATTTGATGAGTGTCTAGCGTATATAAAATTCTAACTCGTACTTTGTCAAATAATAGTATAGAAAGATGTCGAACCCACAGAGATTGGTTTATCTATTCTACAGACGTTTCTTATTTTAATTACTATTTGAGAAAATTAGAAAGAGTTGAGTTGTAAATTAACTAACTAAAAATACATGAATAGAGTAGTAGAAAATATTTTATTTTTCACAAATATAATAAAAAGGTGTTGGGATCTTGACTTCACTTAATATTTCTATTATATAATAGAATTATTATTCTTTAATTTCTATTTCTCGAAAATGTATAAATGCCTCTCACGATTACAAATATATATTATTACTTAAGTTGAATAATTAATTACACTTCTCTCGGTTATACAAATTAATCTTCAAACTAGTAATATTGAAGAACCAGAAATATATGATTGAACTAAAATACGCTCTTGTTAGTAAGTCCCTTTCGGTTACCCTACGTTTTATAACTGATTATTACATTATTCGCCTCTCTCGATTACAAATAAGTATAAAATTAATTATAACATAAAAGAGATAGATGTTACTGAATAAATATTAACATTTATCAATACTACACTTAACTATATTATTTCTTCCGCCACTCTCGATTAGAGAATTAATAAACAGTTAATATGTAGTACAAAATAGATAGATGTTATTAAACTAAATAACGTCTAACTGTAAAAGCAGATAAAAGTTAAATAAATTTTAGCTCAAGCATGTGAATTTCAAGAATAATATCTACTATTATATAGAAATATTAAGATCCGTCTTTCTCCCAACACAAGAAAAATTACTCCATACTGGAATTAGTACTAATAATAAAAATATTCTTGTCCATTAAATAAGAAAATAGAAAGAAATATTCCAGAAGAATAATTTCCCCTATTTAATTAAAAGCAGGAACTAGAGTAATTTCCTACACTCGAATTTATTTAGAAATAACAACTAAACCACTATTGTGATTTAAAAGAAAAGATAACTCGATACTAGTGAAAGAAATAAAATAGAGAAGCTTATTAAAAATTTGGATTCAGACTTCTAGCTCTAAGTTTACTCTCTACTGCCATCTCTCCTATGATCGGGCACCATCTTCTTATATAAGAAAATTTCATGATGACTTCTCGATTTGGTGCTAGATTTCCATGGCAAATCTAGATTTTGCATTTGCAGATATGAGAATTCAAATTCTCGATTTGGTGCTAGATTTCCATTGTAAATATAGATTTTGAATTTGCAGAGATGATAATTCTGTCATTCTAAATTTAGATTTCATTGATTTCATCATGGCAAATCGAAACTTGGTGCATTGTCATGGCAGTAATGAATCATAGCTCGATCTTACACTTCTTTGTTGTATTTTTCTTGAATATTTATTTTTCTTTTTTCATGTTGCGCACAACAATTCTTCTATAATTATTCCTGCAAAATAAAGTTAAAAATATGGAGGAAACATGATAATTTATATATTTTTATGAGAGAAATTATGTGGTTAACATCTGGTAAAATGCACTTATCACTTAGATTGAATCTTCGACCCCCATTGAGTTCGATTGTCTCATCAGCAATTCTCCGTGCAGCTTTTTATTGTGCTGCCTCCCTTGCAGCTAAGTCTACTCCTTCATTGTCTTCATTTGCCATGATATCTTGAGTCGAAGTTTGACCCAAGAATTTATCTGCTAATTCTCTTTCTTTTCTCACATTTCGCAAGTGTTTTTACAACCCTGGTTCGTATGGTATCACTTCCCTTGAAGAGGATCGAGTCATACACCAGAAAAATCAAACTTGTACCCTGCGCACAAGTGAGAAAAATGTGAATACACTAAAGTAAAAATTGATTCCAAAATTAGTAATGAAAATTATTTTAAACATTATTAATTGCCAATCCCCGACAACTGCGCCAAATTTTGACGAGCGCAAAACACGCACTGAAAATTGTGCTCGCTAGTCAAAGATAGTATAGATTAATTATCGTCTCCACAAGGATTGAAATTGAACAGTGTTTGAATAATCTCCAGTTAATTACTATCCAGGAAAATTAACACTTGATTTGATATCTATTACTACGATTAACTATTAAAGTTTAAGCAAATAACAATTGATCACTAATGATAACAAGTGAGCATGAAGAAATATTAATGAGGAAAATAATGTTAATTGACTAGATAAGTGCACGATAACTGACTCGGGATCCCATTCTTGAGTTAATTCACTCTATAATACGATTTATTCTTACGAATTCAACCAATTATCAGATTACACTTGAAGCTAATATTCCTCTTTCGATTAAACTTTAGTTTCAGTAATTAACCCAATTGAAGCATGATAAATAATTGCAACAATAAAAATGATGTTTATGATCTAAAGGGTAATTTCTCACGAATATTCCCTATTTTCTAGTTCAAATTATAACTCAAGAGGCTCCTTCGATTACCTATTTGAATTATTAAATTAAACTAGAGCATAAGATGTGAAGAAATTTAATATCAAACTCCTCTTTCGATTAAGGTAAATACTAAAAAACTCCACAATACATATCAAGCTCCATCAATTAATACTAGCAATTATCAAAAATCAAATCGCTAATCAAATTATTGAAACACCATATCTATCAATACCCAAATGTAAATTACTCCATATCAATGGAGTAAGATGTCTCAAATAAGTTTAAGAAACAAGAAACATCAATTCTAAAGATTTGATACAAACTCTCGTATTGCACCGATTGCAGATTGGAATCTTGATGAATTCTTGAGTCTTCTTCCTTGGGTGGCTCTCCAATCTTCCCTAGGTCAAAAAATGTTGTAAAACAACCCCCGGACGAAACTACCTTTTTTTAGCCGAAATAGGAAAGTACTCTAAGAATTTCATACTACCGCGCCGCAGCATGCGGCGCGCTTGTGACATTTTCCAGAACATATTAGAAAATAAAATCTGGGCATAATTTGCACTACCGCGCGCCGCAACGCCCCATGCGGCGGGGCTGTGCAGTTTTCTTAGAGTGAAGTCGTTGATTCAATTTTTAACATCCGGACTTGGTCCTCGATCCCCGAACATGATCCCGACTAAATTGTTTGGGCTTCTACTCAGACTTCAAAGCTCCAACTTGTTTGATTTAGCTTCCGAATATCAATTTTTACTCGAAATTAATTCCTACAAGGCATAAAATACTCAATAAGTGTAATACACTAACATTCAAGCTCAAACACAAGTAAAAATGCTGTAATTTGAGTGCAATACTACGGCTAAAACACGAGTTTCTAGCCTACCATCAACACCCTACACTTAAACTATTGCTCGTCCTCGAACAATCAAACTGCGCTTCACATAGAGATGACATTCTTATCAGACAACATCCCTAACACATCAAGCCAAGAATATTTAAAATAGACTAAGCACTCTAACGTAACATCCTTGCCTCAAAATTTGACTCAAAAGCACTACGTACTTTTCACAACCTGCTCATTTACTCTAACATAGAGGTCAAAGACTTTACCTTACCCTCGTAAATTATGTGCCCTCACACAAACAATAGAGAGTAGTTCCACGCACCATAAAATTCAAGAAAAAATAGGAACTCAAGATAGAAAGAATTAACTCACTCTTAGAAATGAAATTCATGTGCCACAGAGAATGTACCATAAGCTTGCCCGTAGTGTACTACTCTACAAGTTAAGCTTATCAATCAAGGATGGAGTAGGACTTTATTTGGTCGTAATGTAGGTTGCGGGACGGGGTAGCATACGTTTGGACATAGTGACTACACCTCCCTAAACACTTTAATACATACAATTGACCGTTTAAAATCCCACACTTATGTAAAATCATAACTCCACCTTTACATCAATATACGTCAACTGCCAACTTCTTTAAGCACAAATACATAAAGAGTTACCACTATCAATGAATATTTGTTTTCACAACAATACAACTACTTTTTTTCATTTTCTTTTTCAATTCAAGTGACTCTTACATTTTTCAAAATAGTGCACATTTCTCCTTATTTCAATAGTTCCACACAAAAGTCAAACCAACACCCCACACTTTAGCTTTTACAAAGTTCTTAATAAAGTCAAGTGCTCATGAGAGGTAGAAGATCCAAACAAATGGTCAATTCAAAAAAAATGGATCAGACTTGTAGTGTGATTGCCAAAGAAATAGGATTACAGGCTCAAAGGGGTTAACTAAGATATATTACAATTAGGTGGGTAAAAGCATATAACTGGCTCAACAAAGAAATGCCTATATCACTTCTAAGACTGAATAAAACTACTATTTCGCTTTGCATACACATGGGGAAAGTGCTATATAACAAATGCAATGCACAAAATAACACAAAACCTCTCTCACACACAGCACATAACTCACTCAGGATCGGACTCATCAAGACACTCTAGTCAAAGCAGTTAAGCAAAGTTAAGATCATACAATTTAAGGTACTTATACAAGAGTCAAAAACTGAGCCTACTCGTCACAACTGAAGCACTTACTATTCTTAAGGTATAATAAAGTTAAGAGATACTACTTTTATTTAAACTCACAGCACAAGGTTTCCTATTCCTAAAAAAATAACTAACTATACCCGGTTCAAACAAGACCCTTGGAAACGAACCGCGACACAAAGAAAAACCAAGGGATAATTATTACACTACCTCAGAAGGATTAATTTTTTTTTTACATATATCGACTATAATTTCCTCAAGAAACCAGTCGATGAAATCCATCATTGGGAAAATTCGAAGCTAAACAATTTCTATATTGTCTACAAAGCAAGAAAACAAATAGAATCAAGTAAAAATACGACTACATAGGAGCAGCTCACCCCACACTTATTAGTTTTCATTGTCCTCAATGAAAAATACTAAACAAAAAGTGAAAAGTTAACTCCCTGAGGCTCGTGGCCTAGTCCTCATCACCACCTTCAAAGGTGCGGAGGTACTCTTCATCATCAGAGGGAATGAAGTTGACATCTTCTTCCGGTGGTATCTGTGCTCCATTGGCTAAACCCAACCACTGTTGAGTGATGCAGTGAGAGGATGGTCCTCCTGCAGTTCTGCCAGGTCAACTTCACCTTAATTTGCGCATAGGCGAGTGTCTGCAAAGAGCAACTGAAGTGTCTCCTCCACACAAAAAAAATCTGGTCTACCGTAACAGCAGCAGCAGGTGGGTCCGTCACAAATGTGATATCAAAAGGTCGAAAAGGCCGCATCACCTGGATTGTCCTATCATAATGAAATTCCTTTTCCACATGGTGTGCCCGCAGAAGACGCGTGATCAAAAGCAAATACCACAGCAAAGAACTCTTTCTCAGTTGTGGCATAGTTGACTTGAGCATCATTCAACGTCCTGCTGGTATAGTAAATGGGCCTAAACATTTTATCTTTTCTTTGCCCCAGAACTGCCACAGCTACATGACTGGTATCACACATTATCTCAAATGACAGGCTCCAATCAAGTGTCACCATAATAGGAGCACTTACCAACTTTTCCTTTATCAATTCGAATGCTCTTAAGCACTCCACATTGAAAATAAACTTGACATCTTAAACTAGCAATGTAGGTGTTTCCACAATAACTCACAAAAGGACCCATGAAGTCAATACCCCACACATCGAAAATATCAATCTCCAAAATGGTGGTGAGGGGCATTTCATTTTTCTTTGAGATTTCCCCGGCCCTTTGACATTCATCACATCTTTTCACTAAATCGCTTGCATCTTTGTAAAGAATGGGCTAATAGAAACCACAACTAAGCACTTTGGTTGTCGTTCTCGCTCCACCATGAGGACCACCATATGGCGAAGAATGGAAAACCCCAAGAATTTCACCTTGATCTTCTTCCAGTACACATCTTCTAATCACCCCATCCGTACAAATCTGGAAAAGGTATGGTTCATTCCAATAATAATCTTGACAATCACGTTTGAGTTTCTTCCTTTTGTTTGGAGAGAACTCATCCGGGATGATTCCAAACACAAGAAAATTTGTTTGATCCGCGAACCATGGCACCTATTTCATTAAAATAGCCAAGAGTTTCTCATCGGGGAAGGAGTCATTGATTTCAAGGCCATCATGCGACCTCCCCTCCTCCTCAAAATGATACAAGTGGTCCGCCACTTGATTTTCACTCCCATTTCTATCTTGGATGTCAATATCAAACTCTTGCAACAAAATCACCTATGTTATCAACTGAGCTTTTGAATCTTTCTTGCTCATAAGATAACAAAGCGCCTCATGATATGTGGGAACAATAACTTTTGCACCCATCAAGTACGGGCAGAACTTCTCAATTGGAAACACAATGGCAAAGAGTTCTTTCTCCGTAACGGTATAGTTGACTTGGGCACCATTCATGGTAGTACTTTCATAGTAGACCGAATGAAAAATCTTGTTGATGCGTTCCCCAAAACAGCCCCAACCGCTATGACACTTGCATCACACATGAGTTCAAAAGGGACACTCTAATTTGGGACGGTGATGATGAGGGTAGTTATCAACTTGAATTTTAACAATTCAAAGGCTCGCATTCACTCATCATTGAAGTTAAACTTAGCATCTTTCTCAAGAAGCTTGCACAACGGGTTCACCATCTTAGAGAAATCTTTGATGAAACGCCGATAAAACCCCGCGTGGCCTAAGACACTCCTCACACCCTTCACCGAAGTTGGAGGTGGAAGTTTAGAAATCACCTCAATCTTTTCCTTGTCAACTTCAATTCCATTCTTTGATATTTTGTGACCAAGGACAATGCCTTCCTCGACCATGAAATGACATTTCGCCCAATTGAGCACTAAATTCGTTTCTTCACATCTTGCCAATACTTTATCTAAATTTGTAAGACAATCATCAAAAAAATCTCCAAACACCGAGAAGTCATCCATGAAAACATCAAGGCAGTCCTCCACCATGTCCGTGAAGATAGCCATCATACGTCGGTGAATTGCACAAACCAAATGGCATCCGCTTGAAGGTGAAAATACCATAGGGTCATGTAAAGGTTGTTTTCTCTTGGTCCTCCGTAGCAATAAGGATTTGGTTGTAGCCAGAATACCCAACAAGAAAGCAATAGAAAGCACAGCCGGCCAATCTATCAAGCATTTGATCTAATAAAGGAAGTGGGAAGTGATCCTTCCTTGTGACTTTGTTGAGCTTGCGATAGTCCACACACACTATCCAACCAGTCACCGTTCTTATAGGAATAAACTCATTCTTGTCATTGATGACCGCCGTCATGCCCCCTTCTTCGGGACACATTGAACCAGAGAAGTCCACGAACTATCTGAAATGGAGTAGACCACCCCGGCATCCAACCACTTGATAATCTCCTTTTTGACAACTTCTTGCATAGCCTCATTAAGTATCCTTTGATGTTAAATAGATGGTTTGGCGACTTTCTTCAAGTTGATCTTATGCATGAAAAATGCAGGGCTTATCCTCTGAATATCTACCTGCACGTTAGTCAAATAATAGGAAAGAATAACCGGTAAATTAGAACAAGGGCCAAGGAATTCATACTGAAGATATGGAGGCAATGGCTTTAACTCCAAGGTAGGAGGCTCTTCAATGGAAGGCTTTGTAGGAGGATTTGACCTATTTTCAAGATCCAAAGATAGTTTTCGGGGTGCATAATTGTACGACCCCATTCCTTGCAGAGAGTTCACACATTCCATGAAGCCATCCATCGCGTCATCATCAAGGTTGATCAAGACGGCCTCTAACATATCACCAACATTGATTGTGACACTTGTATCATCAAAAATAACACCAGTCACCAAGTCCACAAAAGCGCATACCTCGTTGCTATTTGGTTGCCGCATGGACTTACACATATGGAATATCACTTTTTCATCACCTACACGGAAAATGAGCTTCAACATCACAAAGAGCCTTCCCCGTAGCAAGGAAAGGTCTTCCAAGAATAATCGGCATCTCATAATCAACTTCACAATCTAGAATGACATAATCCGCCGGAAGAATGAATTTATTAACACGAACCAAAATATTTTCAATCACTCCCAAAGGTCTATTCATGGTACGATCGGCCATTTACAATCTCATAGAGGTGGGTCTTGGTTGCCCAATTCCCAAAGTCTTAAAAACCGAATAGGGTATCAAATGGATATTTGCCTCGAGATCACAAAGAGCTTTAGCAAACTTAACACTTCCAATTGTACAAGGTATCGTGAAAGCACCGAGATCCTCCAACTTAGGATCCATTGAATGTAAAATTCCACTCACTTGATGAGTGACTTTGATAGTTTCAAAATTCATTGACCGCTTATTTATCATGAGATCCTTCATAAACTTTGGATAACCAGGCATTTGCTCTAAAGCTTCAACTAATGGCACATTGATTGAAAGACTCTTCATCATTTGAATGAACTTTCTGAATTGATTCTTGCCATTTTGTTTGGCAAGTCTTTGAGGGTATGGAGGTGGAGTCTTAGGCAATGGTACCTTAGCCTTTGGCACTACCGGTTCCGATATGTCAATAATGTGATCCCTAGACAGGTTCACATCCTCTTGAGTCTCTTCCACATTATCATCAATATCAATCTGAACTTCATCATTTGATTGCACCACATTATTCGGGACCTCTTCTTCTTATACCACTTGCTCATCATTCACAAGTTACTTTTGACTTGAGGTGGGTGCATCCTACCCTTTCCACTCCTTGTAGTAATGGCAATGGCATGTCCCGTGTTGTTTTTACCCTTTGGGTTTACCACTATGTCACTTGGTAGTGCCCCCTTAGGACGAGAATTTAGAGCTTCAGAGATTTGCCCCATTTAAACTTATAAGTTACGGATCGATGTGTTGTGTGAGGCTAGTTGGGCATCTGAATCGGCATTCTTTTCCATTGTTTACTTGAACATTTTCTCAATACGCCACATCTCATTATTTGAAGAACTAGGACCATGGGAAGTATAAAAAGGCGGATTGTTCGGTTGTTGATACATCGGGGCATTTGAAAAACCGACCCTCGATTGCCTTGATTATTGTTCCATCCTCCTTGATTGTTAACGCCCCCCCCCCCCCCCCAAATTTACTTGATTATTGCCACTACAATTTCCTTGATTTTTGTTGTTATGCCAATTCCCTTGATTGTTTCCACCACTCCAATTTACTTGGTTGTTAGAATTCCAATTGCCGTGATTATTTTGAGGTCGCCATTGTTGTTGGTTTGGGCCTTGGAAGTTATTTTGTTACCCTTGAAAGTTGTTCACATATTGCACCTCCTCTTCTTGGTCATTGTAAGAATCGTCTTGATAAAAACCACTCTTCTCTTGAACATAATTTTCCACTCGATGTTGCACTTGTAGACCCTTGGTCCTCCTTTTGTTAACCATCATGTTCATTCCCTCCATGTCATTGACTTGCTTAGGATTTTGCACTTGTTGAAGTTGAGCATTTGATAATTGATTCATGGTGGTAGTCAATTCGGCAATGGCTTGCCCATGGTCATGCAACTCTTTGTAAAGGTGGATCATGTTGGGATCACCTTGTGGAACATTAGCCCGGGATTGCCACGTCGATGATGTTTCCGCCATTTCATCTAAAATCTCACATGCCTCCGCATAAGGCGTAGTCATGAAATTCCCACCGGCAAGTTGATTCACTACACATTGGTTGGTTGTGTTGATCCCACGATAGAAAGTTTGTTGAATCATATTCTCCGTCATATCGTTGTTGGGACATTCCTTAACCATTGTTCTATAGAGTTCCCCATATATCATGTAGTAGTTCATTTGGCTCTTGTTTGAATGCCAGAATCTCAACCTGAAGTGTAGCCATGTGCCCTGGAGAGAAGAACTTAGAAATAAACTTTTACGCCAACTCATCCCAAATGTGATTGGAATAGTTTGGCAAATGTTCCAACCAATCTAAAGCTTTTCCCCGTATAGCAAATGAAAAAACATTTAGCCTCAATGCATCCTAGGAGACATTTGTTATTTTGTCCACAATGTCACGCCCCAACCTTGGGAAGCTTTATCGGCGCCTAACCGAGTGGACCCAGCCGAGCAAGCCTATTACATACCTTCTACCCAAACTCATCCATGAATAAGGATAATACATTTTTCGTTAATTAGACAATAAGGTGATAACATCTACAATACCAATTCATTACCATTATTTACTTCATTAATAAGTCTCAAAACACATACACACACACAAACCTTCATGATATGAAGTGGGACAAGTGATTTAATCACAGCACAACCTGTTTAACACTCCCAACACCCATACACAACCCACACTTAGTCTACGGAGCCTCTAAAGATACCAAAGAGTACAATGATAGTGCCGGCAACAAGGCTCCGGTTATACCTCAAAACAAGATAACACATATGAAATAAAAGATGTACAACCCTGGAATGAGATGGGGCTCACCAAGTCAGCTGGGAAGAATGAGCACTGCTATCACTGGTTAGTATCCTCCGTTGTAGAACCACTTGCATCCATTAAAGATACAGCGCCCCTGGCAAAAGGGACGTTAGTACATGTCGAATAGTAATAATATGAAAACCAAACACCAATTTAAGAACTCGGAAATACAGTATGAATATTATGAATCAAGGCGAAAATAGAATAGCATAGATAGCCGTTTAAACCAAAGCAAGCTTATCAAGAGCTGTCATTAACATTTATAGAATTTAAGGTGAGATCCTCTGTTACCATTTTCACACAAAGCGGACCCGCCACCTCACCCCAATGTGTGCAGGTGGAGATGTAAGCACAATACCAAATCTCTACTCAAGCGGCCCTGCCACCTCACCCCAATGTATGCGGGTGGAGGTGTAAACAGAATACATATTTTCACACAAAACGGCCCCGTCGCCTCACCCCTAATATATATATATATATATATATATATATATATATATATATATATATATATATATAGGGGGTGCAACAATACTAAAATCGTACACAAAGCGGCCCTGCCGCCTCACCCCAATATATGTGGGTGGAGGTGTAATCCCAATCACAATCTCTACACCATTTGGCGTAATAGTTTTCCACATAAATTACGACTTGGAATCACAACACGTAGATACACAATTCATAGTTTGGAATACATCCTCAATTTATAATACGATATCATAAGAGCATTTGAAACACAAATTAAACATATATCTTTGTCACAAAACTTATTTGGAATACACAACTTGTAATAAATATCTTGGAACTTACAAGGATATTGGGGTTCCAATTATTAAAGAAGAGTTTGGCCAACATACCTCAATTTAGCTTCCTTAAACTCTAAAATATTTCGGAATTCTTAGAAACTTCAATCTATTTTGGAAATATAATAAATTGAACCAAAAATTAGGAGGATGGTCATGATTCTAGCTCATTTGAGCATATTATCAAACACTATGTGTGCATCAATGTTTTAAGGCCCTTTTGTGGAAGATTCCATCATTTCCCAACCCATTCTCTACCATTTTTAACTCACAACCTCCCCACATACTTCAAGAATACATGCATGCAAAACAACAACCCCCACACCCAATAATTGTCTCTCTAATTATCCCATTTTTTTGTAAATTTTCGAAATTAAGACCTAGGACAGATTCTTATCTTTAGGATGAAGACTTCCTTTGTTAATCCTCAATGATTGAGCAAGTATTGATGGATAATAGGTTGAAAGTTACTCCCCCACTCTAAGAACTCTCTCTCACTCTAAAACTATCGAAAATGAGCTCAAAATGGGTTGTGGCATATGTTTTAATGAAGAAGGGTCGGGTTTAAAAATCCCAAAAATGAAGCCCCGGAACAGGATATGCGGTTGCATATGCGACCGCAGAATGGATATGCGGTCCGCATATCGGCCGCACAAATTGCTTTCCAGATTTGGGCAAATCTGTCTCGGTTTGTGGTCATTATACGGCCCGCAGACCTGTTCTGCGGTCGCATAATGCACCGCAGACCTGTTCTGCGGTCGCATAATGCACCGCAGAACCTCCCTCCGAAAAATCTCAAAGCTGGATATGCGATCAGAGTGCAGCCCGCAAAATGGTTATGCGGTCGCATAATGGGCCGCGAAAATGACATCCAAATGACCAGAAAAACTGACGCTCTGCGACTATTCTTCGGCCCACAGAGTGATTATGCGGCCGCAGAATGGGCCACAGAAATGCCTATTTCTACCCAACATTTTCCTTCAACTTTCCAGCGCACTGTTCAATCCAAGATGTATGAAATGTGGCTCGCAAGCTTGCCGCGAAGAATTTCTACTATTATTAACCTCTACGCCTACCCCGGCATCACGGAACCCCAGTTTCTTTTTTAGGGAAATTTTCATAGGGCCTTACTCCTCCCCCACTTAAGATCATTCATCCTCGAATGAGGGTCAAGGTTCACTATTTGCATCTTATGCAACTCAGTTTTCATACCACATACCATCAGCCCCAAATTTGACTAACTCCCTAAATTCCCAAAACTTTCGCCAAAGTTTCCCTTGTAACTAGGCCTATCCATATGTCAGAGAGCCCCAGAAACACATCCTTAAAACATATACATAAACCAATGAGGTAACATAACACAAAACAACACCAATTGTGTCCTCACATACAATATATTACCAGAAAGGAACACCCTTAACGTCAATTTGTACTAATGATACATAATTCATAAAAAGGTAACCCTTAGAATTTTAATAGAACACAACTTTATAAATACATGGCTATTCAAACAAATAAGGATAATTTTTCTTCATTTCTTCCTCGGCCTCCCAAGTTGGCCCTTCAACCTGTTAGTTTCGCCATAGAACTTTCACGGAGGCAAATTCTTTATTTCTCAACTTTTAGACTTGCCTATCAAGAATGGCAACTGGAATTTCTTCATATGACAAGTGTTCATTAACCTCAATGGCCTCAATCGACATAATAGCTAACGGATCTCCAACTACCTTCTTCAACATAGACACATGGAATACCGGGTACACTAATGACATCTCAGATGGTAGCTCAAGCTTGTATGCCACCTCACCAAACCTATGAATGATTCTGTATGGTCTGACATACCTCGGACTCAATTTTCTTTTCTTACCAAATCGCATTACACCTTTCATGGGGGAGATTTTCAAGAATATCCAATCATCTTCTTTGAACTCCAAATCCCTACGACGAACATCTGATTAGGACTTCTGATGACTCTGAGCAGTCTTCAATCGCTCCTTAATGATCTTAACTTTTTCCATAGCCTGATGCACGAGGTCTAGCTCTATCAACTCTGCTTCCCCAATATCAAACCCCTCAATGGGAGATCTACATCTCCTACCATATAATGCCTCAAATGGTTCCATCTGAATACTAGCATGAAAGTTGTTGTTATAAGCAAACTCTATGAGTGGCACATGATCATACCAGCTACCCTTGAAGTCGAGAACACAAGCATGCAACATGTCCTCAAGCATCTGAATAGTCTGCTTTGCTTGCCCGCCGGTCTGTGGATGGAAGGATGTACTAAGATTCACCTGAGTACCCAAACCTTGCTGAAATTTCTTCCAAAAATTCTCCCTGAACTGAGCCCCTCGATCGGAAATGATAGAAATTGGAGTGCCATGTATCCTGACAATTTTCTTGATATACAACTGAGCATACTCTTCTGTTGTGTCGGTAGATTTAACTAGCAAGAAATGTGCTGATTTTGTGAGCCATTCCACAATCACTCAAATTGAGTCAAACTTGCGCGGAGTGCGTGGTAATCCTACCACAAAATCCATATTAATTATTTCTCACTTCCACATTGGAATTTCTATGTTTTGCGCCAACCCACCAGGCCGTTGGTGTTCGGCCTTTACTTGCTGACAATTTAGACACCTTGCCACAAAGTCCGCCACATTCCTTTTCATATCATTCCACCAATAGACTTCCTTGAGATCATGATACATCTTCGTAGAACCTAGGTGCACGGAATACCTAGAAGTGTGAGCCTCGGTCATGATTCTTTCCCAGAGATCATCTACATTTGGATTACATAAGCGCCCTTGGTACCTTAGTATGCCATCATCCATGCCAAAAGTAAGAGCCATAGTTTTATGTTTAAATCCTCTCCTTCAGTTGTACCAAAAATGGATTGTTATATTGCTTCTCTTTGACTTCCACGACAAGCAATGATTCAGCCCTATTTTGCACAATTACCCCTCCTTCAATGGAGTCCGCAAGACGAACTCCCAAGTTAGCTAACTGGTGAACCTCCCTGGCCAATGGTCTTTGACATGCCTCCAAGTGAGACAAACTACCCATAGATTTCTGGCTAAGAGCATCCGCCACAACATTGACTTTCCCCGGGTGATACAGAATATCGATGTCGTAATCCTTGAGTAACTCAAGCCATCTTCTCTGCCTCAGATTCAGCTTCTTTTGTTTGAAAATATATTGAAGACTCTTATGGTCCGTGAATACATCCACATGGACCTCATACAAATAATGACGCCAAATTTTCAATGCAAAACCCACCGCCGGAAGTTCTAAGTCATGTGTTAGATAATTCTTTTCATAATTCTTGAGTTTCCTAGGAGCATATGCTATAACCTTACTGTGTTGCATTAACACACACCCAAGCCCAATTCTTGAAGCATCAAAATATACCACAAATCCATCTGTACCCTCTAGCAGGGTCAACACCGGTGCCGTAGTCAATCTTGATTTCAACTCCTGGAAGCTCCTTTCACAAGCATCGGACCATTGGAACTTAACCTCTTTCTGAGTCATTTAGTCAACGAAGAGGCAAGAGTAGAGAACCCCTCACCAAACTTCCTGTAATACCCTGCTAAGCCCAAGAAACTGCGAATCTCGATTGGCGTTGTATCGCTGTAATCTTTTGAGGATCAACCTTAATTCCTTCTTTGGAGACAACATAAACCAAGAATGTGACAGACTTGAGCCAAAATTCACATTTAGAAAATTTCACGTACAATTGGTGCTGATGAAGATTCTGCAAAACTGCCCTGATATGATCGGCATGGTCCTCTCGACCTTGTGAATACACAAGAATATCTTCATTGAACACTATAACAAAGGAATCGAGAAAAGGCTTGAAAACCCAATTTATAAGATCCATGAAAGCCGCCATGGCATTTGTTAGCCCAAAAGACATTACCAGAAATTCAAAGTACCCATACTGGGTCGGAAAAGCTGTTTTAGAAATATCTTGTTCCCTGATCTTCAATTGGTGGTACCCGTACCGTAAATCAATTTTGGAGAAGTACCTAGCACCCTATAACTGATCAAACAAATCATCTATTCTTAGTAATGGGTATTTGTTTTTGATTGTGACCTTGTTGAGTTGTCGGTGGTCAATACACATCCTCAGTTGATCCATCTTTCTTCCTCACAAAGAGAACCGATGCGCCTCATGGCGACACACTCGGTCGGATGAAACCCTTCTCTAACAAATCCTTCAATTGTTCATTTAGCTCCTTCAATTCTGTTGGTGCCATCCTGTAGGGCGGAATAGATATAGGCTGCATGCCTGACATCACATCAATACCAAAATCAATCTCCCCATCTGGCGAAATCCCAAGGAGCTCATCAGGAAAGACCTCTGAAAATTAATTCACAACTGGCATAGACTCGAATGTAGGCGTCTCAGCCTCGGTGTCCGTAACTCGGACCAAATGATAGATACACCCCTTACTAATCATCTTTGTGGCCTTAAGGTAAGAAATAAACCTACCTTTTGGGATTAAATTATCCCCCTTCCACTCAACAACAGGCTAATTTGGAAATTCAAACCCTACAGTCCTAGTTCGGCAATCGATCTTGGCAAAACATAAATAAGCCAATATATTCCCATAATTACGTCAAAATCGACCATACCCAATTCAATGAGATCGGCCACGGTGTCCCGACCACATACCGTGACAACATAACCCCTATAAACCTGTTTGGCCATAATAGACTCGCCAACCGGAGTAGATACAGAGAACGGCTCAGGAAGTTGTTCTGGTTCTATCCCAAATTCAATAGCAACATAAGGGGTAACATAGGACAAGGTGGAATCGGGATCAATAAGAGCATATACATCATGAGATTGGACTATCAATATACCTGTGACAACATTTGGACAAGCCTCTGAATCCCGACGCCTCCGCATAGCATAAAATCTATTGGGTCCTCCCAAATTCTGTGCACCACCCCTAGGTGCATCACGCCCTGTGGGTGCTGGGGTGCCTCGAGCTGGAGGTGCTATGGATGTAGTAGCTACAGAATTGGCTGGCTGTGCCGCACTTCTGCACATGTTTTGGCGGATCGAGCGGCAATCCCTCTGAATGTGACCCATCATACTACACCCATAGCATATAGGTAGGTACATGAAGCAGGCCCGCTGTCGGGCATGGAAGCCTCCACTGCTGAAACCTTCTGTCGGGCCGACCCTACTAGTGGGGTCCCTTGTTGCCCTGACTGGGTCCAGATGACTGGACACTCATCGAAGACTGAGCGAATGATTGAGATGGTCCTGATGACCCTCCCCTGAATGCCGACCTACCACCACCCAAGATGCTCGTGGATTGGGCCTTGTTGTTACTCTGACACTCCATTCTATTCTGCAATTTGTGGGTCTCTATGGCTTGAGAAAATTCCATCATCTTATCATAGTTCATATCGAAATTCAAGGCAGCTGTAGAGGCCTCATTAATAACCAAAGGGCTAAGGATTTGTACAAACCGGTGCACTCTAGCCCCCATAGTGGGCAACATGGGAATAGCATAATTGGACAGGAGCGCAAACTCCATATGATACTCCCACACATTCATACTACCCTACTTCAGACTTTCAAACTCAGCGGCACGGGCTGCCTTAGTTTCGGCAGACAAGAAATGATCCATAAAGGCATCTGTGAACTCACCCCACCTTGCCGGAGGGCTTCCCTCCTCACGGGATTCCTCCCACAACTCAAACTAAGAATAGGCCACCCCTTTCAGGCGGTAGGAGGCCAACTCCACTCCCTCCATCTCTGTAGCATGCATAACCCGAAGGGTTTTGTGCATCTCATCAATGAAGTCCCGGGGGTCCTCCTCGGGATCAGTACCCATAAACACTGGAGGATCTAACAGAAGAAACATGTTCACCCTGGAACTAGCAGATTCCCCGAGCTGACTGGAAGAAGTAGGCCCAACACTCGATCTCTGGGCCTGAGAAGCCACTACCTGTGTCAACATCTGGATAGCTCCCCTAAGATCCCCATCAAAAATACCAGAACTAGAAGTTGCGGCTGGAGGTGGAACCAAAATATCAGTTGGAGGAACCGCTGCACCCTCAGTAGGTGCAGTAACTGGTGTAGCCTGGTCATGTGTAGTGGAATGAGGCAATGTAGCAGTCGGGGGATTATCCTCATCCCTCGGGTATTCACCCGCATCATCAAATAAAGGGTCACTCCTGAGGCGATATTGGATCCTTGGCAAGTTCTTGCTCTCTTCTTAGGTGCCATGTACTGAAAGTTAAAGGAATGCACGAATTAGAGGAGGAACAGTTTCACAATTAGTTTCATCGCACCATCCAGAATATCAAAGAAGGGTATTATTCCTAAACGTCCAAATAGCCTCCATCTTATAGATGTGGACGACAACACACCGATAAGAAGGACTCTACTAGAAATGGCTCTAAGACATCCAAGGACACTTTAAAACCTTAGGCTATAATACCAAGTTTGTCACGCCTCAACCTCGGGAAGCACGACCGGCGGTCAACCGAGTGGACCCGGCCGAGCAAGCCTATTAGATACCTTCTACCCAAACTCATCCATGAATAAGGATAATACATTTTTCGTTAATTAGACAATAAGGTGATAATGTCTACAATACCAATTCATTACCATTAGTTACTTTATTAATAAGTCTCAAAACACACACACACACACACACACCCATTCATGATTCGAAGTGGGACAAGTGATTTAATCACAGCACAACCTATTTAACACTCCCAACACCCATACACATCCCAAACTTAGTCTACGAAGCATCTAAAGATACCAAAGAGTACAATGATAGTACCGGCAACAAGGCTCTGGCTATACCTCAAAACACGATAACACATACGAAACAAAAGATGTACAACCCCGTAATGAGATGGGGCTCACCAAGTCAGCTGAGAAGAATGATCACTGCTATCACTGGTCAGTATCCTCCGCTGTAGAATCACCTGCATCCATTAAAGATGCAGCGGCCCCCGGCAAAAGGGACGTTAGTACATGTCGAATAGTATTAGTATGAAAACCAAACACCAATTTAAGAACTCAAAAATACAGTATGATTATGATGAATCAAGGCTTCAATAGAATAGCATAGATAGACATTTAAACCAAAGCAAGCTTATCAAGAGCTGTCATTAACATTTATAGAATTTAAGGTGAGATCCTCTGTAACCATTTTCACACAAAGCGTGCCCGTCGCCTCACCAAAATGTGTGTAGGTGGAGGTGCCATAACAATACCAAATCTCTACTTAAGTGGACCTGCCGCCTCACCCCAATATATGCGGGTGGAGGTGTAAACACAATACATATTTTCACACAAAACGGTCCCGCCGCCTCACCCCAATATATATGCGGGTGGAAATGCATCAACGATATCAATATCTACACAAAGCGGCCATGCCGCCTCACCCCAATATATATATATATATATATATATATATATATATATATATATATATATATATATATATAGGGGGTGCAACAACAATACTAAAATGGTACACAAAGCGGCCTTGCCACCTCACCCCAATATATGCAGGTGGAGATGTAACCCCAATCACAATATCTATACAATTTGGCATAATAGTTTTCCACATAAATCACGACTTGGAATTACAACACGTAGATACATAATCCATAGTTTGGAACACATCCTCAATTTATAATACAATATCATAAGAGCATTTGAAACACAAATTAAACATATATCTTTGTCACAAAACCTATTCAGAATACTTAACTTGTAATAAATATCTTGGAACTTACAAGGATATTGGGGTTCCAATTGTTAAAGAAGAGTTTAGCCAACATACCTCAATTTAGCTTCCTTAAACTCTAAAATATTTCGGAATTTATAACAACTTCAATCTATTTTTGAAATATAACAAATTGAACCAACAATTACGAGGATGGTCATGATTCTAGCTTATATGAGCATATTATCAAACACTAGGTGTGCATCGATGTTTTAAGGCCCTTTTGTGGAAGATTCTATCATTCCCCAACCCATTCTCTACCATTTTTAACTCACAACCATCTTACATACTTCAATAATACATGCATGCAAAACAACAACCCCCACACCCAATAATTGTCTCTCTAATTATCCCATTTGTTTGTAAATTTTCGAAATTGAGAGCTAGGACATAGATTCTTACCTTTAGGATGAATACTTCATTTTGTTAATCCTCAATGATTGAGCAAGAATTGATGGATAATAGGTTGAAGGTTAGTCCCCCACTCTAAGAACTCTCTCTCACTCTAAAAATATCAGAAATGAGCTCAAAATGGGCTATGGCATATGTTTTAACGAAGAAGGGTCGAGTTTAAAAACCCCAAAAAAGAAGCCCCAGAATAGGATATGCGGTCGCATATGAGACCGCAGAACGGATATGCGTTCCGCATATCGGCCGCACAAATTGCCTTCCTGAACTGGGCAAATCTAACTCGGTTTGCGGTCATTATGCGGCCCACAGACCTATTCTGCGGTCGCATAATGCACCGCAGACCTGTTCTGCGGTCGCATAATGCATCGCAGAATCTCCCTCCAAAAAATCTCAAAGATGGATATGCGATCAGAGTGCGGCCCGCGATATGGTTATGCGATCGCATAATGGGCCGCGAAAATAATACCAAAATGATGAGAAAAGCTAACTCACTCTGCGGCCATTATTAACCTCTACGCCTGCCCCGGCATCACGG
The DNA here is from genome assembly GCF_000390325.3 of Nicotiana tomentosiformis. Classification (NCBI taxonomy): domain Eukaryota; kingdom Viridiplantae; phylum Streptophyta; class Magnoliopsida; order Solanales; family Solanaceae; genus Nicotiana; species Nicotiana tomentosiformis. The sequence continues at coordinate 60,495,751 of NC_090821.1, read as the reverse complement.
AACCCCGATTCTTTTTTAGGGAAATTTTCACGGAGCCTTACACACAAACCCCTTCAAATATTTGTATGCATTTTGAATGTGAGCACTGGTGAAGAAACCTCGTTGCTCTAGCAAAGTGAGCATCACATTGGTAATTTGAAAGTTGCGTCCCCTAATACGATGAGGGACTATTGCACTAGCATATCCTTCATTGGGTAACACCCGGTGTGGATCCGCTCGTGGTGGAAGTGGGGGTGGAACGGGGACATTGTCATGAGGCACTCGGCCTCTTCTATTAGCTTGAGGTTCAAGAGAAACCTCATCTACTTGGTCATCCTTGACGTCCACATCCCCTAAAGTAATATTTCCGATCTCATTGTTTGCCCTGGTTGTACCTACAATTTCTCAAATAATTTAGTAACACGGAAGTAAAATAAGATATTCCAAAAACACACCCAAATATATAGCTAACACCGTTTTTAACTCCCCCGGCAACTGCGCCAAAAATTGATCACGCTTAAAGCACACTTCAATAAAGATATGAAACGGTCGTATGAAATAATATAAACCCAACTAGAGTCGGGGTCGAATCCACAGGGAGCTAAGATGGGAGTTAGGGGTATATATTTAAATTTGCGCAATTAGATTATCTAGATTGCACTTCCATACACAGATTTATTTTCTATTTCTAATTTTACTCTAATGATTGCAAAATAAAGGAAGAATACTAGAGAAAATTATTTTTAAGTTTTTTCCAAATAGATAAAAAGCCTAGGGCTCTGACCATGACCTAGGTGTTTGCCTTATGAGAGAAAGACTTTAATGCTTATTCTATTGATTGGGGTGTATTATAGCTATCAACTGTAAATTACCCACTCAATACCTCTCGGTCAAAGAGTGGTTTTGTCCACTTTGGCTTTCTCAAGACCAAATGGGTATAACCCAAAACAATTAATAAAAGCTCAAGTCGGGTTATTACTATCTCTAGGTTGAACCCTTTAATTGGGTTAACAATCTCTCAATTGACCCAATTCCTTGTTAGCTATGTTATCCTAGACTAGGTCTCTCTTTCTCAAGAAGAGACTAAGCTAAATAGACATGAATCAAAATTTGCAACCATTAATTCTAAAATTGAAGCATGAACCAAGCTAAATAATCAACACCCAATCATAAACAAGTACTAAATTAGATACCCATAAGGTTTACACACTAGGGTTGGGTCACAACCCTAGTAAAAATCTAGCTACTCATAATGAGGTTTGAAGAAAATAAGGAAGAAAAACTAATTAAACTCATAATGGAAGCTTAAAATAATTAAATCTATTGTAAATATACCAAAGCAAAGTAAAACTTCCTAAAATAATAAAGAAAAATGGCTACAGCAACTTCAGAGGTTCAAACTTGACCTAATTTTGTGAAACTCGTCTATTTATACAAGGATGAAAATATCGGACAAAAATGCCTCTCGGGGGGGTTCTGCAGCCGTACAATTCCATGTGCGGTCAGCAGATTTCTTCATCTGGCAGGAGCTGGAGTTCTACGGCCTCACATTTCTGAACTACGGTCGCAAGGCAACTCTTCTGCAGTCTGCAGATTTAGGATTGCGTCCACAAGGCACTCTCTGTGGCCGCACAATTCTTGTGCGGTCTGCAATTCACAGAGGCTCATGGACTTGATCTTTTTGCATAGTCTTTGATCTTCGACTCTTAGCCCAACTTTGCGGTCGCATAATTCATGCGTGGTCCGCACTTTGCGTAAATGTCTGCTAGATTTTTCCTCTTTGTTTGCGACCGCAGATGGAATTATGCGGTCCACAATTTCTTCTGCGGACCGCACATTTGTGTTTCCGTGGCCTTTGTTTCCTTGTGCTTTGGACTACTCCCTTTTGAGTCGGATTTCATCTCGGGAGACCAACTTCCAGCATTCCTGCAATATTGCATAATTTTATTAGTTTCGGGAACACAGTTCAATGCTTTTAGACTAAAACTAAAGCTAAAAGGAATTAATAAGCAGTCAAAATCCCCACTTATCAACTCCCCCAAACTTAAGTCTTTCTTGTCCGCAAGCAAATATATTAGTTTCCACCTCCAAAATTTAAGGGTCATTTCAGCGAGTCAAAGGTAAGCCCTTCACATATCAGCTGGGACCAACAATTACCCACACTACTCATGTATTATCAACAAGGCGACGAGTTAAACATTCATGCACATACAGTTCTAATGTGACATTTGAGCTTTAAGAATTGACTTTACTCATCAAAAACTCTTGCTCTATCATATAGGTCATGGTGGACTCCGAACTCTTCCTCCTCTACTTTCCATATGCCTGGCTCACTTAAGAAATTTAGCACTCAATCCAACTATTTATGAAAGGTTCACTCATCTCTCTCAAGAGAATATCGCAAGTACGGCTTCAAGTACCATAGGCTTGCCCCTCATGTAGATCTCCACTAATTTAAGCTCACCCTACTTGAAATCAAGTAGGACTTCTTTCGGGATGTAGTGAAGGCTTTTGGATTAGGGTTGGATATCATGTGGGTGAGTAGTTACACCTTTCCTTAAGCACTCTATTTTTCATTTCTCGGCTCACACTTTGCCAATTCTTTGTGGCACTTTCTTTTCCTTTGGGGGAATAGAGAGACTTAACATCACTCTTTCTTGATAATTACATTTATTTTATCCCTCTTTGATTTCTCCATGTTTGGGATCATTACCTCTCTTTGAATCCCTTCAACTCTTCCAGTTATTCACTTTTTTGCATTTTCGTTTTTGTTCTTTTATTTTCTTGCCTTTCCTTTTCATCATTTCTTTTCTCTTTTTTTGCCTTGATACCTTTTTCACGCTCCTCGTCTCTCCCACAAACTTACATTTTTAGCCATTTATTTCACATGAGTATTAAGGAAAGCTCGGATTTCAAGAGAGGGTTACGACAAAACGGGTAAAGGCTTGTAACATAGTTGTCAAATGAGAAAGGCTCGAGGCTCAAAGGGGTTGACTAGGGAAAACAACATTGGTAGGCAATAGAAATCTCAAACAGGCCAAGGAAAGCCTACAATCACTTCTCAAGCCAAGCAAAACTTAAGATTTTGCCTTAAAATATATTCGGGGCAAGTTCTAAACCTGTCGCATGGGTACTTGGACTAGCAACAAAGCATCTCACCCCTCATGCAACTAGATTGTTAAAGAGGATAGAGTCGAGGGCCCACAACAACCACATTCAAGATTGAAAATCACTATGGTTCAATTAAACCACTCGATGTTTTCCAAAGTCAACACAAGAGTCATAAAGTCACTAACTATAGCTATTTTTTTCAAAAACCTTATTTCTAACCATAAGCACGTAGTTAAATGTGTTGGTACCAATTGAAGCATATTTGACTCTTCGAGCATGACTTAATTAGGTCTTTTTATTCATTACTACTACTATTATTACCTAAACATCAAAAACGGACTCATTCTCTCAAGAAGGTTGTCACGACATCCATCGTTGGGATGAGTCACCCGGTTCACACAACAACTACCTTTGGAAAGAACCGTGGTATTAAGAAAACCAAAGGCTTATTATCTACTAGAACATAAAAAAGAAGCTACTGAATCAAACAAAGAAGCTACTAACTCAAACTACGAACTAATAAAGTAACAAAAATAAAGAAGCTAATAAACAAAAACTATTGAATACACATAATGAGAGAAAAAGAGAAAATATAAACAGAATAAGAAATTAATATCAAGTTATTATAGGCCAAATATCTCAGAATGTACCAAATATGATCAAAATAAACTCCACCCCCTGAATAAAGATAAGCATTGTCCCCAATGCTTAACAAAATAAGAGTAAAAGAGGGGAAAGAGTGAAGAAAACTCCATATGGCTCCTTGGACATCTCTGTGTCCCCAACAATGTCACCTCCCTCAATCTCATCCAACCGAATCTCATCATACTCAACTCTGGATGTGACTGGGTTGGTGAACATCTGACGCACTGCCTCGGCAGTGTTGGCAGCAAAGTCTGGCTCCTCAGACTAGCCAACGGGTGCCACTGGTGTTGATGGTGCTATAGGATCTGGGTCTGAAGGGAGTGGGTCGATCAACATGTCAAAGGGGATATCTCTGGATGCAGCGAGCTTGGTCACCTGTCTCCGGAGCTTGTCCACTGACTTCCTGCTAGCCTGGGACTTTCTCATCTTATTTACTTCTTTTCCCAGCTCTTCGATCACTGACCTATGCTGTACCAAGGTAGCTAGGATGATGTTCTGGTTCTCTAAGATCTTCTTCAATGTCTCCTCAACTGTCGGGGGAAATAGAGGTGCCTGAATAGTAGATTGTGTTACAACAGCACTGGATAAGTCAGACAGCTTTGCAGTTGCTTTCTGCATCCAGTTGTTCTGGAGACTCACAACGTAGAAATTGGAGCAGTAGGCATGGGTACCGACTTCAAAGACGAAGTGGAAACTATGGTAGGAGTTGAAGAAGGAGCTTTGGAAGATGGTGGAGGCATAGTTGCGGCACTAGAGTAAGGCTCGGTTGAAGTGGATGGAACATCAACTACCTCGGCAACTACCACAATGGGCTCATCATACTGGTATATGGTGGAAGATTGCTGACCTTTTTCTCTTTGGGTTGCTCGCATCCATAAGTGAGTATCATGATAACGGCTTCTTCGGCCTCACCTCTATATCAAAATCCCTTAGTTCCACCCCCGCATCCGTAAGATACTCTGTAACGGTGTTGAGGTACGGGTAGGAAAAGTTAACATGTCGGGCGATCACTGAGATGTTGGCCGACATCATGGCACCCATATTGATAGGGTACCCGGCCATAATATAGGAAACTAAGACTGCCCGAGGACTCGGCAAGTGAGTCTCATTTTGACTCGAGTTCAGTCTGCTGGAGACAAATGACTGCCACCCGTTTTCTTAGAAACTCAGTGTGCTCCGGTGGATAGGAACCCCAGTGGTGATCCATGGTGGTGGTGGTCCTGATGTAGCTAGAATCTCCGCTAACCAAGGACGAACTGCATCCCCAGGTGCACACTTTTCTAGGTACTCTTTTGGCTCGACATCATCAAAGACCAAGTATGTGTTCAGTGTGTGCTGATCAAATCACACTTTGAGGTTTCGCACTTTTGTCACCTTTGTCCCCTTTTCAATATGCACAACATTGGCATAGAATTCTCGGACAAGGTATTCCTTAGCATCCACCACACTCTGGTAAACCACATTCACCCTTTGTGTTCTCTAAACTGTCTCAGCACGGTCGGGTTGTACCTCTCTAAATCTGTCAGTAAGAACTGTCGCTCAAGTGCTAGCGACCTCGCCGACCACCATGTGCGGAAACTAGTGAAAGATGCTAGGCTAACTAATCGATCCTCCCAACCCTCTTTCTTCTTTGTTCTTTCAATCCCAGCAGTTGTGGCATCTCCCCCTCTCCATCATCAGGTATGTCCTGAATGGGTGTATCCTGTGTCATATGGGCTGGTGCTGCTAAAGGCTTAGAAGGCTCACTAGCACTTTTCGATCCCTTGGAAGTACTGTGGGACGAGGACAGCTCGTCCCTCAGTTGAAATCTCTCTGATGGCCTGGATTTTACTGCCGATTGTTCCTGAACAAAGGCTGAGTTGCCCTCTAATACGTCCCTAGGCGGAGCGTATGAACCCGTCTTAGGGAGATTTGCACCTCTCCCTCTCCCGGTTGTTGTCTTTTTTCTAATTTCCTATTGTTGAGCAATAGGTAAAGCTCTCTTGCCTCATCTCCGAGAAGGTTCACCCCTCCCTTTGGAAGTGTCGCCTCTGCATCTCAATCGAACCATTGTTTGTATCAAGCAACGGCAGTTGTTAATTGCAATGCAATGTTAAGGCATACACAGGAGATAGGTAATAATACACCAGAAAACACAGTGAGGGTCACAGACATAGTGTGGTTGCATGGTAAGGATTTGTGGTCCACATAATTTTACTGCGGCCGCAGATGAAGCCTTTTAGACCGCACATTTTAACTTTGCAGCCGAATAAGTGAAGTGCGATCCGCACAATTTCACTTATGGCCGCATCTTAGAAACCCAAAATATGCCAACTCTATGATAACAGAGAATTGGCTGATGTGCAGCCACAACATGATTTCTGTGGTCCGCACATTTTGACCTGCGGCCGTACATTTGAGTCAAAAAATGTCGACTCTCTGATGATAGTAAAAGGGTTGTTCTACGGTTGCAATGGGAATTCTGCGGTCCGCACAATTTTCTTGCGGTCGTAGACCCATTCTTTACTAAAGCTTCCCTAGAATCAATTTATGCGGACCGCACAATTTCAGGTGCGGCCGCAGAATTCAAAACACTACGAACAAACCAGTATTTCAATCTAGGGTTTGCGATTTTTTTTGTTCAAATTTTGACACAGTAACAACATAAAGGCATGAAAATACGTTGACCCAGTCCCCATAGAATATGTACTAGTTTACCCACTACATATTTACCCCCACATGAATGCACAATTTAATTTTATTGACAAATGGCCTAAAAATAAATAAAAAGCTACAAATTAAACTAAAAAATGAAAAAAATTTAACAATAAATTTAAGCATACCAGATATGAATGAGTGCAAGGGATGAGTGATCACAATTGTTGGGCATGTGGGCAGATGATTCACCAAGAAATTTCAATATGTGCTAGCTTTTGTGCTCGGAGAGAAAAAAATATAACAGTTGCCTTAGCCCTCTATTTATACCGGTGATATTCTAAGGGAAGGAAGGAAGAGTGCGGCCACACAATTTCGGTTACGGTCGGCACTCTGTTACCTGGTGAGTTTAAATTGGTGTCTTGTCTGCGGTCCGCAGAATTTTGCGTGCGGCTGCAGATTTCCTGTTGTGACCACATATTGGCCGTTTTCCTGACATACCAACTTTAGAGAGTTGGAAATTTTGAATCCTCCAATTGTACGGTCCGTAAGGTAATTATGCGGCCGCAATGCTCTTTTGCTACAGCAATCCAAATTGTGCGGTCCGCACTTCTTTCAATACTTAGCCTCATTTTTGTCCACCATTTCTGTAAGTCACACTCAGCCCTGTAGCAAACTTCAAATCAAGTTAGCACAAAAATTACACCTAACTACAAAAGAAAAATAGACGAAAGGAAAAGAAACATGGGTTGCCTCCCAAGAAGTGCCTGATTTAACATCGCGGCATGGTGCAGAATACCATCAATTAAAATGAATGACCTCCACGACGTGGCTATCTCCAAATTTTCTCAAATAGTGCTTCACCCAGTGACCATTGACTCGGAATACATCATTGTTTTATTCTTCAAGTCCAATGCACCAAAAGGTATCACGCCCACAATTTCAATGGGACCACTCCATTTAGACTTTAGCTTTCCGGAAAACATCCTCAACCTTGAGTTGAACAACAATACAAGATCTTCCACCTTGAACTCTTTGATCCAAATGTATTTGTCATGAAGATATTTCATCTTTTCTTTGTACAAGGACAAACTTGTGTAGGCATGGTACCGGTATTCATCCAATTCATTCAAATGTGCAACCCTCAAGTTAGCGGCTACATCCCAATCAAGATTCAACTTCTTTAGAGCCTACATAACTTTGTGCTCAAGTTCCATCGGAAGATGACAAGCTTTTCCGAACACCAACCGGTATGGCTACATTCCAATAGGTATTTTGTAAGTCATCCGATAAGCCCATAATGCATCATAAAGCTTCTTGGACCAATCCGTCCAGTTAGCATTCACTATTTTGGACAAAATACTCTTTATCTCCCGGTTAGAGACTTCCACTTGACCGCTAGCTAGTGGATGATAAGGAGTTGTGACTTTATGAGTAACACCATACTTGATAAGTAAAGTGTCGAAAGCCTTGATGCAAAAATGTGACCCCCCCCCCCCCGGTCGCTTATAATATCTCGCGGAGTACCAAACCTTGTGAAAATATTTTTTCTTCCAGAATGCTACCACACTTCTCGCTTCATTGTTGGGTAGAGCAACGGCCTCCACCCATTTGGACACATAATCCACTGTTACCAAGATGTAGGTGTTTCCACAAGAACTCACAAAAGGACCCATGAATTCAATACCCCACACATCGAAAATATCAATCTCCAAAATGGTGGTGAGGGGAATTTCATTTTTCTTTGAGATCCCACCGGCCCTTTGAAATTCATCACATCTTTTCATTAAATCACTTGCATCCTTGTAAAGAGTGGGACAATAGAAACCATAATTAAGCACTTTGGTTGCCGTTCTCGCTCCACCATATGGCAAAGAATGGCAAGCCCCAAGAATTTCACCTTAATCTTCTTCCGCTACACATCTTCTAATCACCTTATCCGTACAAATTCGAAAAAGGTATGGTTCATCCCAATAATAATCTTAACAATCTCGTTTGAGCTTATTCCTTTGGTTTGAAGAGAACTCATCCGGGATGATTCCAAACATAAGAAAATTTGCTAGATCCGCAAACCATGGCACATCTTTCATTGAAATAGCCAAGAGTTGCTCATCGGGGAAGGAGTCATTGATTTCAAGTCCATCATGTTGCCTCCCCTCCTCTTCAAAACGAGACAAGTGGTCCGCCACTTAATTTTCACTCCCTTTTCTATCTTGGATGTCAATATCAAACTATTGCAACAAAAGCACCCATCTCATCAACCGATCTTTTGAATCTTTCTTGCTCATAAGATAATGAATCGCCCGTGTGGACAATAACCTTTGCACCCATCAAGTATGGGCTGTACTTCTTAATTGCAAACACAATGGCAAGGAGCTCCTTCTCCGTAATGGTATAGTTGACTTGGGCACCATTCATGGTCTTACTTGCATAGTAGACCGGATAAAAAATCTTGTTGATGCGTTGCCCCAAAATAGCCCCAACCGGTACGTCACTTGCATCACACATAAGTTCAAAAGGGACACTCCAATTTGGGGTGGTGATGATGGGAGTAGTTGTCAATTTGAACTATAACAATTAAAAGGCTCGCACGCATTCATCATTGAAGTGAAACTTAGCATCTTTCACAAGAAGCTTGCACAACGGGTTCACCACCTTAGAAAAATCTTTGATGAGATGCCGATAAAATCCCGTGTGGCCTAAGAAACTCTGCACACCCTTCACCAAAGTTGGAGGTGGAAGTTTATAAATCACCCCAATCTTTGTCTTGTCAACTTCAATTCCATTATTTGATATTTTGTGCCCAAGGACAATGCCCTCCTCGACATCTTCAATCACTCCCAAAGGTTTATTCATGATACGATCGGCCATTTGCAATCTCATAGAGGTGGGTCTTGGTTGCCCAATTCCCAAAGTCTTGAAAACCAAATAGGGCATCAAATTGATACTTGCCCCAAGATCACAAAGAGCTTTACCATACTCGATACTTCCAGTTGTACAAGGAATCGTGAAAGCACTGGGATCCTCCAACTTAGGAGCCATTGAATACACAATTGCACTTACTTGATGAGTGACTTTGATAGTTTCAAAACTCATTGGCCGCTTCTTTGTCACGAGATCCTTCATAAACTTTGTATAACCGGGCATTTGTTATAAAGCTTCAACTAATGTCACATTGATTGAGAAACTTTTCATCATTTGAATGAACCTTTTGAATTGATTCTCTCCATTTTATTTGGCAAGTCTTTGAAGGTATGGAAGTGGAGGCTTAGGCAATAGTGACTTAGCTTTTTGCACTACCGGTTCCGGTATGTCAATAATGTGATCCCTAGATGGGTTCACATCCTATTGAGTCTCTTCCACATTATCATCAATATTAATACGAACTTAATCATTTGATTGCACCACATTGTTCGGGACCTCTTCTTCTTGTACCATTTGCTCATCATTCACAAGTTGCATATGACTTGAGATGGGTGCATTCCCACCCATTCCACTCCTTGTAGTAACGGCCATGGCATGCCCCGTGTTGTTTTCACCCTTTGGGTTTACCACCGTGTCACTTGGTAGTGCCCCCTTAGGATGAGAATTTAGAGCTTGAGAGATTTTCCCCATTTGAACTTCTAAGTTGCGGATCGATGTGTTGTGTGAGGCAAGTTGGGCATTCGAATCGGCATTCTTTTCCATCATTTGCTTGATCATATTCTCAATATATCCCATCTCATTGTTTGAAGAACTAGTACCATGGGAAGGATAAGGAGGCGGGTTGTTCGATTGTTGATAAATTGGGGGAATTTGAAAACCCGACCCCCGATTGCCTTGATTATTATTCCATCCGCCTTGATTGTCCCCCCCCCCCCAGTTTCCTTGATTATTGCCACTCTAGTTTCTTTGATTGTTGTTGTTATGCCAATTCCCTTTATTGTTTCCACCACTCCAATTTCCTTGGTTGTTAGAATTCATATTGCCTTGATTGTTTTGAGGTCGTCATTGTTGTTGGTTTGGGCCTTGGAAGTTGTTTTGTTGTCCTTCTTTTGTTCACCATCATGTTCACTCCCTCCATGGCATTGACTTGCTTAGAATTTTGCACTTGTTGAAGTTGAGAATTTGCTAATTGATTCATGGTGGTAGTCAATTCGGCCGTGGCTTGCCCATGATCATGCAACTCTTTGTGAAGGAGGGTCACATTGGGATCACCTTGTGGAACATTAGCCCGGGATTGCCATGCCAATGATGTTTCCTCCATTTCATCTAAAATCTCATACGCCTCCGCATAAGGTGTAGTCATGAAGTTCCCACCGGCAAGTTGATTCACCACACATTGGTTGTTTGTGTTGATCCCATGATAGAAAGTTTGTTGAATCATACTCTCCGTCATATCATTGTTGGGACATTTCTTCACCATTATTCTATAGATTTCTCATATCTTGTGTAGTGGTTCATTTCCCGAAGTGTAGCCATGTGCCCCGGAGAGAAGAACTTAGAAATAAATTTTTCCGCCAACTCATCCCAAGTGTGAATGGAATGGTTCGGCAAACATTCCAACCAATCTAAATCTTTCCCCCATAGAGAGAAGGGAAAAGGCCTTAGCCTCAATGCATCCTCGGAGACATTTATTTGTTTGCTCCCCCATCAAGTGTCCACAAATCTCTTCAAATGTTTGTATGCATTTCAACTTGGAGCACTGGTGAAGAAACCTCGTTGCTCTAGCAAAGTGAGAAACACATTGGTAATTAGAAAGTTTTCTGCCCTAATACGGGGAGGGACTATTGCACTAGCATATCTTACATTAGGTAACACCCGGTGTGGAGCCTCTCTTGGTAGAGGTGGGGGTGAAACGTGGATATTGTCATGAGGCACTCGGCCTCTTCTATTGGCTTGAGGTTCAAGAGGAACCTCATCCACTTGGTCATCCTCGACGTCCACATCCCCCAAAGCAATATTTCCTAGCTCATCATTTGCCATGGTTGTACCTACGATTTCACAAACAAGTTAGTAACACAGAAGGAAAAGAAGATATTCCAAAAACACACCCAAATATATAGCTAACATTGTTTTTAACACCCCCGACAACGGCGTCAAAAATTGATCACGCCCAAAGCATACCTCAATAGAGATATGAAATGTTCGTATGCAATAATAGAAACCCAACTAAAGTCGGGGTCGAATCCACATGGAGCTAAGATAGGAGTTAGGGGTATATATTTAAATTTGCGCAATTGGATTATCTAGATTGCACTTTCACACAAAGATTTGTTTTCTACTTCTAATTTACTCTAATGATTGCAAAATAAAGGAAGAAGACTAGAGAAAATTATTTTTAAGGTTTTTCCTAATGGATAAAAAGCCTAAGGTTGTGACCATGACTTAGGTGTTTGCCTAATAGGATAAAGACTTTAATGTTTGTTCTGTTGATTGGGGTGTATTATAGCTATCAACTCTAAATTATCCACTCAATACATCTCGGTCAGAGAGTGCTTTTGCTCACTTTGGCTTTCTAAAGACCAAATGGGTATCACCCAAAATAATTGATAAAAGCTCAAGTCGGGTTATTACTATCTCTAGCTTGAACCCTTTAGTTGGGTTAATCAATCTCTCAATTGACCCAATTCCTTGTTAGCTAAATTATCCTAGACTAGGTCTCTCTTTCTTAAGTAGAGACTAAGCTAAATAAGCATGAATCAATATTTTTAACCATTAATTCTAAAATTAAAACATGAACTAATCTAAATAATCAATACCCAATCATAAACAAGCACTAAACTAAATACCCATAAGGTTTACACACTAGGGTTGGGTCACAACCCTAGTAAAAGTCTAGCTACTCATAATGGGGTTTGAAGACAATAAGGAAGAAAAACTAATTAAACTCATAATGGAAGCTTAAAATGATTAAATCTATTGTAAAAACACCAAAGCAAAGTAAAACTTCCTAAAATAGTAAAGAAAAACGACTACAACAACTTCAGAGGTTCAAACTTGACATAATTTTGTGAAGCTCGTCTATTTATACAAGGCTGAAAATATCAGACAAAAATGCAACTCGGGAGGTTCTGCGGTCGCACAATTCCATGTGCGGTCTGCAGATTTCTTCATCTGGCAGGAGCTGGAGTTCTGCGGCTGCACTTTTCTGAACTGCGGCTGCAAGGCAACTCTTCTGCGGTCCCCAGATTTTGGACTACATCCGCAAGGCACTATTCTGCGGCCGCACAATTCTTGTGTGGTCCGCAATTCACAGAGGCTCCTAGACATGGTCTTTTTGCATAGTCTCTGATCTTCAACTCTTAGCCCAGCTTTGCAGCCGCACAATTCATTTGCGGTCCGCACTTTGCGTAAATGGCTGCTAGATCTTTCCTCTTTGTGTTTCCGCGGCCTTTGTTGCCTTGTGCTTCAGACTACTCTTTTTTTAGTCAGATTTTATCTCGGGAGACCAACTTCCAGCATTCCTATAAATTTTTATAATTTCATTAGTTTCGGGAACACAATTCAATGCTTTTAGACTAAAACTAAAGCTAAAAGGCGTTAATAAGCAGTAAAAATCCCCACTTATCAATAAGCCGAAACGTCCCATCAGTTGCGTCACTCTGACTTTAGACACGTGTTAATCATCAGTTGGTCGCTTTCGAATGTGAAACGTCACGTATTGATTGCATTATCCCCTATAATAGCTTCGACCTTTTGTACTTCTTCCACTTTCCGATCCTAGCTCCTACCTTCGAATTTTCTAGCGGCTATCAACCCTTCCAAATCTTCTTCTCTTTGCCTTTGAGCTTCAAATCTTCATAATTGTTCTTAGGTTTCTACCCTAATCTTTATCCTACCTTCAAGCCTTCATACTTTTTCCTTCAAACCTTCATACATTTCCTTCAATTCTTCATATCTATCCTTCACATCTTCATATCTTTCTTTCTAATCTTCATATTTTCCAGATCATGATGGCCAAGACTTCCAAATCAGTTCATTAGCAAGCTGCCTCTTCATCTTCCCAACCGGCCACAGGTTGCGAGGCGGCCGTTCCCGAGGTGATTACTTTCGAGACGGCTACTCCCGAGGTGGTGGCTCCCGAAGCGACTACTACCAAAGCGGCCCCAGAGCCCCCATGAAAAGCTTTATTCCCTATAACTATTCTATCGCAGATGACTTCAAAGTTGAGAAGGCCTCATCCAAACAAGACCGAGGTGAAGGGGAATCGAGATATATATACTCCATTACTGAAGATACCATTCCCATAGTCCGAGAGGACTGTAAATGGGGAGGCAAGGACGTGGCAGTCCCCAGGCCCGAGGACGATATTGCAACTCATATGGAGGGGTATTCAAGTGTTTACACTTACCCATTCACACTGGACCCAGTAGACCCAGTAGTTTTGGCCTTTTACAAGAGATACGAGGTGTGCCTTGGGAAACTTCACCCGTATCTTTGGAGGATCGTGATCCTCCTACATTATTTTGTGAACAACAATGAATCTCCTTGGTTCACCCTCGACCACCTACTCCGTCTGTACAATCCCTGAATTTTCTGAGGGGGACTAATCAAGCTCGTTCGCCAGGCCAGCAAGGCTCCCTTTTTTAGCATCGACGAGGATTGAGACCAAGGCTGGAAGGGGCGCATTATTCGGGTAAAACCTGAAGATTTGATCCCTCCCGAGTTCCTTCCATTTCTCGAGAAGTAGAGTGTATCTCGTAAGTGTAGTCTTTCCTTCAGTGTCAAGTCTTCTTTATTTCCTTTCTCACCATCAGTATTTTTGGTCGTGCAGATGTTACACGGGTTCCTAGTGTGGTCCCCTGGCTCAAGGAGTGGATCAAAGGCATCTACAATCAGATGTTGTACTTCGAGTGCTCGTGGCCCAATCTTTCGATCTACCGATGGGAGGCCCAATCTCATGGTAAGGCTCTTCTGAGAATAGTTACTATTATGCCCCAAACTTACGTAACGTTGACCTCTTCTTTTTTCTTCGCAGGTTTGCCTAAGACCACCTAACTTAGGTCACTGGAAGGGGATGAGTGTGCATCCTTACCCGTTGATCCCTCCATTATGGGACAGCCCGGGGCTTCCACGGGGAAACAAAAAAGAGGAAAAGAAAGTCTTCAGGCTCCTCGTGTCCCGGGATGAAGCAAAAAAAGAGGGTGGCTTTCTGGCTCGTAAGCCAGAGAAAAACACCAGCTCCCTGGTACTGGATACTGACTCACTTCGCCTGCTCAGGGATGAGTCTAAAGAAGATGACATCTTTGTCACTCACGGATCGACCCCTGCCGGGGAGCAGGCGGCAATCGAGGAAAAGAGCCATGAGGCCGATCTCCTTCAAACTCGAGAGGCCGAGATGGAAACGGGGTCTGAGACCTCTCGAGAAGCCTCTTATGCTCCATAAGAGGCGACCGGTGAGATAGACATCATCAAGATGCCCTCCTACATCGAGTCCATGCTTGAAGAGGCCCAAGCAGGAAAAGAAAAGTCGAGTGAAGGAGTTCATGGTGCGGACGACTCTCTCCACTCCTTCTTTGATGGCGTGGATATGTCCACTTTGGAATATTCTTCTGGGCTGGGTAACCTAGAGATCCCGAAGAAGGACGCACCTTCAGAAATAGGCGGGCCGAGCTTGAGCCCAAAGATGGTGAAGCAGTTTCCTGGTCCGAATGTGGACCCTAGACGTAAAAGAACAGTTATTCTTACGGTCCCAGAGGATGCTCGGGTTCTATCCACTCTAGTGGTCATAGCTAGTTACCTATGATGTCTAGTGACCGAGGAGAACTAGGCAAAGATGAATGAGGTGGGAGCATCGAGTCTTTTCAACGAGATGCAGCAGGCGCTGAACCGGGTAAGGCACCAACACACCCTCATGAATTCCACTTAGGTTTCGATATCTCTTACTATTTTTGTTGTTTTGCAGGCCTCGGTGCTTCACCATGAGAGCTTTCTCCAGTACTACTTTAAAATCAACCAGCTTGAGTTCAAGATCAAGGAGCAGGTATGGAAGAAGGATATGTACAGGCTTCTCAGTGAGCAATAAGATGGGGCTATCAAGGATCTTCAAGTCGAGCTGGACAGGGCTCAAAAGGAAGCTTCGACCCTGAAGCGGGAACATGCTGACCTGGTTGAAAAGGTAAAGGTCTTTGAAGCTTAAACCGAAGAGCTATCCATGGTGAATAACAACAAAACATCGCAGGTCCAACAAAAGATCGACCTAATCGACCAACTCCAAGTCGAGATGAACGAGGTCCAGGCCATGGACGACGGGTGGAAAATCAAAATAGACCTGCTGGTTTCGGAGAAGGAAACCGCTAAGGTGAAGTTGGCATCGATTGAGAACCAATTCCTGGTGGTGAAAGACAAAGTTGACAAGTGGTCTCAGCTGATTGCCGATCTTCGAGTACAGCAAAGCTCGACCGTCGCAGAACGGGACGCCCTCGGTAGAGAATATGAGGTTGCGAAGTACAAATTGGACACAACATCTGTCGATGTCGAAGAAATGGCGGCCTAATACAAGGTTGATAGTCCTTGGGCTTGATAGTCCCCGAATAAGGGTAGCATGTGTGCTCGATAGTCCCCGAATAGGGGTAGCTCGTGGGCTCTTAGTATCCGGAATTTAAGAGGCAAGAAAATGTGTAATATCAAGGCGGAGCTTTCTTTTATTTCTGTGTGTAAAGTACATGATCGAAAGCGCATAAAAGCTTGTATCATGTATAAAGTGGACTATGTGAGTACGGTTCACATGACCGTTTAACCCTACAATGAATCCTAACCACCAAGTCTTAGCTTCTAACATTCAAGGTTTTCTTTTTTCCTTGCTAAAAACGTTAATCTGAGGGTAATGTCCCCCAGTATTCGAGATAGCTTGAGAGGGCTCGGATACTGTTGATGCAAAATGAACGCCCATTGATTCCAGTTTGAGACCGGCTTTCTAATCTAAGTTAGAATGTTTTACTGTTGTCTCGTTAAAAACCTTGCTGAAAATCCATTTTGGGACAAAACCGGTTCAAGAAAAAAAGAGTGCAACACGTACTTTCAGACCTAATAGCCATATTCATCCTTGTCTGTTGCCTACAAGTGTTAGTCTGATTCATAATGTTATTAAAGAATAATTGAGATCGTACCTTAGGAGTAGTAATGCTTTAAGTGTGTCACGTTCCAATTGTTCGGTAGTTGCACACCGTTTTCTGCTTCGAGTTTGTATGAGCCCTTGTCGGTAATTCTGATGACTCGATATGGTCCTTTACAGTTCGGTCCCAGCATCCCCTCGTTCGTGTTCCGGGTGTGTAATGTTACTTTTCTCAACACCAAGTCCCCGATCTTGAAGTGTTGGAGGTTGGATCTTCGATTGTAGTATCTTTCTATCTGTTATTTTTGGGCGGCCAACAGGACTAAAGTTTCCTCACTCCTTTCATCCAATAGTTCTAGGCTCGTGACCATGGCCTTGCCATTTGACTCTTCGGTCGCATATTAGAATTTGAGGCTCAACTCTCCCACATCAACTGGTATCAAGGCTTAGGTCCCGTAGACCAACTAAAATGGAGTGCCCCGGTACTAGACTTCGAGGTTGTACGATATGCCCATAGGAGTTTGGGCAAGATTTCCTTCTATTTCCCTTTGGCAGTGGTCAACCTCTTTTTTAGGTTTTGAAGTATGGTTTTGTTTGTTGATTCCACCTGTCCATTCCCACTAGGGTGGTAAGGTATTTATAGTATCTTCTTAATCTTGTGATCTTCGAAAAGTTTATTTACCTTATTGTCGATGAATTGTTTCCCATTATCGCACACAACATCGGCCGGTATCCAAAATTGACATATTATGTGGTCCCAAATGAAGTCAATGACTTCTTTCTCCCGGACCTTTTCGAAAGCTTGAGCCTCGACCCATTTGGAAAAATAATTAGTCATGAATAGTATGAATTGAGATTACTAGGCGCTCATGGTAGGGGACCGACAATGTTCATTCCCCATTTCATAAATGTCCATGGGGACAGAACCGAGTGGAGTAGCTTTCCCGGTTGATGAATCATCAGTGCGTGTCTCTAGCAGTCATCGTATTTTCGTACGAAGTCCTTCGCACCCTTCTCCTTTTCAGTCATAATAGTTGGTGCTGATTAATTTATGAACCAAGGATTCTGCCCCCAAATGGTTTCTGCAAGTGCCTTCGTGAACTTCTCTCAAGGCGTACTTGGTAGCTCCTGGCCCCAAGCATCTGGCTAATAGACCATCGAACGTTCTCCTGAACAATTCCCCTTCGACCAAGCTAAATTTAGCATCCTTGGTACGTAGGGCTCTCGATTCTTTGGGATCCGAGGGCAATTTCCCAATTTTTCAAGTAGTCTATGTACTTGTTTCTCCAATCACAGGTTAAACTCGTTGAGTTTACTTCGGCGTGGCCTTCTTCTATCACCGACTTCATGAGTTGTATGACTATTCCCAAACTGAATTAATCGTCATCAACCAATCACCCCAAGTTAGCCAGAGCATCAGCCTCGTTGTTTTGATCTGGGGGAACGTGTTGTAGGGTCCATTCCTTGAATTGATGCAGCGTTACCTATAAATTGTATAAATCCCTTCATATCCGTTCCTCTTTCACTTCAAACGTCCCATTGACTTAATTTACCACGAGAAGGGAATCGCACTTAGTTCGACCACCTTGACCCCAAGGCTTTTAGCCAATTTGACACCTGCAATCATGGCCTCATACTCGGCCTCATTGTTAGTTACTTTCATAGTTCTAATAGACTGCCTAACCACATTCCCTGTAGGAGGTTTCAGCATGATGCCGATCCCGGACCCCTTTGCGTTCCAGGCACCATCCGTAAAAAGGGTCCAAATTCCAGAAGTAGTCCCCGAGGCTAACAATAGTTCTTTTTTGAATACGGTCACTAAGGCCGGCGTAAAGTCGGCCACGAAGTCGGCCAAAATTTGAGATTTTATGGCGGTTTGGGGTCGATACTCGATATCGTACCCGCTAATTTTGACGACCCATTTGGCAAACCGGCCCGAGAGCTCGGGTTTGTGCATGATGTTCCTCAGTGGGTAATATGTTATGACATATATGGGGTGACATTGAAAGTACAGTTTTAATTTTCGGGAGGCGCTTAGCAAAGCGAGCGCCAATTTTTCCAAGTGAGGGTACCTTGTTTCAGCCTCGTCTAGAGTTTTACTGACATAGTAAATAGGAAGTTAACCTTCCTCTTTGCGGACTAAGACTCCACTTACCGAAAACCTTGGACACCTCCAAGTAAAGGTACAACTGCTCATCCGCCTTCATAGTGTGGAGTAAGGGCGTACTCAAAAGGTACCGTTTAAGTTCTTCTAAATCTTGTTGGTATTCCGGGGTCCAGGAAAATTTATTCTTCTTCTTCTATAGTGAGAAGAACCGATGGCTTTTGACTTAGGACCTCGATATGAACCGGCCCAGGGCGGCTATACGCCTGGTTAGCCTTTGAATGGCCTTGACGTTGTCCACCACAGTGATGTCTTCTATGCCTTTGATTTTATCAAGATTGATATCGATTCCTCGATTAGATACCATGATGTCACGCCCCAAAATCGAGGAGCGCGACCGACGCTCAATCGAGTGAACCCGGCCGAGCAAGCATGTTAGATACTTTTTACCCAATTAACCCATGATCAAGAGAAGATGTGGTTTAATTAATTATACAGTAGGAGTCTCATTCATACAATCCTAAATCATTTCATTAGTCATTGCGCTTTTAAGTCCCAAAATACACATTTCTTAAAGTTCAAGTGGAACAAGTAATCAAACACAACATGACTTGTTTAACATTCCCAACACCCATATACAACCCACATAGTGTCTACGGGGCCTCTAAAGATACAAAAGAGAGTAAGGATGGTGCCGGCAACAAGGCCCCGGCTATACCTCAAAAGTGACCATAATATAAATAAAAGGTACAATACATGACCCTAGAATGAAATGGGGCTCACCAAGTCC
Source organism: Nicotiana tomentosiformis (assembly GCF_000390325.3). NCBI lineage: Eukaryota > Viridiplantae > Streptophyta > Magnoliopsida > Solanales > Solanaceae > Nicotiana > Nicotiana tomentosiformis. Next base: position 60,476,452 of record NC_090821.1, on the reverse strand, counting down.
ACTGAAAGAGGATGCAACACTATATGCGATCAACTTTGTCTGCTATGTAGCCACCTACATCCATTTAAAAGATGCAGCGCCTCCAGCAAAAGGGACGTTAGTACCGTCGAATAGCACTAGTAGGTATAGCTAAACACCAACTCAATAGAATGAATAATAATAATAATATAAGAGGAACAGTCAAGAATCATATAATATTAAAACAACAAGTTAAGGATCATATACGTTTTCCAAGTCAATTTCCATATTATTAGATTTGGTGATCTTTAGTACCGATATTCCATAATTCACAATACCTCTGTATTCTTCCATGGAGTCCGATCTCGGCCCGATCGGCTAGGCCGTCTCATTTGAGACATTACCTCAATTTCATTATAACTTTCCAGCACAGTTCCACCATGTGTGCGGCATGGCGTCCAATCACGGCTCGATCGGCTAGGCCATCTCATTTGAGACATTACCACAATTTCATCCACAATACCACTGTGTTCTTACAAGGAATCCGATCTTGACCCGATCGGCTAGGCCATCTCATTTGAGACATTACCACAATTTCATTAGTCAATCATCTCCCATCGTACTTCTTAACAATTACAAAGTCATTCTTGGCACTTGGCTGTATCCCATAGTTCCAGACCCCTTTTCCGCATTCAATATCATTATCAACAACAATAAGGCTTCCCATTCAAGACATTAAATTTACATATGAGCGATTTAGGAATCTTAGGCACATAGACGCTTTTCATACAATTTGGCACAACAACCTTTATTTTGATCTTGACATGAGGTCTTAATATTTCTAACATATATTCCACATTTTTGAACACATCCTCAATAACAAGATAACATTATAAAGAATTTAGAATAAACATTGAACTTACATCATTCAACACAAACACGTTAGAAATCGCCAATTCTATAATGATCAAGGGCTTACTCCAATTACATGCTCACCGTGGGGTTCGATTCTAAGAAGAAGGGGTTTAGCCAACATACCTTAATTGAGCTCCTTAAAACTCTAAGATATTCCGGAATATTAGCCACTTCAATCTATTTTAGCAATATAATAACATTGAACCAAAATTAGGAAGATGAACATGGTTTTAGCTCATTTGATCATACTATCAAACACTAGGTGTGTATCAATGTTTTAAGCCCCTCTTTGTGGAAGATTCCATCTTTCCCCAACCCATTCTCTATCATTTTTAGCTCACACACTTCCCACATACCTTAGGAACACATGCATGCAAAGTAAGCACTCTCATCCCCATGAATTACCTCACTAATGGCCCATTCTAATTACATTTTGAAATTAAGAGTTTGGGTGATAGAATCTTACCTCTTAGGAAGAAGACCTAGGTGCCTCTCTTGATAATCTTCAAGATTTTAAGTGAGAATTGAAGAACAATGTGATGAAGATCACTTCTCCCACTAGGACCCTCTCTCTCACTCTAAAATTATCAGAAAATATGATCAAAATGGTCCATGGGGTGTGTTTTAACGAAATAGGGTCGGGTTTAAAAACCCCAAAAATGAAGCTCCGAAACAAGGTCTGTGATCGCATAATCGATATGTGGGCCGCATATCGGTCGCATAATTGTTGACCAAAACGACCCAAAAATCTGTTTGTATTTGTGGTCACTATGTAGCCCGCATAACGGTTCTCCGATCGCATAATGCACCGAAGAACAGTTATGTGGTCACGTAGTCGACCGCATAATTGCTTCCAGACTGACCCTCACCTGCCTCACTTTGCGGCCATTATGCGATCCGTAGAGTGATTCTGCGGTCGCATAATGGGCCGCAGATACGCATTTCACTACCAAACATTTTCCTTTACTATCTAGTGCATTGTTCAACCCAAAATCCGAGTCGCGGCTCGCAAGCTCACCGCGAAGAACTTCTATAATATGCAACACGTAAAACCAATCCGGTACCACGAAACATTATTTATTTTTTTTCGTTTGCAAAATTTTATGGGGCCTTACATATGAACCTGAGGAATTTTTTGGATCCGACCCCGAATGCGCATTTTTTCGGGTTCAGCTTCATATTGTATCTCTTAAATATGTCAAATGTTTCCTGCAAATATTTCAAATGGTCCTCTGCTCGTAGGGATTTGACTAACATATCGTCAATATAAACTTCCATTGATTTTCCTATCTGTTCTTCGAACATCCGATTTACTAGGCATTGAGAGGTGGCACCGGCATTCTTTAATCCGATTGGCATTATGTTATAACAATCGCTGCCGAATTTATTGATAAAGGAAGTCTTTTCTTGATCAACCAGGTCTATCCAAATTTGGTTGTACCCGGAATAAGCATCGAGAAAACTGAGTATCTAGTGCATGGTCGTCGTGTCGATCATCCGATCGATGTTAGGCAAAGGAAAAGAATTGTTAGGGCATTCCTTGTTCAGATCTTTATAATCCACACACATTCTCAGCTTATTTCCTTTTTTAGGTACAACCACTACGTTAGCTAACTAGTATGTGTATTTAAATTCCCAAATATACCCTATTTTAAGGAGTTTAGATACCTCGTCCTTGATGAATGCATGTCTGACTTTGGACTGAGGTCTCCTCTTCTGTTTTACCGGATGAAACTTCGGGTCCAAACTCAGCTTATGAGTGGTCACCTCCAGCGGGATCTCTGTCATGTCAAGGTGGGACCAAGCGAAACAATCCATGTTAGCTATAAGAAATTCAATGAGTTTTTTCCTGAGCTTGGGAGTTAACCATGTGCCCAGGTATACCTTACGATCGGGTAAGTGTTCGGTCAAGATAACTTGATCCAGCTCCTCGACCGTCGATTTGGTGGCATCGGAATCATTCGGAGCTATGAACGATCTAGAAACTCCGTAGTTATCCTCATCACCTACTCCTTGATCTTCCGGTTCAGTCTAGGCCGGTACCGGTAATTGCTATTTAATTTATTCCTTCCTGGTCGGCTCCGTATTCTTTGATGTCGAGACCACGAGCATTGGGATCACCTCGACGATTGTGAATATTTCCTTTGCGGTCGGCTACTCTCCGTAGACCGTCTTGATTCCTCTCGACGTAGGGAACTTCAGTGCATGGTGTAATGTAGAGGGTATTTCCCTCATGTTGTGAACCCATGACCCTCGGCATCCTCGTCGCTGAACGAAATGGTTCCCTCCGGGATGTAATATCGGATGTGTTTTTTTCTCGTGATGGATACTTTAGTGCGCTTTATCATTAGCCCCTATGGAATATCGACCCCTTCAATTATCATGTTGATAACGTGCTAAGGTTCTTCCTGTTCGGTTTGTTTGTTGGAGTCCCTGTTCCTGAAGTTGTTTTTGGCTCAATCACTCAGAAACTCTTGAAGGTGCCCGTTATTAAATAACCGGGCAACTTCTTCCCTCAATTGTAGGTAGTCCTCAGTCATGTGGCCATGAGTGCCATGATACTTACACATCAGGTTAGGATCTCTCTGGGTAGGATCAGACTGCAATGGTCGAGGCCACTTGGTTTCTTTGATGCGCCCAATGGCCGATACGATGCTGGTTGCATCAACGTTGAAGTTATACTCTAATAAACTTGGTGCTTCCCTTCCCTCGAGCGGCCTGTAAAAAGCATTCTTACACATCAGACCTCAGTTATTGGTCCCACAGACACTTCTCTTCTCATTCCTCATGGGGTTATGCCCGGCCCCATTTCCCCTTCGATCTATACTATATGGCTGATACCGATCTCGGACCGGCCTTGATTCATGATTGATGACTCTCTTAGGCATGTCATCGATTCTGATGGGATAAACGAACCCAGAGGGGGCTCCGAGTTGGTCGTCCTCGACTCTAATTTTTTGCTGGTACCTGTTGTGGACGTCGGCCCAAGTTACCGCAGGGTACTCTACCAAATTTTGTTTCAGCTGCTGCGAAGCCAAGGAGCTTCGGGGGTTAAGTCCTTGAGTGAAAGCATGAACGTCCCAATCGTCCGCATCCGGAGGCATTTCCATTTGTTCCATTTGAAACCTTGACACGAACTCCCTGAGAATCTCGTTGTCTCTTTGATTAACCTTGAAAAGGTCTGATTTTCTGGTCTCGGCCTTGATGGCCTCGGCATGATCCTTTACAAAAGCATCCACGAGCATAGCGAACGAATAAATGGAATTTGGGGGCAAGTTATGGTACCATATCATCGCTCTTTTTGATAGAGTTTCCCTGAACTTCTTTAATAACACTTACTCGATTTCGTCGTCTTCCAAGTCATTACCTTTGATGGTGCATGTGTAGGAGGTCACATGCTCATTCGGATCCGTGGTTCCGTTATATTTTGGAATATCAGGCATACAAAACCTCTTCGGGATTGGCTTTAGTGTCGCGTTCGGAGGAAAAGACTTTTGGACAAATTTCTTGGAGTCGGGAGCTTCCAATATTGGGGGCGCTCCTGGGATTTGATCGACTCGGGAATTGTATGTCTCCGCCTTCTTGTCGTTTGCCTCAATTTTCTTATCACCTGATTCCACCCGTTTCATCAATGCTTCGAGCATTTTCATTACTTCGGGGTTGACACCGTACTCAGCTTCACCCGGACTTTCGATGATCTACTCATTTCTTCGGGTATTTTTTCGGGACGGTTCGGGCTCAACTCTGCTGGGGGACAGCTTTCTTTTTGCAATTGCACTATCGCTGTATGTTGAGCCTGCAACATTTCGAAGATCAATCGTAGACTGACCCCGTTGCCTTCGCCTTCAGGCGCTTCTCGAGCCGTTGGTCGAGCTTCTCCGCGAACGCTGTTCTCGGGGTCGTTAGGTAGGTTGGCGTCGATGGCCACCTGCGAGTTAGCATCGACTGGGTCTGCAACTGGAACTCCGTTGGGATCAGCATGGGGCACCTCATTGCTAGGCACCAGATTGTTGTTTTCGCCATGATGGCCAGACTCAGCCTCAACGTTCAAGTGAGCAGACTGAGAATTTGACATTTTTAAGTTGGCCTGAAATTGAGACCTTAAAGAACAAGTGTAAAATAGAGTGCGTTATGAAAATTTGTATCAAACCACTACTATTATCCTTAGCCCGACAGTGGGCGCCAAATTGTTTGCCCTTAAAACGGATAACAATTAAATTTGTACGCGGTTTTAAAGATATGTAAATTGATTCAATACAAGTAATCAAGAATGTTAGATAAACGAATTAAAGATAAAATAAATAACCAAACCAGTCGTGACGTTGAGTTCGAGCTTTTGATTTAAGTTTAACAATGGTTCTGCCCTCACCGGACCCTCGATTCGAAGCGGAATGTATATGAAAAAATATGATTAAAAATAAGAACCTCTCAATATCTAGAAAGTAGAGAAATAAATTTGTATTGCATTAATATGCGTGTTACAATGTGTCTATTGAATAAGAAATTTTTTATTTATATAGTGGGGGAGTTTTACCCTTAGTACAATTCTAAAAAAGGTAAAAATCTTTCTTGTGCGTCAATCAGTGATACACTACCGACGTCGGGCGAAATCCGCGCCGTGATATCCGGTTGGGTGCAGATATCACGGTCCTCTGTTAGTCGTGTACAACCGTTTGTGGTGCTTTCCGATGTCTTAGAGCTCGTTCCGGGTTCGGGGGCGTTGTCTGGTCAGGTCCGGTGGAGAGCACCTCATTCCGGCCTCGATTCAAAGAGTTCTCAGTTTCGATCTCTATCTCATACATTCATACTCCTTACTTCGTTTGACTCACCGGGAACTCGGGGTGTGTGCTAACCCGAGTTCACCCGTATACAAAATGAACGATAGAGACAAATAAAGACAATAACAACAATTAATAAAGTTACATTTTCTTCCATCCACTCATCAATACCAATCTCTTTGATCCTCAAGTAAATCTGAAAATTCAAGAGTTGAACTTTTCAATAGTGTATAATTATTTTACACTATAAGATTAAGTGACTTATACCAACAAGTAATTGTTCGTTGGTTACCTAAAAATAAAATAAATAACATGTTATGAAAAGTTATACGGTCAATATTATAAATTAATTACCAACTCCATAATCTTCCCTCATCAATTAGGCCTAAATTTAGTTAGTTGCTGCATTTTAGTTAGTTTAATATGAATGGCTATTGTTTATACGATTGTCGCATTTAAAGCACTGCATATGCTGCAGAACTCTTTGCAGTGACCAAACCACAACGCTTAATGGCGCTACAAGCAGGGGCAGAGGTCGAGCTATGACTCGTGGGTTCGGATAAATCGAATAATTTTGACTCAGACTTTGTATATATATGTTAAAAGATTTACTAAAATAAGTACAAATAATAGATTTTAAACCAATTAATAATGAGACGTGCCTTCACAAGCTTTTCTTTTCTGTTTAATTCCTAATTGGGACTTCAAGTAGTAAGAGCTTTAACATATATTTATATATCCGTTCAGTTTTTAAGTGAGCTAATTCAAAGAGTATGCAGCCCCTCCTTTCTCGCACCATTGAATGTATCAAAAGAGTGGTTTTAAAGAGGGTCTATTATTTCTCCGAAGGTGGTGGAGTGGTGGTTGAGAAGGAGAAAGAAGTAAAGAATTAGGAGAAAATAATGAAAAGAAAAGATTAAATGATAAAATACACTTGTTCGGCGTGTGTAGTTCACAACTCAAATACAAATCTAGGTATGACTATTCAAGAAATAGTTATTCCACTTTAGAGAAGTTCAAAGGGTAATAGAACCTCCACAAATTATGTGTTAGGTATGCGTATTTACAACTCAAACACAAATCTAGGTGTGACTATTAAAGAAATAGTCATTCTACTTTGGAAAAGTAAGGGATAATAGAACCTTCGTAAATTATATGTGTTAGAGAATTTTCACTAGGTGTCTGATATTTAACTTTTGTCAATATTAATAGGAAAGTTTCTGAATTCTGTTAATTTTGAAAAGCGTTTTTTTAAAGTGCTTTTAAAAAAATTATATTTGGTGAGAAATAAATTTGTGTTTGGTAAATTAATTTAAAAGTACTTTTGAGCAACAATTAATTTGGCTAAACTTTTAAAAAGTGTTTCTAAGTGTATTTTTCTTAAAAGTGTTTTTCAAAAAAGTGATTTTGAAGAGAAGCTATTTTTTCTGCTTCCCTAATACTTGCATTTGATTCTATTCAAAAATACTTTTTTTCTTCAAAAAACTTGGTCAAACATCTTATTTGGCAAAAATGCACTTGTTAGAGCTTCTCCTATTTCTCCTTCTTCCTCTTCTCTTGTTTCTTCTCCTTCTTCCTCCTTCTCCTTCTTGTTCTTGCAATATGTTGAGGATATGAAGCCCCTTGTTAATTTGGAAGAAGAGTTTACAGGGGAGAAGATAGGTAAAGAGAAGAACGGGAAGAAGAAGATTTCAAATCTTTGAACAAGGGATTTTCGAACATATCTATGTTTTAGACTTATGTTCTAATATTTCTTTTGATTAACTTGTTGACTTGACATGTGGACACATCACAGCCTTAAATCATTTCTTATGAAGAGTGCATCTCGGCCATTGATTTTAGAGAAATCAGTTGTGAAGAGGAAGGTTCTTCTAAATTCCTATACGTGCTCGCACATGTATATAGATAGGAAGGAATAAAAGTTGTTATACAGTTATACACATAACCAATAGAATATTCACAAGTGTATAGTAATAGTTTTCTTTTTTACATCAAATACTTATATAAATGTATCAGTGAACAGTGAATATAACCAGAGAAAATTTTCACACTTTATTTCTTCAGTTTTCTTTCATGGCATCAGAGCAGTGAATTGCTCGATCCTTCAATTTTTTTTCAACTTCATCTTTCTATTTCTCTTTCCTTTTCTTCCAGCCATGACTGGAACAGAAGCTACTTCTGTTATTTTAGCCTCAGGTTCATCTACCAGTGGAAACAGTCTTGATTCCACTCATCCTTACTATCTACATTCATCTGATGCACCTGGCATGACACTGGTAAATTCACCTTTTGATGGAAGAGGATTTCCAGGCTGGAGGAGATCTATTCTCATAGCACTCTCTGCTAAGAACAAGGTCGGTTTCATCAATGGAACTTGTGCACAGCCAAGTCTGGATTCCAAGGACTATCCACAATGGAGTAGGTGTAATGACATGGTGATTTCTTGGTTATTGAATTCTCTATCTAAGGAGATAGGAGACAGTGTCATCTATTCAAAAAGTGCAAAATATCTTTGGAGTAGTCTTGAGCACGGGTTTGGCCAGTCAAATGGGGCCAAACTCTATCACCTGCAGAAAGAAATAGCAAGATCAGTGCAAGAAAATAGTAGTATAGTTGGTTATTTCACCACACTCAAGAGGTAATGGGATGAGCTAAGATTCACTAAGCACACAGTTAGGATGCACTTGTAACTGTATATGTGTGGAAAGAAGAAGGAAACAAAGTTTCTAGAAGATCAAAGGATTATTCAATTCCTTATGGGATTGAATGATGTATATTCACAATCAAGAAGCAACATCTTTATGATGAACCCACTTCCTTCATTGGATCTTGCCTATTTACCATTGTTGCAGGATGAGAGTCAAAGGGAGATATATGTCAATCCACTCTATCCTGCTGATGGTTCATCATTCATGGCGACAGGACAAGAAAAAACCAACCTTTACCCTACTGATGCTTCACCATTTATGGTAGGTACTCAAGGTAAAGCCCCACAAAGAAGCAATGTACAGCCACAGAAAGTGTGGAACACAAACCAAAACCCTGCTGACAATCAGCATAAATTCAAGGGAAAGAAATCTAAGTACAACCCTAATGTCAGTTGCACACATTGTATGAGGACAGGGAATTCAAGGGCAGACTGTTACATGCTTATAGGATTCCCAGAGAATTTTCAGTTCACTAGATCAGGGAACTATCAAGGAATGGTGAAGGCAAATAGAGCAGTTGCAGGACAGGAAGATGAAGCAATAACAAACACTTGTGGAGAGGGCAGTCAGGTCAATCAAAACCAACATTTCAGCAGAGAGGTGGTCAATATAATCAAACAAGTTCAAATTGAAAATGCAGGAAGTACAGAAATCAATGCCAATATTGTTGCTGGTATTATTCTTAAGTATTCAGGAATATGTTGTGCTGCTTTTAATACTAAGACTTGGATAATTGACTCAGGTGCCTCTGAGCACATGTGCTTTGATTCTAATTCTTTCATAGATCTTACTCCACTCCCAGCTCCCGTGCTCGTTAGTTTACCTAATTCTTTTTATTTATATGTTACACACATAGGGAGTGTATCTATTCAGCCATATATGATCCTTAAGAAGGTTCTTCATGTCCCTTCTTTCAAATATAACTTATTGTATGTTCATAAGTTATGTCAACAGTTCAAATGTTCTCTCAATCTAACTTCTTATGGGTGTATGTTACAGGTCCCTTTAATGAGGAGGGGACAAGCTTTTGGTGAAGTGAGAGATGGGTTATATCTATTGCAGCCTACTAGTAACATGTCTAGAGTTTCAAATCAAGATGTAGTTTCAATTTCAAAAGGAAGAAATTCCAATATTAATTCTAGTTCTGTTTCTTCTCTAGTACCTAAATTTGCTATTGTAGTTTCTGATGTAAGACTCTGGCATGCCAGACTAGGGCATTTACCCTTTTCAGCAATGAGAAATCTCAGTTTCATTCAATTTCCTTCAGAATTTGATTATGTGTGTAATGTTTGTCCTCAAGCTAGACTACATTTTTCCTATAAGTCATATCAAAACACATTATCCTTTTGAACTAATCTGCATTGATATTTGGGGACCATTTAGAACAACTACATACAATGGTTATAAATATTTTTTAACTGTTGTAGATGATCATACTAGAGGAACTTGGACTTTTCTACTAAGTTCAAAAGGAAATGCATTCTAAGTTTTGAATTCTTTTCTAACCATGGTGGAGAGACAATTTAATTTGAAAGTAAAGAGAATCGGGTCTGATAATGCTTTGGAATTAGGAAAAGGGACAGATGAGGCTGCTTTACTTGCTTCTCAAGGTATTGTACATGAAACATCTTGTGTAGCCACTCCTCAACAGAATGGCATGGTTGAAAGGAAGCATAGGAATCATTTGGAGATTGCTAAAGGATTGTTTTTTCAGTCAAAGCTTCCACTCCAATACTGGGGTGAGTGTGTTCTGACTGCAACCTATTTGTTTAATAGGTTCCCTTCTAGAGTTCTCAAGGGGAAAACACCTTATGAGATGTTGTTTGGAAGACCACCTACTTATGACTCCCTCAAGACTTTTGGGTGCTTGTGTTTTGCTTCTACTTTAGCTCACAGTAGAGGGAAGTTTGAGCCTAGAGCAAAGACTTGTATGTTTTTGGGATATCCTCAGAATCAAAGAGGATACAAGCAGTTGGAGATGAGTAGTAAAAGGGTCTTTGTTTCAAGGGATGTCAGATTTTTTGAAAAGTATTTTCCCTTTGCTCAATTGCCTAACTACTCCGCTCCCTCCTATTTTCCTTTAACCCTTATCAACTCAGATGTCCCAGCAGGATGATACATTATTTTCAACTTCACCTCCAGAATTCCCTCCTTTCAGTCCAAATCCAGCATTAACACCAAACCAACCAGGGCGGATGCATCAATGCTGAATTTATACTCTGATAACCGTGGTGCTTCCTTAGATCCGATAAGCCTGTCAAACCTACTTCTGTTCATCAGCCCCCGAGACCATTGACCTCGATCACTTCTTTTGTTGCTTTGTCCAGGGTTACGTCTCGATTCATTGATTATGTGGTTTCCATTATACGGTCGGTATCGGTCCCTGATCAGACCTTGTTCTCAATTGATATCTTTTGCCGTTTTGAGTTTGAGTCAATACATGCAAAGACCTTGTCTTTCACATTTTTCTGCTGCTTTGCGTGTCTTACAGTATTTGCGTGCAGATTCTGCTCAAGGAATTTTCTTATCAGCAGATCCTTCTTTTGATTTGCTTGCATTTTGCGATGCAGATTGGGCTGCGTGTCGAGATTCACGCAGATCTATGAGTGGCTTCTTTATTACTCTTGGGGGTGCTCCTATCTCGTGGAAGTCCAAAAAGCAGGTCTCCATCTCACTTTCTTCCGCCGAGGCGGAATACAGATCCATGAGAAAGGTTACTGCTGAGATCACCTAGTTGGTGCGTCTGCTCTAAGATCTTTCCATTTCTCCGACTCTTCCTGTCCCCGTTCATTCTGATAACCAAGCCGCCATTCATATAGCTCGCAATCCCGTCTTCCACGAAAGAACCAAACACGTAGAGTTGGATTGTCATTTTGTAAGGCAACAATTTTTATCTGGGCTTATTACTCTTTCTTTTGTCCCATTACTCTTTCTTTATCTGGGCCCATTACTCTTTCTTTTGTTGACTGGACACGTGGACACATCAGAGCCTTAAATCATTTCTTATGAAGACTGCATCTGGGCCATTGATTTTAGAGAAGCCAGCTGTGAAGAAGAAGGTTCCTCTAAATTTCTTTACGTGTTCCGCACATGTATATAGATAGGAAGGAATAAAAGTTGTTATACACATAGCCAATAGGATATTCACAAGTGTATAGGAATAGTTTTCTTTTTTACATTTCTTTTTACATCAAATACTTGTATAAATGTATTAGTGAACAGTGAATACAATCAAAGAAAATTTTCACACTTCATTTCTTCAGTTTTCTTTCACAATAAATTAGGAGCAAGCAACTAAAATTGAAAAAAATGAAATATTGATGTGTTGTTGAAAATTGGAGTAAATTTCATGGGTGGTCGCTCAACTTTGTGTTCATTACCCAAAAGTCACTTTTTTTCTTTTGTTACGTAAAAGTCATTCAACTTTATGTTCATTACCCAAAAATTAATTTTCTTTCTTTTGTTACACAAAAAATATTTGTCTATGTTCTAGTTATCACAATAATCACTTTGACTAAATTTTACAAACCTTTCACTTGAAAAGTCTATTATGCCCTTGATATTATAAATCATCTCATTTGTGTAATACATTCTATATTATATGCTACATAATATACTTTTACCTAGGTATTTTACTTATAATTAAAATAACTTAATATTATTTTATTTATTTATTATAATATATTCATACATTTAATTTTTTTTTTCTTAAGGTTATTTTAATTATATCTGTGGATTTGATTGAGTAGGTAATATTTCATGCTTATATTGTCTATTTCTAATAATTTTGATTAGTTTGGTTGAAGAAAATTAGGAAAGACCGTTAATGGATTATAACGATCCAGTCAAGATGTATAGTCAAATTCTAAAGATTTGTCAGGATTATTGTCAAATTTGGCAAAATTAATATAGTTTTTAGTAAAGTGAGGAACTGTTTGATAGAACACCTTATGATGATACAACATTTTTTTCCAGCTTGGGATAGTACTGCACGGCTGCACCTTATGGGGATTACTAGTTATTTATCTGTTACGCACGTGTAATCTTATTTTTATGTCGAGTAGGAATTAAATAATCAGAATTAATTAGAACCACATAATAATTAATGTAACTAAAACCACTAATGAAAATGTAATACTACTGCATCAAAATTATTCCCAACCAATGCGATCAACCAAACCAACCCTATATTTCCAATTTTAGATACGCAAAAATCACAAGGCCTTTCTAAATCTACTCTCTCTATCTCTTCCTTCTGGATTCTTCATCTTCTTCATCGTCATATCTTCCATTTTCCAATGTCTGCAAATACACATAGTACCCTCAACTCTCAACTTATGGGGCGTACTCTCCGAATCAAAGCGCATAATCAATGCCCACTCTCGCCATTTCTTAGCTCTTTCAGTTCTCTTCCTTTTGCCTCTCTCTTTCTCACTCATCACCTACCCTTCTCTTCAAATCACTCTCCTTCAATCCGGTTTCACCATCTTCCGACCCGAAAACACCCACCTTTCAGCTTTCCCAGATGACCCAACCCGGATTCTTATTCCCCTTGTATTCACTCTCTTTACTGTTCTTCTTTCAGTTTTAGCTATTGCTACAATCACCTACAGCAGGCTTTATGGTAGACCTGTTAAGCTAGTTTCATCACTTAAATCGGTTTTATTTTCTTTTTTTCCTATTATTTCGACCCTTTTCGTTTCAAATGCTGTTGTTGGGTTTATTACCATCTTTTTTGCATTTTTCTTGGTGTTTGTGGTTAAGGGGTTGGAGTTTCTTGGACTAGAAATGGTCTATGATTCATATTACTTCATGGGCTTGGTTATTTGTTTCGGTTTAGTGCTTGTATGGGTCTTGATTTGGCTGCAGGTTAATTGGTCATTAGCTTATGTGATTGTAGTAGTTGAATCTAAATGGGGTTATGAACCTTTGAGGAGAAGTGGTTATTTGATAAAGGGGATGAAGTTGGTTGCTTTATCAATAGTGTTGTTTTTTGGGGTTTTAATAAGCTTATTGGTGGTTGGTTGTTCGAGTTTTTTGGTTACTTTAGGAGAGGCAAGTGGTAGGTGGACGAGTTTTGGGGTTATATTTCAAATGGTAGTGAGTTCAGGATTTGCAACTCTGTTAATGCTTCAGAGTCTTGCTGTGAACGTGGTGTTGTATATGTATTGCAAGGCATATCGTGGGGAGCTGGCGTTTGAGATCGCGGAGGAGTTTGCGAGTCAGTATGTGTGTTTGCCTTTTGATAATGAGAAGGTTCCTCATCTTGTTTGTGTTGTTCAAGATTGAATGTGCCTAAGGTCAGTGAGATTATGTTAGGATGATGCAGTTAGTAGTTTGAAGAAGTAGTGTTTTGTTTTACTCGTAGCATGTATATAGTTTCTTGTTTGTTAGATAAATGATTGAAGATGTGTGTTACCTGTTGGCAATGTGCATCTTTATATGTAAAAAAAGCTTAATACTGTTATGAAATTTCCTTCTAGTTTTGCCACTTCTCATGTATCATCCTAGTATGAAATGTGAAGTTAGGTTGAATATTATGTCCAGCTTAGCTGCAGTGGTGTCTCATTATCTTGCTCTTGAGACTTGTGAGATCCAACTTGATTTGAAGTTGTGGAACAAATAAAGTGTACATTGAATCAGAAACAATTGAAGGGAGTCATGGCTGGTAAAGTTGACCTCATGTGACCAGGAGATCATGGGTTCGAGCCGTGGAAACAGCCTCTTGCAGAAATGCAGAAATGTAGTGTAAGGGGTTACTCTTTTATTGAATCAGAAACAATGAACTATCCTTGAATGGCCCCTGCTATTTCTCTTCCATGCGAATTGATCCCAGTTGAAAATCATGTTGCTTTAATAGTTTAACACAAAAAGAAGCAAAATTTAAGTTCATTGCTTCAACTTCTGAATACTTATATACAGTCTTGGAAATCAGAGGCCATGTTTTGTGTATAAAATCATCATGTATCCAATATCAGTTGTAAATCTGATATTGGAATGTCTGTAAAATTGGAGATGGTGGTTTTACTTGCATTTATATGATGTAAGGCCAGTTGCAAAGTGTGTATGATGAGAATAGGAATCCGCCTTGACACTAACAAGCTCTGTTTTCCTTTATTTTCTTCTCCTTTCAAGAAAGACGAATTTGACAGTGGTTTAATGTAAAACAATGAATATGTAGTTGCATACGTCTCATTGCAAGCACATATTTGGAAACTTCTCTGCCAATTGGATCAGAGATTTATAGAGGAAATTGAGTTCTAAATTCCCAAAAACACACGATTATATAGTCAAAGCGAATAGGCTGCCTTTAAAATCATCTCAAGCGCGGCTAATATGGCTATAAAGTTATTTCTTGGGGAAGTTCCTACCTAAGATGAAGAGCACTTATATAAAGTTACTACAGAAGGTGATTTCAAGTTGGCCAAGGTGAAGAGAAGAAAATGATAGAGAGATTACACGTGGAGCTCACCTAACCTATGTAATATCTAATAACTCGAGTCTTATGTCAGTCATAGAACGGCAACACATTTTGAGCACGCTTGTATTTTCTGCAGAATGTAATTGCATTATTCAATTGGATCCTAAAGGTAAAGACTTCAGTAATTTGATTGGATATTCCAGTCCAATCAATCAACTGAGTTACTCTTCGAGTTTGTCCTTTAAGGCAACGTAAGATTTGTCTAATCAATCAACGACATACATTTAACTAAGGATATTGATCACCTACGACTCTAGTAGTATAAAAAGTATAAGCACTCGTTGTAAATATAATCCGGTCTAAGAATTTGGAGTCTAATCCCATAGAGAATTAAGGTTTAGCTACAACTGTTTACTGTCACTAAGAAGACAAGTTCGAACAATTCCTAAGTAATAAATATTAAGATTCTTGTATCTAATTAACTAACAAATTAAATTAGTAGATTAACAACTAGGGATACTAAGGGTTAGAGACAAGATTAAGGAGGTCTAGAGTTATGACTTTTCCAATTGTCGGAATCCTTCCCTCTACGCCTCCTATAATTTCGCCTAAGTATTCTCTACCGATCGTGAGTAATTCGGGAATCGTAATTCTCTTCCGAGCATACCACAATTTACTAGACATATTATTCCGAACTACGCTAGCTGGCACTAATTCACCGCTCACTAAGATCGCACCAAGGTTTCGTTATTCCTAATCACACCTTTAAACCCTCTGTATTGATTCCTCACATACGTTAGGAGTGATGTTGTTCAACAACTACCTAAATATGTACCATTTTTCCAGCAATACACACTAAATAGGCATAGCAATTGAGGGCCCTTCAATCAACTAAAATAATCACATAGTTGAACAAAGAGAAAATCCAATGGCAAAATTATATTAAACGCAACAGAAAAATTATCCTTCAAAAGATTCCATCAAACCCTAGATTGGAAAGTTTAGCTACTCATAACCATACTAACAATCATGATAATAATTGAAAGCATTAAAATACAGATTAAGGAAGAACGGAAGAGAAAACGATTTGTTGCTTCCAAGTGTTCTCGTAGCCTTCTTGCCTCTCCAATAATGTCCAACCCTTTCTCAACTCGTTTGGGAGTATTTATATGTTAGGGCCGAAATCCCTCAGTCTAAATCCGGGTTGGAGTCTTTTAACCCGCGACTTTTAATTACCGGACTATAGACCTCGCGAGGCCAGGCTTATAGCGCGGTCAACCTGGCTATAGAGCTAGCTTTACTTGGTCTATAGAACGGTAAGGCAGGCTATAGAGCTGGCTTTACTTGGTCTGTAGCACGTATTGGGTACTTGATGCTTTTGTGCTTTTTTCCTGCATATTTGTCCTCTTTTTGTGCAACTTTCATTCGACTCTTTCTTCCGATGCTCCTACACATAAAATAACACAATTTAGCTCAAATGTCGCACAATTAATCACTAAACCAACAAAATATATGGTGAGTAATGTACTAAAAGTATAGCATTTTGGCCGAACATCAGATATATAAAGAAAATCGATAATTCGAGTCAAACCGGAAAAAAAATTATTTGTGGTTTGGTTCGATTTGGTTTGGTATTGAATAAAAAAAACGGACCATAATTGATTTGATTTGGTTTTAACTTAAAAATGTCAAACCGAAACCAAACCAACCCGATATTACATTTATATAATTTTTAAATATATTTATGGTAATGTAATTTATAAATATTTCTTAAACTTTTTCACATATTTATCTTTTAACGTATTATTTCAAACTTGGATTTAATATATTTGAATGGTGGATTTAACATTCTTGAATGGTTCAATAAGTTTCATAACCCATAAATATTGTGACTCAAATAAAGCTCAAATCAATACTAATGCTAACAAATAAAAATCAATTCAACACTAAAATTGACAATAACGTTGGATGTCTATTTTTTAGTTTTGAATTAGTTTATAAAAAAAAGTGCATAACTTAGTTTATTTTTTCCTCAGTGCTTAGTCCTATAACTAATAGTACTTATTTTAGCATGACCTATATAACACTTTTAGATTATGTTCATCTTCATTGCGACTTATTAATTAGCAATATTTGTTTTATGCGAATTTATTATCTTTGTTATTGAACATTTTAATACAATGTTATGACTCATCTCATATTACCATATTATTTTTCTTGAAAAATACAGCATATAGTTGGACTAAAGAAATATTTAAAACACAAGTCATATATTTTGTACTATGAAAACTTTATTGGAAAAAAAAACAAATAAAAACACTAGAAAAACCGAGATTAAAAAACTCAACTTCGTTGATTTGGTTTATAGATTTAAAAATTTGATACCACCCTACATTTGACTAATTATATAATCTTTTTCCACCAAGTATAAAGAATAGTCAAGGCAAGCAAGAGAACCCAGTGGTTTCTCCATAGAAACATTGAATGAACTTCAAAAAAATTGTAAGGAGAATTCCAGCTTCCAAGTGATAGCAGACAGAAGTGATCATTGAATGCTGCATTTGAGGACAAGAGAATGACAATCTTTTTCCACTAAACATTTACAGCACTTCTCTCTCACCCAAAAACCAAAACTTGAACTCAATGGCCAATGGAACAGACCAAGTTGAAGGTATATACTACTGGACAAACATCATCAACAAATTAAGAAATGTCAACAGATCATGCAACTTCAAGAGCTTACACAAGAATTCCGAGTACGTTTTCGAGGCTCAATGTTTCCTGATGTTAGACTGGCTTGATGAAGATGGTATCATCAATCTTCTGACTCGATCATCTTGTTGATCAGATCCAAAAAGAATGCTACTCCACCTTGTTGACCTTTGCACAATGCGAGTAGGGACTCGATCACTATCCTCTCCACCAGATGCCTCGTATCCATCACTAGTCGACCTAGACAGTGGAGTGTCCTTCTGAGGAGTCATTCCAGATGATAGGCCCACGAAACGCGTAGCTTCTTCAACACCGGACGATGACACCCGGAGTGGGTGAATGTCAGGAGAGTCCAAACTACTCTCGGGGGAAGAAGCAGCAACACCACCTGAGGACAGTCCTCGGCCTGTTCGGAAATCGCTCCGTGCTTCAAGCTGAAGTGGAGCCAGACTACTTAATGTTTCACTCATGATAGCATTTCTACTGTTTTGAGCTATATCACTAGGAATTTTACTCAAGTTTTCGAAGGGTAGCTCTGTGGGGAGTCGAACACGTTTACTAGCTCTCCTTCTATTGTTATCAGGCCTAGGCACCATGCGACGTCCACTGCTTCCTAAACTGCTATTTGTTTCAAGGGTGTAAGATTCTTTGTTTCTCACTACTGGATGGAGAATTTTGGATTTCTTCCTCGCTTCAGCAGCAGCTTTTGAAACATCCTCTGCATTCAATCGTGCTAATGTCCATGGACTGATCTTCACAGCAGCTGGATTCTTTTTCTTGATTGGTTCCTCTACCGTTGACCTTTTACCAAGTGAACTGACCGATACAGTGTCAGGAGCAACTACATCATACTGCAGGGAAACACCAAAATTAAAGGAAAATCAACATCTTTTATTCTTATAAAAGCATTAAGCAAACACTATCCATCTCAAGTTTAACTATAATCAGACCATATGAAATCCGACATTGTATTTCACTAACTAGACAATCCCTTAACCATTGTAACAACCACGCCCAAAACTGTTCAAGATTTGCTATCGGTCAAAGTGGATTACTATCCTCATGAAAATAACTTTGCAAGAACTCCATGCTGATAGCAAAAAGTTCCATTTTCTAGAAAGCCTTGGTACTTTTGACAACAAAAGAGTCAAAATCTATCAAGCTCAAGATTGGACATACTAGCTCTAAGGAGAGTCCACATCGAAGAACACTACTATTCAGAAGCAGGCAAAGCATTGACCACACTACCGGGTTAAGTGGAATTGAAGCTAAGAAATGGGAAAATAGGAACCACAACCAAATCTTGATTTAACTAGAAGACAATCATGAATAAGCACCACAAACTCGATAAAGGGCTTCTAACACCATGACCTTTTAGTGCTACTAAATTCCAGAAATTATCACAATTGATTCCTTGTTAAACCATACCTGATCCTCAACAAAAAGGCGAGGCGGTGTGCACCATGCTGCTCGATGGAAAGTATTGAAGGAGCTTGCACTGCTTAACCCAGTTAGGGAGCTTACAGTTGACATTTGAGGACTTTGCTGACCTGCAACTCCTTGTTGTTCTTGATCTCTGAGAGCAATGATGTAGTCGTAGGTGCTAATTCCCTGTTGACCAAGCAAACATACTGTCAGCTGATAAAAGAAGCCACGAGATAGGATCACCAGATGACAAAAGGCTTACCTTCTTTATGAGAAGTATGTGAAAGAAGAAAAGCTGAGCAAGTGGCAGGGTTGCTATCATGGCCAATATGGTACAGACTGCCTGTTACAATGTATAACTAACATCAGACACATTTCAGAGATAAAATTATACGAAGACAAATCTGTTTTCTTTTAAAATCAAGGCATAAAACAATTTGTGTAGATTCGTAATGTT
Organism: Nicotiana tomentosiformis; assembly: GCF_000390325.3. Classification (NCBI taxonomy): domain Eukaryota; kingdom Viridiplantae; phylum Streptophyta; class Magnoliopsida; order Solanales; family Solanaceae; genus Nicotiana; species Nicotiana tomentosiformis. The sequence continues at coordinate 60,457,078 of NC_090821.1, read as the reverse complement.
GAACACATAATTAAGCAAATAAAAGTGTGCTCTTTCTGACAACATAAACCTTTAGATGATATGGTCACACATTTTAACATGGTATTAGAGCAGACAGGCGTCCTGGTTTCGAGACTCGCCAGCCAACGCAAGAATATCCACGTGCTTGGCTTATGAAAAAAAATCAGGTCCACACGTGACGAGGCGTGTTGAAGACATAATTAAACTAATAAAATTGTGCTCTCTAACAACTTAAGCTTTTAGATAAGATGGTCACACACTTCAACACCTAATTTTCATTTTTAGCGCAAAAATATTGGTATGTACAGTTACTTCTTTTTCTGCTTACTACTCCCTTTTCCAAAATAAAACTATAAAAATGGCACGAAGGAATATGGGGTCCTGACATAAAGGCAAATGTAAGAATATATACTCACCACCACAATAACAAAGGGAACAAGGGAGAAACTGCTTCCCAATTTGGACGTGATTTCCGCAGAAAATTTCTTCTTCTCGATGAAGCAGTAGATCAGTACAAAAATTCCAGTTGACCACTGAAGTATAAGCTGCAATCTCAAGTCCAAAGTGCACAAACCATGTATAGACCTGTCAATAGTCAATTAAATGGAAAATGCACAAATATGAAATGTTTAATGTCTGGGGTGACTCTGACCGTGGGCAAGTTTTCTTCAGGAAACAAGGGAATAGAAAAAGAATCTTGGACCCAACATGAGAGGTTTTTCTATGACAGTTTGGAAGCGGGTCAAAACGGGTATGCAAATAACCAACCATCCTCCCTCCCACATAATGAAAAAGAAGTAAAGGAGAAAGGGGGCGAGGAAGGTCGAGGGAAGGAGAGATAAAGGAAGAAAGGACTGATTTAAAACCGAAGATGCTATTTCAATTTTAAGGAAACGGATACACCTTCAGACAGAAGACAATAATTTACTAGCCTGTGAGACTCATCACCTAACTTAGAATTCTTTAGAACTGAGTGTAAGCGCGCTTAAAGCTAGCAAAGAGTGCTAGATCATACCAGGAGGAGCGCAGAAACCATGAGCGTAAAGAACTTGCGATAGTTCCTTTTACCTATGCAGTTGTTCAGCCACTACAGAATCCAAAGAGAAAAACAATTAGGATGTTTTTACATATATGTAGACACGGACAAGCATCTACGCAAGATGTAATATGTTTCAGACCACTCAAGTTTGTCAAATACCCTGCAATGATGATCAAACTGATCGACGCACTTGTCACATACTCTACAATGCTTGCTGTATTTAAATACCTGCAAATGTCATCCAGCATTGAGTTATAACTTATGAACATATATTCCAGCAATCTCTCTAAAACAAGAACAGCTATATCAAGCTAAGCACATCCATTTTAAACAAAATCAGTTTTACACCTGATAATTTAACAAAAATGTTTCGACTTCATAATTAGAGGGTGATTCAACGACCCAAAAAATAATAACTAGTCGGGGCTTCTGAAGTTAGGAATTGTATTCTTGTTTTACAGGAACACACCTCTACTTCACACAAACTGCAGTAGAACATGCCGTCTTCACTAAACTGTTGCTGAGAAGATTCCTCATGTCTACCTGTGCAGTTGCAGATAAGAGCACAAGGTAGTAGAGCCAACAAGCCTCTTTGATGAGTAGCTGTAATTTTCTTTTGAGTTGCATTGTGATCTGCAGCTGGTTCAACTCCTTTATTGCTTTTTACAGATGCATTTTCTCCAATTGAAGCAGCATTAGCGTCCTGTATAGACGAATTCGTCTCACACCCTAATTTAGATTCTTTAAGTTGAACTTGTTTTTTGTTGTCTAGCTTCTTAATATACTTCTTGGATTTAAAAACTCCTGGATCAGCAGGATCAGCACCAGCACACCATATATACAAGCCAAACGCACTAATTATCTGGAGAAAACAAAGGATCACATTAACAAGACGCCTTCAAATGAAAACTTACATGGTGCAATAGCCAAAGTTTCGAAAGCGTTCACATATCAGGTTGTTGAGCATGTATTCAAGTCATGAAAGAATTAGTTATCACCAATCTCATTGGATAACTTTTTGACATTCTATAAGTTAAACGGTAATAGCAAAATCCAGTAGCTTTTTGAATTCTTCTTAATTAAAAATCAATATTGTGTTACGTGCTAATGTAAGACACAAGCCATTTCTCAGCTGCAATAGGTCCTGAACATCCAAAAATTTCAACTGCGGCAGCTCATCATGACTTCTAGAATAAAGAGAGAGAAAAATGAGAATTGTTTAATAGAAGAGTCCAACCCACTCCACAATATCAAGTTTATCATCTACTAGTACTCCTAGGCGCACCTGAGTCTTGGGAATGTGTTCAATTGAACCCTTCATTTTCAGCACAGATAGTAATTATATATGTGAAAAGCCAGAAAACAATTACTATAATATAATACTCCTATCAAATTCTGAACCCATATTTTCAAAGAACTAAGAACCTTGAACCTAATAAGTTGCTCAATTAAGTTTAAATTCTGGGTTTGCCTCAGCTTGAGCTGTTATTGCTTTTTTCCCTCTATTTTTTGGTTCTTACAATGCTGTTATTATATGTTTGGTCTCTGTTGTTGTTATTGATCTATTGTCTCTTTCCTCTTCTTGAACTGAGGGTCTATCGGAATCAGCTTCTCAACCCCGGGTAGGGGTAGGTTGTTGTTGTTGTTGTTGCCTCAGCTTGAGCTGTATCAAATAGAACTATAGGGTCTCCAACATTATGAATATTTTAAATCATACAAAGAGAACTACCTAAAGAAAGGAAAAGAAACTATGTATTGAAAAGCCACAGAACATAAGATATTTGTCAAAGCAGAGTAGAATCTAGAAAGTACAATGGAACGCATAGAGGAAAGATCTGTAACACTAGTTCACAATCAAGAACCAAGAGACAGCTAAAAGATAGATCTGAGTTCTTCATTGCCTTGACAAACAATGCATGTATGAAACATAACAAAAGAAGGCAACAGAATTTCAAAATGACTTACAAGAGGTGTATAAAGCCCCATCACAATATATTGAAACAATTTCTTCCCCACAAAAGGTGCAAAGAATACATAAAAAGCAAATCCCAATGCCAGAAATACAGCAACAGCTACCACCTGCAAAGATAAATACCTAAAATCAAACATATTTTGCAGAATTCCCAAATTAGAAACCAAGCAACTAAACTGTACACATAAATAGCCCCCCCAAAAACAAAATATAAAAAGTGAAAAAGTTGGAACCTGGAGAGGATGATAGGGAAGTTGCCATCCATGTTTCCTCATTGTGCTGATTGAATGTAGCAGCCAACAAAAACGTTTTCAAGAAAATGCAAAAGGGGGGAAGAAAAAGACTTGATTTTTGCTCTATTTCCTCTCTTGAATCTCTATTTTCTTTCAGCTCCCCACATTTTTCAAGGGAAAAACAAAAAAGATCAGTTTTTTTATTGTATTGCACAACTGAAAACCAAGAAATCTTGAATACCCATTCACTGTATATGTTTCATGAGATATGAAAATGGAAGAAATGGGAAGGGAGAAAAAAATAAGAAAACTACAAATAAAGGAAGCTCAAAGGGAAACAAAATACATGCTTGACTGACAGTGGAGTGTGGGGAAGGAGTGAAGGGATATGGCTTGATTGCTATAGGTAAGCTTTTGTCTAGTTCACTCAATCATAATCCACAACCCCATAAGCACAATGAGGTTGAAGAGAGATAAGAGCTTTGAGTCTTGAAACAAAATGGGTACTCATTATTTTCCTCTATTTTACTTCTCTTTAAAAAAAATTGTTTATTTGTGATTTTGTTTTTTTGGTTTTCTTGTCTTCTTGGGAAGAGAGAGGTCTCTTACAGTGATTGATCTGTAGGTGCTGTAACTGATGAGAGAGAAAGAGAAAGTGAGAGATCAAGAAGAGAGAGGCATATGCTGCTTTTGAAGCTTATTATTACCTTGCCAACCAACACAACCTGCTTTCACTTTTTCCCTTGTGTCTTCCATTTGCCTTTTGCCATAGGCAAAATTATGTGTCACACAAGAGGCAACATTAGCCAGTTGTATTTCTTTCTTCTTTTTAATGAGTTTAAACTGGTATTTGGACATCCATTTACTTCAAACTTACAAAAATAAGCTTTTGAAGATGAGATAAAAGAAAATAATTTTTAAAAGTTAAAATTATATTTGTATATGTATTTTACTTGAAAGAATTTAAAGTTTTTTTAGTAGAAAACTTCAAAAAATTCAAAAATTACTTTAAAGTTGTTTTTGGGATTTGAAGATTTTGTTTTCAAAACTTTATTAGTTTCCAAAAATTTAAAGAAATTATGTAGAAAAGTTCAAAAATTACTTTAAAGTTGTTTTTGGGATTTGAAGATTTTGTTTTCAAAACTTTATTAGTTTCCAAAAATTAAAGAAATTATGTCTGAATTCACACCAAAAATTAACCAATTTAATCTCATACTCCGAAAAAGTTTAAATATATTAAAACAAAAGATGTATAACATATTATTATGTGGTAAACATATATGATTTAAATTCTTTTTGAATTCCCAAGCAACCCTTCATTTATGGCTCTTCTAACACTTCTCCCTACCTCTTTTTTCATTTCTCTCTCTTGAGTCTTGTCTATTTCTATGGAACTTTTATCCAAAATGATCCTTGGAACTTTTTCATTCTTTATCCATTTCTTTGAAAATACTTTTCAATATTTCCTGTTCTCTCTCTTGGTGGAAATTAATGGGTACAAGTGTAATTCAAAATTGTCAGTTTTATGTTTTGTTTTTTACTACAAAAATAGATTTGAAGGTTCATGACTTCATGTGACGTTCACTAATTTAAGAACTTGGCAAAATACATATAATTGAGCAAAAAGTATAATTAAAAGTTTTTGCTCATAAACCATGGTAGGATATATAGTACTGTTACATAAAACAGTTCAGAAAAAATGTACTCACCCTCATTGTTTAGAGGATAATATTACACTAAATATCTTCGTTAAGTACCCCTCCGATCTAATTTAATTGATTTTTTAATTATTTTTACACATATTAAGAAATTCACATTTTAATATTTATAAATAATTAAATTGACCATATTAATCTTTCTTATCCTTTTAATTTGTTCATTGGAAATATGACAGATACTCCGAGACTCTTTGCTCCAAGTACAACTTAGGAAAAAAAGAAGTTAATTCCTTCTTGATATTTAAAAAAATTAAATATTGTAAACCAAAAAAAAAGCTAAAAAATTAATTAAAGTGGACCGGGAAGTAATAAATTGAGATGAGAATATGTATTAAATAATCACTCCCTACGGTCCACAATAAATGATTTATTGATTTTTTTTGTGGTCCAAAATATCTGATTTTTTCAGATTTCAAGAATAAATTAACTTTTTTTTTCCTACATTACCCTTGGAGTAAATAGTGTTGGAGTATGTGTTACGAATGTTTATGTGAAAAGATAGTAAATATTAATATGGATAATTTTATTGTTAATTAATGCTAAAGTAAAGATTTCTTAATCTATGTCAAAACAGTCAAAAGAATCACTTAGCGTGGATCGAATGGAATAAAATTCGGTGGTAATAATGTATGCAAACACAGAGTGTGAATAAGACTTAAAAAAATAATATTACTCTCTAGCTCTTTGAATGTATTTTGCCTTTTAAGCTCCTAGATTCTGTAATAACCTGAAAAGACAGGATTTATTGCATGCTAGTATTTGGAAGCATTAGAAATTTTAGTTGATAAAAGAATAAAATCTTGGACTTCTCAATAATACACTTGAAAAGGGAAGTAATTAAGCCTAAGATTAAAAGAGAATGAACTAGTGATCTAGTGGCTTAGCCATGTTGCCTAGGTCTATTGCTATGAGTTGAAAACAAATCATGCCAAATTGGCCTATGAGACTAATATGCTCAATAATTCAAGAAATTGACAAGCAAATTGAAATTGTTAATGAATCAAAAGTTTAAATTTAATGTAATATAATGTGGCAATTCTAATACTCTTGTTCGTTTTATTTTGTGTGATATTATTTTCTTATTAGTTTATTTAAAAAATATATATTATTCTATAAGGGGCATATCCATTACAATAAGTACGGGTTCACGTGAACCCAGTAACATTTGCTTAGACCCTATTTTGTATTAAAAAGTTCATTAATTTTATAAAAATATTTAGTTTGGAACCCAATTCATTAGTACGACTATTATTTTATATTAGTTTGAGAACGTGTAGGAACCTATAAGCTTAAAATCATAGATCCGCCTCTAATACAAATATTATGACATATTTAAGGGCACTAATTTTAAAAGTATTATAGCCACATAAATATTTTGGATGTTCATAGAGTTTTTTTTAAAAAAAATTATTCTTTCTTAAAACTTATGTAAATATGCCAAACAAATTGAAATAAATAGAGTATCTTTTTATCAAACAAGGAAAGAATTTAAAAATAATAAACAATGCAAATAGTCACCAATAGTTAGAAATTATTCCTATTGCTAATCAAACAACTACCTACTCTCGACCCTTTTTCTTTTCCTCCCGTCATCAATTTAACAAACTCTTTGAAAAGGAATTCCTTCCCTAAATTACTTAAAGAACCAAATTTGAAGTTAGTTAATGCCAATCATTATTAGGTTTTTCTAAATTTCTCTCTCTTTATGATCTAATCAACAACAATAATCCAGTATAATTCACAAGTGGGGTGTGGGAACAGTAGAATATACGCAGTCTTACTACTGTCCTGAAAGGGCAGAGAAACTATTTCCGATACACTTATGATCTAATCCCGAGAACTATTTTTTCTCAAATTGCTAATTTTTAAAATTTTCACTCTGCAATTAAAATGATAAAAATACAAAGGTTAATAAAAATAACAGAACTTTAAAGTTATCGTATACAATTTGCTCCATTCCTATTTGTTTGACCTAATTTGTTTCTCGATAACCATGTTTCATTTTCATACCTAACTAAATTAATTAAGTATTTCATATTTTGGACAGAAAGAAAATAAATTTAGAATAAATTAAAATTAACTTAGTTTGAACACCATTCGCGTGACAAAAATATATTAAAGAAGTCTTCTTTCTACCGAGTTTAATAGCCTGTTTGGCCAAGTTGGAATAATCAGCTTATTTTGATAAATATTTTTTTCAAAAGTGCTTTTGAAAAAAAATATTTTTTTAGAGAAACAACTCGTGTTTGGCTAATCACTCTGAAAAGCATTTTTGAGCAATAATTTGTGTTTGGCCAAGCTTTTCATAAAGTGATTTTTAAGTATCAAATTACGAATAATGACATGAATAGATTACTTAATAGTTAATATTATAAGTAAATAAATAGTCTTAAAAATTTGTTATTACATACAATAATTAAATCTTTTCATTTTATTTAAATGAAAAAATAAAAATAAAATTTAAAAGAACTTAATTCTTTTAATATAAGTTAAATATATTAAAAATCATTCAACAAATATAAAAGCATTCACCCCTAAAGTCACTATATATTAGAAAACTATACTAAAAATAATAAAAAATATTTATACATTAATATCATAAGTATTAGGTTTAACGGTTATTTTGGTATATACTATATTTTGTTAAGGGTATTTTTCGTAAGAAGAAAAGTCAAAACTGCTTCTGCTTTTGGGAAGAAACTATTTTTTTGCTTCTCAGAAACTGTTTCTGCTTCTTCCCAAAAGCAATTTTTTTTCTCAAAAAAATTTTGGCCAAGCACCTCAAGTTAGGGGAAAAAAATGCTTTTGTGAAAAGAAAAGAAAAACACTTTTGTTCTATTGAGAAGCTTGGCCAAACAAGCAATAAATTTCTTTAGAAGCTTAAACCTAGTACAACTGTAATATTCTCGTCGGTCCAAAATGATTATCGTTTTAATCAAATTAATTTGACCCAAAATAAATACTAAGTACTATCTTAGAAACCAAAAAATATTAATTATATTTTTCAAATCTATTCTTACTCCAAAAAGATTTCTACAACTTTCTAAAAGGTTAAAGAGTCTAAGGAAGGATAAAGACTAATTAGAGAGCGAAAAGGGTTACTTAGTTATATAATTCTTAGGATTAAAGTTATTAAATTAAACTATTTTTAATAGGTATGTCAAACCTTAAGCAACACTTATTTTGAATATAAGGAAGTATAAATTAAAGTTTAGATCTCACAATCATTCATAAAAAGAGTCATAGCTAAACGTAAACGAACTTATTGTCGAACTAAAATGAATATTTAAATGTATTTTGAAATAACAACTTAAACTTCGAGTTGGCAAAAGGTCAATTCGGTGCATAATATATTTTGAGTTCATTCAGATTTCGAAAAAGAATTATACCTCAAGAGATGCCTTAAGGTTGCTTTCACGCCAACTTAGGCCACATTTGTCCATAAAAAATTTTTTTTTTTTTATTTTTTGTAAAAATGCGTTTGTTCATAAAATTTTATAAGTATTTAGAAATTTTTTAAAAATTTAAAAGGAATTTAAATTTTTTTTTTCTCCTCACAAAACTGCAATATTTTTCAATTGAAATGCATATACAAATATAATTTCAAATTCGAAATAATATTTTTTAATTTAACTCCAAATACTATTTTTTTTTAATAAACGCCTACTTAAACTTCGAAAAATTAATACAAAAACCATTAGTTGAAAAAAAAAAAAAAAAAACTAGAAGAACGAGAAGACGGGGAAAAGGGGAGGATGTTGTGTACTTTTTTTTGTTTCGATAAAATACAAAGGAGAAAAAGGGTAGCAGAGGGAGACTTGAATCTAGCTTTTCTATACAGAGACCTGTCTTTTTGGCAGCTTCTTGTCAGTTCCATCGTGTTTGATGAGGTTTTCTTCTTGATACACTCGAAATCACTTTTATTTAATCATTTAACTATCCCAAGTCAAGACCTCTCACAAGAATTATTTCTCCTCTTCTTTTCTTTTCTTTTTTTTAACTTTTTTCTTTTTGTTTCCGACTACCGTCTTTTGGTATTGTTTTATACAACATACCCATAGTGTGAGATCTAAAGAATATAATGTACACATATTTTATCCTATCTTGTGAAGGTAAAATGATTATTTTTTTTTTATAGATACTTAATTTAAAGAAAAACAAATTCAGCGGATATTTTGGTATTCGTTTGTGGCTCAATTAATCTGTATTCACAATAAAAAATTCATTTTGGAATCTATTAAAGGTGACTTTCTCCCGATTTTAAATCAAGACTTCTAGATAAAGATAAAAAAATTACTCACTATTCTACTATAACCTTTTTCTCTCATTTTCGTTCTAATTTGTGTGATTTTTTTCATTTTAGTTAATCATGGATACTTTTCAAAAAATACTTTTAGAAAGAAACTATTTTTTTCTGTTTCACAAAAATTACTTATACTTTTACTCAAAAATATATTTTTCCTTCTAAAAGCCTGACCAAACAACTTTAGAAAAAACAATTTGACCCAAAAAGATGCTATACTTTAAGCGCTCCCCTCCCCCCACCCCAAAAAAAAAAGCAGTAAGTGAAGATATTAAAGAGGATATTTTTTACTATTCCAATTTATGTGTTACGTGTTTGACCGAGTATGGAGCTTAAAAAATAAAAATTGTGTGGCTAGAAATCATATATCTTGAAGAATAAAAAGAGAAATTTAAAATTAATATTATTAAATATAGAAATATGTTATTTTTTTACAAATTATTTCTCAACAAAAGTACTTTTACAAAAAATACTTTTGAACCAAACACTTTTTAAAATAAACAGAATTAGCAGCTTGGTCAAACATACTATTACTATTCTACTACAACTGTTTTCTTCTTATTTTTTTCTCTTTAATAGTTTCACTTACTTTTTTTCTTTTTCTTTCAAGCTAGTAGTTCTTGCTTTTCTTCCTAAAACGTGCTTGAATATATCCAGACAAAATTGATATTGTTATGAAAATATTATAGTGAATGTTCATTTATTACTCCGTTGTAGATAATTTTCCTGAAAAAGATTATCCATTTAGTATTCCATTAAAGTTTATCTACAAGCAGCTGATGCATGCAGGTTACAAGCAACTCAATGAAATTACTTGCAGTAGCTTCTTATTAAACAGGTAGGTTGCGGGCGACTCATACAGATAGCTTACAAGCAGCTCAAGAAAAGCCTCGCAGCTGCTTCCTGAAAAGTCTCGTAACCGCTTCATTTCTTCTATAAATAGAGAAAATTCCAGTTCACTATGTACATCATTTTGAAGTTGAATAATATAGCAATCTCTCTCTATACTCGTCTTTGGTTTATTTACTTTATAGTTTTTATTTTATAACATGTTATCAGCACGAGACTCTGCCATCTCGAGCAAATACTTTGAAAGTATCAGAGTGTTCATCTCTGATGCAAGGCGGCACTTTTACATCCGTGGTTAGATCTTGTTCATTTTGAGCATTATAAGGCATATTATATCCTTGAGGTGGTGAGTTTTTCTTCTTAACAGTAGTGATGTAGATATCACTTACGTCTAGAGTGGCCAAATTTGTGTAAAGTAATTTGAGCCATTTGCTTATATTTGGTTTAATATCTTTATCAAAAATTGCTTGGTTATGTGCTACGTATATAATACCTATTTTGGTTTTTGTTTTTTTCCTAATTATCTTAATAAGTGATTACAAAGTGGATAACATTATTAGATTCACTTAAACTCCAGCAGAGTTTGCAAGAAATATACAACCATCAGAAGTGGTTATGTTTTGTATATCTCTTTGTTACTAAATTTTGTAAACACTAGAAGTAGAATATGCCTATGACCACCACAAGTGATAATATAGGCTTGATATGGTTACAATGAAGATAAGTTAAAGAAAATTTATCTATATTACATACATACATCAATTTGCTCATGAAGTAGCAAATATATTAAAAGAGGTCAAACGACATTACAATTTAATGTGGTTATTGCACGTTCAGATAATTATGTTCCATCTCCTGAAGGAAGAGAGGTTTTGATAATATTAATCCATTCCCCGAAGTGAATGTGACAATATTAATAAAGCTTATAAATATGAACTCGCTCTTAATGTAAATATATTAAGATTCATCTCCAGAAAAGGTAATATGATTGAGAGAATATATACTCAATATTTCGTATTTTAAATTTGCTCCTGAAATAGTAAAACAATTGAATTTTTCTCCTGAAGCAGGAAAATATTATGAAACTGTGTCTTTTTGTGCTTAAATAAAATAATGAGCTATTCAATATTATTTTTTAAGCATATTTTCATTCCCTAGAGCGAATGAAGAAATACCACAACTCATCCCCCCCTCCCCCCCGAAGAGCTAGAATAACAAAGGATATAAATATTATTTTTGTGGCATAAAAATCATTGATGCACGTACCTGTTGTACGTAAAACATCTTGGATAATTTTATTAAGTATCATTCTAAGGCAAAAGCATTATATAGAATGCATTCTACTACAACCACATTAATATATTATGGTTAGTTATTGAGTTCCCCGACGAAAATAACAACTCGTGTATCTTTCCTTAAAGGATGCAATGAATATGTGGTTGCCGCATTGATACAAAATATTCAGATGTTAATGATATTTCTCCTTGAAGGATATATTTTTCACAAAGTTAGTGGTAGAAATATTACAATTCTTAATTTTTGTCAATTACTAATTTAGAATTGGCTTTATATTGTTCATTTGATTATGATTTTCTCTCGTGACACCAGAAGTGTGTGAGCAATATTTGGTAGTACAATATTTATCAAAAGCTCCTGAAGAGCTAATTATTTATCTAGAATGCACGTGACACAAGTAGTGTCTGAATAATATTTGATTGTGGACAATAAATCGAAGGCCCCCGAAGAGCTTATTTATCATTATTATGGTCAAAATATATGTTATGATAAATCCGAAGTTTACTAATACAAATGATAATCATACTGAGACTACAAATGAATGAGAGATTGAAAATCTTCATGTTTTCACAATCATAGGAGGTAAATATGTATGTGAGAAGTTACCCGCCTTATTCTTCAATTAGTACTACATCACGTAGCAGTCACAGTAAATCAGAAATTTTTACTGAGCCAAACGTAGCTACAGTAAATCAGAAATTTACTGAAAAGTAACCACAGTAAATCAAAAATTTACTAAAATATAACACATGCCATAATAAACTAGTAGAAGTTTTTATTTGCCATCTGATTTAAATATGATGAGCTAATTGAGAATTTTGATAAGTATATATTGGAGAACTAGAAGATTTTTCAAGAATTCTCTTGTGTTACTTGTTTTCATAATAATATGATTATACTAGCTAAAGTTGGGACTAAGACCCCTAATTCTGAAATATATAAAATGTGAATATGGGCACATTCACCTATCATGTGAACCACTTATAGATGCATATATGAGATGGTTACATGTGCGATTATTGTCAACTGCACTTTGGCATTTGAAATTGCTTTTCTCAATTAAGAGCATAATTTTCAGATTATGAAATCAAGACAGTTCATCTTGATAATGCTAGTTTATATCCAAGCTGGTCTAGCATTGAATACCTCCTATTAATAGCTAAACTATTGCTTATGAGAATAAACCTTCATGTATTGGTCTAAAATTTTCTAAATTACATACAACAACACTTGTATCCATCAAACCAACACTATATGATAAGTCCTCCCCTCGCAATTGGTTTAGGATTAGAAACCAAATATTTTTACTATCTAATAACTTTTGATGCGTGGTATATGATTAATTTTTCTACCACAAAGCACAAAGATAGGTTTTTCAAAGAAGATTTGGGATATATGTTAGTTTTTCTAACATTAGGGGGGTGAAATAAGCAGTTAAAAAATATGTTATATGAATCGAATTATCATTAGTGTGATCCTCATTCAGAAGATAATTCAAGTCAAATACCAGAAGAATTTGTTGATCCAAAATAAAATATCATAATTCATTTGCAAATGCTCCTATTAAAATTAAAGTCTCTGAAGGATAGAGTTTATTGTATGCATGAAGCGTGGTAGACCAATCGGTTCCAAAGGTAACAATCCTTGAAAAAGATAGGAGCAATTGATCAAAATGGTCATAATAAGGAGCAAATAAGCTCTAGAAGAGCACATGGCATAACATTTCATGAAACTCTAGAAGAAGTTTAGGTACTTAAAAATAAAGAAAGTGATGAGATCTCAACAAGTTATGTCGCTTGCGAACCGATACGAAATGATCGTCAACAGTTTATTTGATGCAATATAGTGTACAATATTGTAAAAGTTTGTGAGGATCGGACCTGCAGTCCAGACACCTGAAGATGTCATGCCATTTAAATGCAAGTCATAACCTATATGACTCATTTGATAAATCTCTATAAAGATCCCTGAAGGATTTAAAATGCTTGAAGCATATAGTTCAAAGTCTCGAAAAATGTACTCAATCAGGTTACAAAGGTCTTTGTACGATTTGAAGAAATCTGGGCGCACGTGGTATAATCGCCTAAGTGAATATTTGCTGAAAGAAGGTTACGTAAGTGATGTTATTTATCCATGTATTTTTATAATGAAAATGTCATCAGAATTTGTTATACTTGTTGTTTATGCCGATGACATAAATCTTGTTGGAACTCCAGAAGAGCTCCAAAAGGCAAATTGAACATTTAGTAGATAAAATCTTTATCCATCAATGTGCCTATACCGAAAGGTTCTTAAAATACTTTTACATAGACAAAGCACACATATTGAGTACACTAATGGTTGTTTGATCACCTGAAGTGAATAAAGATTCGTTCCGACCTCCAGAAGAGGATAAGGAACTCCTTGGTCCTGGAATATTCTATCTTAGTGCAATTGGTGCACTTATGTATCTTGCTACTACTACAGAGCCTGGCATAACATTTTCTATTTATTTACTAGCAAGATATAACTCTTCTCCTACACGGAGACATTGGAACTGAATTAAGCATATATTGCGATATTTAAAGGAAACTCTTGATATGAGTTTGTTTTATGCAAACAAAGGTAGTGCAAATCTTGTTGGTTATGAAGATGCAGTTATATATTTGATCTTTATAAAGCTCGATCCCAAATCGGCTACGTGTTTACATGTGGAACAAGTAGGGAATGTCTGTGGTTGAGATCAATGATTCATTTCATTCGAGAAAATGTGGTTTGGAATGTGATAGAAGACCCATAATTTTATACGAAGACAATGCTGCATGCATAGTCCAATTGACGGGAGAATTTATAAAAGCAGATAGAACGAAGCACATTTCACCAAAATTATTCTACACATATGATCTTTAGAAAAATGGTGGCATTGATGTGCAACAAATCAGTTCAACTGAAAATCAGACAGATTTGTTCACCAAGTCTTTGCTAGCTGCAACCTTCAAGAAGATGCTATACAAGATTAGAATACGGAGACTTAGGTATTTGAAATAACATCTTTATTAGGGGGAGTAAAGTATGCAATGGTACTCTTTTTTTCCTTGCCTAGATTTTTTCCATTGAGTTTTCCTGGTAAGGTTTTTAATGAGGCAACTTGCAATGTATATTATTAGTGTACTCTTTTTCCTTGACTAGAGTATTTTTTCACGGGATTTTTTCTAGTAAGGTTTTAACGAGACACTTAATAACGAACATCTAATTGGAAGTGTTATGAAAATATTATAGTGGATGTCCATTTATTACTCCGCTGTAGATAATTTTCCTGGAGAAGATTATCCATTTAGTACTCTATTGAAATTTATCTACAAGCAGCTGATACAGTCAGATTGCAAGCAACTCAATGAAATGACTTACAACAGTTTCTTATTAAACAGGCAGGTTGCGAGTAGCTCATACAGACAGCTTACAAGTAGCTCAAGAAAAGTCTCGCAGCTGCTTCCTGAAAAGTCTCACAACTGCTTCCTTTCTTCTATAAACAGAGGAGATTTCAGTTCATTATGTACATCAGTTTGAAGTTGAATAATATATCAATCTCTCTCTCTATACTCGTCTTTGATTTATTTACTTTATAGTCTTTATTTTATAACAGATATATCTATTTCCTTTTTCCGAGCTATGTATGAATCTTGAAAAGATAAGGCATTTAGTGTTTGCTAACAATTTTTAGTCTACTAATTAAACCAAACACTCTTTGTCCAAATCAACATAATTATAATTTGATCTATGATTGAGTAGATCAAATTTCTTTAGTTTTCAAACATGGACAACATTTATTTGTTAAGAACAAAAACAATAGGTTCAAGGAACCATGTGAAACGTACTATCTACCAACTCTTTATAAATAAAAATATTTTCTTGTTAAATAAATTAATTTAGTTCACCAACTAAATGGTAACTAGGACAATTGTATAGATTAACGATAAACTTTCCTCATTTGATTTTTCAGTTTATTATTTACTTTGATCCATTTTATCTATCATTTAAAATTTTTGACGCACGCACTATGAAAATCATTTGATAGCACTAATCGGTAGTCACAAGGTGTATTTAATTAAGCTTTCCTTTTTCTTCTGTAAATAAGTAATTGATAATTATATGCCTTTTCTCGAGTAATAAAGGTGACTATATATATATATATATATTGAATTTTTTTTAACTATTTCATATGTTTAATTTCTTATTCTTCGAGTTACTTTAGTTGATTTTTTGGCCTAGCTTTTTTACGGTCCAAAATATATGATTTTCTCAAATATCAAGAAGAAAATATCTTTTTTTTTTCAAAGTTGTCATTGGAGTAAAGAGTCTCATAGTATGTTATATTTTTCGGTAAACAAATTAATGAGATGGTAAAAGTTAATATGGTCTATTTATTATTAAATAATATTAAATAGTGAATTCCTTAATATATGTGAAAATAAATCAATAAAATAATTAAAGTGGACCACAGGATTCCTTAGTAAAATTTTATAACCCAAAAAAAAGGAAATGTATTTAAAATTTATTTTAAATGTCAGACATATATATGGCATAATTAAATGTAACAATAAATAATGCGTACATGTGGAGTATAAGCCAGAGAGGACGATAAGGACTCGAGGAGAATACAGACTATCGCAATAACTACAACCATATGTCTTCGTTAACGTAGTGACCCTTTTTACACATTTTTTTCTGACACTTACTTTCACCTATGCATTAAATCACTACAAGCACACATGCAAGATCCAAAGGACAGGACAATTACCCCCCTCAATTTGCAGTCAAAATGTAACGCCAATTCTATTTGAAGAATTAATTGAAATAACAGTTCACCCAACCACTTAACTTAAAAATAGTCGATGAAGGTATAATATATACATAATTTATATATTATGTGTATATAATTATGTATAATTAATGTATAATCTATGTATATGACTAAAAAAAGTAAACAATGAATATAACCAGTTATTTGTGTAAAGATCCCATTCTATTTCTACTTTATAAGTTTAAAATTATTATTTACAAGGCCATGGGCTAATCTGTGCTCTTTGAGCTTTTCAAACTTTAGCAAACTGAAACATCCTAGAAAGTCCTTAAGAACAAGAAAACCAACTAAAAGGCTATTCCATAATTGATTTTTGTTGTGAGTCGAGGGACTTGGCTGATACCAAACTCTATAAAATATTTTTCTTCGAGCGAGTGATCTTTCTATCTTTTTTGTCATTTCGATATGACCAGAAACTTATAGAATATCTAATTTGGATAATAGGTAGAAGAAATATTAGCTAGATCATTTGCTTTTAATACGGAAGAACCCCTTTCTATTTTACGTTACCAATAAAAAGCGGTCAACCGAAAAAAATAAAAATAAACACCCGTTTTAAAAAGATGCATTTGCCCAAGAAATGTACTACATTTCGTTCATATATCTATTTTTTATTTCTTTTGTTTCAAAATAAGTTTTGTTTTAGTTAAGTCAATCTGATCCAAAATATATATTGTTTTTAAAAATCAATAACGCATTAGGTTTTTTTTTTTGCTTCCAAATTTACCATTCCTCATACATGATCTAAAAAATCAGATGAAAACTCACGGCGTATAGGCTTTTGTATCGTCACTTGTAGGCTCTGCAAAAACTTTTTGCTACTTCATACAAATAAATACTTAGTAAAACAATTATAGTATTGTGTTTTGGCACTTAAACTAGTGCTATATTTACACGTGCTAACCAGTTAAGGGAAAAATGATGCTGTTAGTTCAAACAGTAAGGCATCATTAATTTGTACTAATTTATTACATACTACTATTGTCTTTATCTTGTTTTTCTATTTCAATTTTATATAGGAGAAGTCATTACATTTACAGGGAAAACATTTGTCGTATAAGTGATTGTGATATGACCATATCCTAGTGGGTACCAAACCTTCTCTGCACTGCACTGCACTGTCAATATCAAAAGAATGATGTTTTTTGTGGTATAATCTTAATTTACTTACGTTAGCTGGGTAATGTCAAAAGACAACAGTAAACATATGATAATCTAACAAAAAAGACTCTTTGATGATTAGTTGAGCCATATTTAATGTATTAACATAAAACAATCAAATGTAATAACTAAGACTGTATATACTATCAAACATCTCTATAATAGTTATCCTCTATAACAATAATTTACACAATTGGGGCAGTGGAAAAATTCATAGCAAGTCAATGGAAAATAGCAGAGAAACCAAGGGTATATTATCACAATAAGGGCTACTTTCTTATTCATTTCCATAATATGGCGGACCGGAATAGAGCTATATCATCAGCCCCAAATACCATTAACAACAAGCCAATAATTGTGAGGGAATGGACAACAAATTTCAATTTCAAGGAAGAAATGTTGCACACACTACCATTATGGGTAAGATTCCCTAATTTACCAATGAATTATTGGGGTGTCAAGTCTTTAAGCAAAATTGCTAGCAGTCTTGGTGTGCCTATCTATGCAGACGATTGCACTACTAGAATTGATAGGATTTCCTACGCAAGAGTGCTCATAGAGATAGATATCACAAAAGAACTTCCGGATAAGATAGTAGTAAGGGATCAAAATGGAAGGAGTTTTGAATAGGAAGTGACCTATGATTGGAGACCAGTATACTGCAGCACATGTCTACAACTGGGGCACACATGCCACGAGAAGGAGAAGTATGAACAAGCAAATAAGAAGCCCAAACAAGTGAGGAGGAAAGCCCTCAAATTCAGGCATGAATGTCAAGCAAAATGGGTAATACAGGATGAGAAAAAGAAAGGAATAATGGAAGCAACAAAGAAACCAAATGAAGAACCAGGAAAGCATGCGAGTATGAAGGTAGATGACAAAAATATGAATGAAGGATGGATAGAAGTGAGGGGCAAATCAGTAGCAAGAGTCAAGCAATGATGAGTCTGAATGAAAACATGCAAACCAGAAATGGTTTTGATCCACTGGAAGCAAGTGATCAGCAGCAGATTGCACAACCAAGCGTAGCAATAGAAGTGGGAGAGTGTAGTGTGAGCAGAGGGGAGATACATCAACAACCTTCTAGTGTACGATGAAATTAATCACATGGAATGTTGGAGGGCTGAATAAGTTGTATAAACAAAAGGAGTTAAAGGAATTTCTAAAAATAAATAATGTAGGTATTATCTCAATCGTGGAGCACAGAGTAGTAGAGGAGAATGCTAAGATAATTATAAATAAAATAGCCTCCAGTAGGGTTGGTGCCATAATTATGGCACAAGCACAAAAGGAAGGATTTGGATTCTATGGGATACAAACAAAGTTAAGTTTACAGTAGACTATACACATACACAACTAATACATGGACAAGTATGTGTATGGGACACAAACATAAAATTTAGTTTTACAGCTATATATGGTTTACTTACAGTAGGTGATAGGAAAAGTCTATGGCATGAATTAAGACAACTACATAATGTGCAACATGAACCATGAGTTGCAATGAGAGATTTTAATGCGGTGTTGACAGAAGAAGATAGAATCAATGAGACTCCAGTACATGAAAATGAGACTGTTGACTTTAAAGAGTTTATCCAAGACTGCAATATGGCTGAATTAAGAAGTGTTGGATCACAATTCACTTGGTCAAACAATACAGTAAGTAACATGATAGATAGAGGGGTGGGAAATGCAGAATGGATGCTTGCTTACCCACTACTGGATATAGTAATCATGGCTCCATATTTCTCAGATCATGCTCCATTGGCAATTCAATTAACAGAGAAACAAAGCAAAAGTTATAGACCATTCAGATTTTTTTAACTTCATTGCGAAACATGCAGAATTTCAACAAAGTGTGGAGAAAGGATAGAATAGTATCAACAAGGGAGATCACATGGAGAATATATGGGGCAAACTGAAAAAGGTCAAGCAGGAGATCAAAAAAATCAACACAATGCAATACTCAAGAATAGGGGACAAGATAAAGAGTTACAGACAATAATTAATGAAAGTGCAAGAGGATCTAAGGATGCAAGAAAACTCCAATGAACTCAAATAGGCAGAGAAAATGATTAGAGAGAAGATGGAGAAATGGGTACTAATTGAAGAAAGTGTAGTAAAGCAAAAATCCAGGAATCAGTGGCTGCAACTAGGGGACGACAATTCATCCTACTTTCTTGCAACCATGAAAAGCAGAATGACACAAAATAATATCAGAACCCTAGTAGATGATCGAGGTAATCTGATAGAAGGGGAAAATGATATACAGGAGCAAATTCTTGGGTACTACAAACAAATCCTAGGAGAAGCTGCTACTGCACTACCTGCAATCAATCCACAAGTCATGAAAGATGGCCAGTGCTTGACCAGAAAAATACAATTAAAGCTGATTAAACCAGTATCCGAATTGGAGGTAAGGAATGCACTCAATGATATAGATGACAACAAGGCTCCAGGATATGACGGATTTAATGCTATATTTTTCAAGAAAGCCTGGAATACCATAAGGACAGAGATAACAGAGGTAGTGATATAATTCTTTGATACTAGGAGAATGTATCTGCCTATTAATTACACCACAATCACTCTAATACCAAAGGTCAATATTCCTTCTACTGTCAAACAATTCAAACCCATTTCTTGTTGCACTATAGTGTATAAACTGATATCAAAGATCTTAACCAAGAGGCTACAAGGAGTTATGGATTACCTAGTTGATCAGAATTAAGCAGCCTTTGTCCCAGGTAGAGTGATCTATGATAACATTATAATTAGCCATGAGCTAGTTAAGGGATATAACAGAAAAAGAGTTTCTCCCAAGTGTATGGTGAAAGTAGACATGCAGAAGGCATAAGACTTATTAGAATGGCCTTTCCTGAAACAAGTACTCAGTGCTATGAACTTTCAGGACTTTTCATAGAGTGGATAATGACATGTGTTAAAACTGTATCGTACTCGATCATTATAAATGGGAAACCTTGTGCACCATTTCTAGCTAAGAAGGGTCTAAGACGGGGGGGGGGGGAGGGGAGGGGCCCAATGTCCCCTTTTTTGTTTGTGATTGCCATGGAGTACCTAACCAGAAAACTTAAAACTCTACAGAGAAATCCATATTTTAATTTTCATCCAAAATGTGCAAAGATGCAGATTATACAATTGAGTTTTGCTAATGATTTGCTCCTTTTCAGTAGAGGAGAAGTGGGATCAATACGATTGCTCATGGATTGTTTCAATGAATTCTTAAGGTGTTCTGGTCTGATAGTAAATAAAAATAAAAGTTTCATTTACTTTGGAGGTATCAGTAGAGAAATGCAAGATGAGATACTAGCAGCATCTGGATTTGCCAAAGGGGAATTGCCAATCAGATATCTTGGAGTCCCGTTGAGCTCTAAACGAATTTCAATAGTGCAATGCCAATCAATGTTAGAGGAGATGATAGAGAGGATTACTTCATGGACTACAAAATTCCTGTCATATGCTGGATGACTTCAGTTGATAAAGAATGTACTCTTCTCAATTCAAGTCTTCTGGTCACAAATCTTTGTGCTATCAAAGGTTAAGTTGATAGAAGCAACATGGAGAAGTTTTCTATGGACAGGCACATCTGATATATCAAGAAGAGCACTACTAGAATGGGAGAAAGTATGCTGGCCAAGGACAACAAGAGGATTTAATGTACTACATCTGGAGACCAAGAACAAGGCTGCTGTGATTAAATTATTGTGGAACTTAGGCACAAAGAAAGATAAGATGTGGGTAAGGTGGGTCCATATATACTATGGGAAAGGAAGAAATATTTGAAAAATTTAAGTCAACCAAGCTTCTTGGGTTCTAAACAAGATACTAAAAGCTAAAACATATTTGTCAAAGGCAGGGTTGTGCATCAGTGACCTACTGAAAATGAATTCATATTCCATAAAAGTGATGTACCATCAGTTGAGAGAAGACTATCCTAAAATGTCATGGAGGAAACTTAACTTATAACAACTATGTTGTACCTAGGTGGGATTTTATACTAAACCTAGTACTACAATCAAGACTACATACCAAAGACAAGGTAGCAGGTTGGGGAACGATGATGGATCAAACATGTGAACTCTGTAAGGAAGAAAATGAAACCATGCAACATCTATTTTTTGAATGCAAGGTGACTAGAGAGGTTTGAGAAAGGTTATTGAAATGGCAGGGGATTCAAAAAATCAGTAATGACATGGGAGGAAGAAGTGGAGTGGGCAACAAAGGAAATGAAGGGGAAAACACCAAAGGCAAAAGTATATATAATGACATTAGCAGGCTGCATCTACTACATATGGACAGAGAGGAACTCAAGAATATTAAAGGCTAAGTCTCAGCATGTAGAGGGGATACTTGGATCATTAGTTCAGGACATCTTTCAGAGAGGCAACAGGAAAATTAAGATAAAATATAGATTGAGAGAGCTTAATAGTTATCCATAGTGTAACAACAACAACAACCCAGTATAATCCCACTAGTGGGGTCTGGGGAGGGTAGTGTGTACGCAGACCTTACCCCTACCATGGAGTAGAGAGTCTGTTTCCGATAGACCCTCGGCTCACTCCCTCCAAAAACTCCCCACCTTTCTCTTGGGGTGACTCGAACTCACAACCTCTTGGTTGGAAGATATACTGAGAAAGATAAGATGATCACTGCAGTTGGGGCTTCATGTCCTACTTGCAGGCAATAGCTCAGTGGTTCTCCAGTTTTTCCAATTTTGAACTTGTACATATTTGATACTTGGTAATAAAATTCTTTAATTAAAAAGAAAAAATTACTATATTGTATTATATGTTCTATATAACAACATTCCTCTACATCAGTCAAAAGTTTTTTAGATAAATGATGTTATTATAAAGAGGTGTTAACTGTACATAGTACTATCCGCTTTGGCTCAATGAACTTCACGAATTGGTTTATTATATGCACAATCTTAATGAGGGGCGAATACACCTTGCGGCAAGCTAAGTGATATCACATGACACCGCTTCGTTGAAATTTTTATTATATATATATATATATATATATATATTACACCGCTTTTTATTATAGTGATTTATTTATTTATTTAAATTTTTACACCGCTTTGTCGAAAGTCCGCCTAGGCCTTTGACCTTAACTATTTTGATCTAATAGAACTCACGAATCTGTATTGCTGAGTTAATTAACAATGTACTGCTCATGTTCGTTCCACTAAAAGCAGTGAAATAAAAGAACTATTACTCCTATATTTTTGTACATTTGAGAAATATAATAGGGTACGTAATGAACGTAAAGGAGAATATAATTAATCCTTAGCAGAGAATATAATATGATTGAAGCACCTCCAAAATCTTTGACGAGAAGCAAAGCAAAGACAATTTTGACTCTCTTCTTTTCGAAAATTGACTTTTATTCATTTATAGTAATGGACTACTGTACTATTATATTCTACCACTGCTATATATTCCTTCCTTGTACCTCCAGTTACGAGAAATGATTGTCAAAAAAGCAAGAAAGTAGAAAAAATAAAAGAATAAAAAAGTATATACAGATATCACCCGTGACTACTTTTTAGTTTGTTTTTTGTTTACTTTTTCTTCGTTCTATTTGAATTTCATTTGTCGTTGCTCCTTTTTGTCACGTGATTAATCGAAACCCGTGACCTCCTCTAGGTTCTCGTATATTACACATTAAGTCTTCATTTTAGGGTATAGTTTATTATTTACAAGAAGTTTTATTGTATCCTCATCAAAAGAAATTGGAAATATAACTCAGAATTATTTTTATCCGGAAAAACTAAAAATAATATGCACAAGAAAAAAACTATAATTTTTTTTCTGTTACAATTTACATAAATGGGGACTAACTTTCATGGGTCCTTGATATGAAAAGATGAAAATGCAATAACATAATTTTAGATCTTTTTCTTTCTCTTCCTTTTTCAGTGCTTCCTAAATGTACGTACATAAAAAGAAATTATAACTGAAAAGTGAACACATGAGGTTTTGGTGAATTACTTCCCAAAAATTTATATCCAGGGATAGATACTGAGTGGTGACCTTTTCTTAGTTTTTTTTTTCTTTTTTAATTTTAAATTATAGGGGATTATCAAACGTAATTAAGTAGACGAGAACAATACGTAATTAAGTAGACGAGAACAATGAGAATTGAACATACACCTATTGTATGTCTCTAGACTATCATCGGTATCACTAGATTGAAGTACTCGTGACAATGACATTTTCTTAGTTTGAAGTGTGACAATATTGATACTTATTTTACATATAATGGATTAAGAGTGGTTATTCATTTTCCTTCGATATAACTAGAATCCTGAATCTGTTGATGTTGATTGTTCACATTCCAATTTCTTTCTTTCTTTCTGAAAAATATTTTGTTTGTAGTTCAATTCTCCACTTAATATAGGAAGGGAGTAAGAAATAATGCAAAGATCCTTCAGATCAACTTGCAATAGTTAAGTATATTGCAAGTCCAATTCGCCAAATGTGAGTTTGTTAGTTACACCTAGACCCTTAAAGTCTTGGAAAGTGGCACTTATCCACTTGAGCTTGAGAAAGTGGTAATAACACCCCCAAAATTCCAAGTCATTTCTTTCAATCGTTGCATAAGTTTATCTTGGTATTGCAATTAATTAATTTCACATCCCTGAATTCGTCGTGTCTAAAAAAGAATAAGGATTTCAACAAAATTTCTATGAAAAAAATAAAAAACTAGTAGAACATCAGAAGTTCATAGGATCGTTTGATCACACGATAACTTCATATTTTACTAACAAACTAACTGATCGTACACCAATTTTGCTAGAAATTGGTGCATATATGTCTCGGATAGATTTCGTTCATCCAAATAACGATTCTAAGAGGATAGTCTCACGAGTTTGTGAAATGTTATATATTTGTTTCACACTCTTTTAGTAAACGAAAAAGGGAAAATGTCACTATTGAATACATGTAAGCCCCATTCGGCAAGTTTGCTTTTCATTGCGTAAATCGGATACATGGGTAAGAATATCTTATTTCGAGATTGAGAGCAACAGTAACAACAACAAACACAGTACAATCCATAAAGTGAATTTGAAGAGGGTAGTGTGTACGCAGATTTTACTCTTTGTGAAAGTAAAGAACGCGTGTCCGATAGACTCTTGACCGAAGGAAAGATGAAAAAGAAACAGAAACAACACGCAAAAACAAAAAGATAAGATAATAATATAGCCAAAGTGAAAGAAATAACATACATAAAAGAATCTGCGGGTAAAAAAATACCTAAATACAAGACTGATACTAATACTATTTGCCTGAAAAAAAGAAAAAAACATGATATATCAAGGGCACAATTTGACGAATTTAACATCAAACAATATCACAACCTCAAGGGTCAAACTATGACAAGCAAAAAGTAAAGAACAGTAAAACAAATGCAGTAGCAAAGTACACATAAGCAAAAAGGAAGACATATGTGGGGTAAAGACATTGAATGTAAAGTGAGGAGAAGCAAAGAGAGTATTGTTGAATCCTTAAATGATGATAAAAGTAAAGAGAAAGGGGGTAGTGTAGTAGTAGTGAGTGTGGCTTGCATAATGAATTTTACCCAACAACTTTAGACAAACATGTGACACATTTAATTATACCTTCTTCTTTCCCTCTCAAATGCTGTATTTTCACCTTAAATGCTTTGTCTTGTGACCTTATGTCCTCTACTTCTCTTTCATTTGTTATGTTCAAACAACTCCTGGTCCATCTCACTTTTTCAACCCCAACCATCTTAGGGGAATTCAAGATTTAAAGTCATTGGATTTAAAGTGGATATAATCTTATATATTTTTATAGTTTAATTTTTTAATATGTAATACATAATTCGATACGAAAGTAATGAGTTCAGTTGAACCATAGGATTAGCCTTATATTTGTGTCTGCCACCATCTGAACAAAGAAAAAGTCATACAACAGACCATATATTTGATGTTGATTAATATTGGGTAGATTTGATTTTGTAGTCCTTTACTAATGTTAATTTTGTTATACGAAACTTTTCACTAGAGATCAGTAAAATACATGAGATCTTTATAGGATCATTTTGTGGCCTATAGATCACGACTTCGAGCTGTGGAAGCAACCACTAATGCTTGCATTAGGGTAGACTGTCTACATCAACACCCCTTGGGTGCGACCGTTCCTTGAACCCTGCATGAATGCGATGCGGAATGCTTTGTGCACCGGATTGCCCTGCCCTTTGTAGGATCATTTTCTTCTAATTTAATTGTAAGTAATATAGGAGATCATTACCTCTTAAAATTGGTCTTTGTTTTCAATCAAATGAAGTATTATGCTAGTTTAAAATGCACTATATAACAACTAATTCTCAATTCAAAACTCCAAATTTACATAAAACGTAGATTATTGCCTTTTACGTTTTGTCATTTAACAAATACAGTCTTTAAGGGATAATTTATTAGTCTAGATATCACAATGCAAAAAATGTATCACGAGCTCAAATTCGTAATGGCATGTTTCCCAGTTGGGCTTTCTCATCCTTTATTAATAATAATTGGGGATCTTTTGCAAATACTCACTCACCACAAATTATTTACCCACTTCTACTCATTTTTTTTAACCAAGCCAAGTTAAGCCGAACCAAGCCAAGCTGAGCCCAAGCTAAGCTAAGCTATGTTAGATAATTAGTTTTAACTGTGTAGTTATATATTGTAAATAATTTTTAAATGGGTAGAAAGTGATAATTATTTTAAGCTCAATGACTATTTTGCATAAATTGCTCGTTGGGCAAATCCAAAGTGGATTTCCTGTGATTAGATGTTTATAGACTACTCTCCTCAGTCCAGCAGCAAGAGGAAATTGTTCATATTTTGGGGACTTCGACAATCTTCTTAGCCCAATGGGCTTTCTCTCTTCTTTTGAGATCCATATTGTTCGCTTTTGTAGACTTCGACATTTTTCTTAGCCCAATGGGCTTCCGCTTTTCTTTGAGGTCCATATAAGCCTTACTAGTTGTGTGACATATCTGGGCTGAAATTCGGGGCTTTTGCATCTATATCCGGTTTTTGGGTTACAATTGAACCTATATCCACTTTGTAAAAATATTTGCAAGTCTACCCACTTTACGATCAACTTCGGACTTATCGGGTCTGAAGTTAAAAAAAAAAGTCTGAAGTAAAAAAATTGCACTTCAGATGCACTTAAAGCCAAATAGGTCTGAAGTGCAACAAATGGTTTCATGCACTTAAGGCCAATAAGTCTAAAGTGAAAAATTGCACTTCAGATGCACTTAAGACCAATTAGGTCTGAAGTGCAACCAATTGTTTCATTCACTTAAGGCCAATAACTCTGAAGTGAAAAATTGCACTTCAGATGCATTTAAGGACAAAAGGTCTGAAGTGTAACAAAGGTTTTCATACACTTAAGGCCAAAAGGTCTGAAGTGTAACAAAGGTTTTCATGCACTTAAGCCTAAAATGTATGAAGTGTAACAAAGGTTTTCATGCACTTAAGGCCAATGAGTTTGAAGTGAAAAATTACACTTCAGATGCACTTAAGGCCAAAAGGTCCGAAGTGCAACCAACGTTTTCATGCACTTAAGACCAAATAGGCCTGAAGTGCAAAATGCCTAGAAACAGAAATTTGTTCTTCGAATTAACAATCCAACATACGATTTAATACTTAAATCTACTCCAAATATCATCAAGAACAAACCCAATCATCAATTAGTCAAAACAACAATAAATCTAACGAACCCATTTTGCAATTAAGAAAAAAAAGAAGAAGAAACCCTAATCAATAGTAAAAAATAAAAGCGCCACAATAACTTATCACTGCAAAATATCATAAACTACCTTAAAATGTATTCACAAATACCATATAAAATCACTGTCACCCAGAGAAGAAGAAGAAGATAAGAAGAAGAAGAAGAAAGAGGAGAAAAACGCCTGAAGTTGTTTAAAAAATGGGTACAAGTTAAAAAAAATAATTAAAAAGTGGGTACATGTTAAATGAGAGCGACCAAATAAGGCGCCAGTGTAATTTTTACCCGAAATTCGGCAAGGACATATTTGAAAAAATTCCTAGAAATAGCCAGATAAATAACTGATAATTGAAAAATAGCCGCAGTATCAAAAGTAATCGAAATTTAGTAATCTTTTTTATGTAAAGATAAAGTTTGAACAAAAACATCCTTAAAAATACGAAAAAATTCCAGCATAATATGGTGGAGTTCGAATTAATTACATATGAGATTCCAGCATACTATGTTGGAACTCTAGATGTTGGAATTTCATAGTGTGTTGGAGTTCCAACATAATATGCTGGAAGTTTATACGCAGGATATCCATAATCTAACATATTATGTTGGAACTTTCCGTGTGCTAGAGTTCCAACATAATATGCTGAAAGTTTATACGCATGGGCTCCATAATCCAGCATATTATGCTGGAACCTTCCGTGTTTCAGTAAAATAGTAGTTATTTTTCAATGACTTTACAAACATAAGCTATTTTTCAATTACATGTTCAAACATTGGCTAGCCCATGCTATTTTCACAACATATTGAAGTGGCTTTGCAAACTAATAAGGCTGACCTTTTTTATTTTTTGATTTCCCATATGTAAGACTTTGATGGTTCATATAATTCATGTAGGCTTGGGTCTTTCATTCGGGCTTACCAATTAATCAATAAGTAGTTAATGGGGGAACTGGCCCTACCTCTGAGCCAGGATCATCACTACTCGCATTGGGGTATCGAATAATTCAATTTAAAACACACATAAAAGAATTCCATTCAATAAATTTATAATACCACAAAGTAATTAAAAATACCTAATCAAAGTTAAAACTCATACTAGGGGTGAACATGGACCAAGTTGGTTCGATTTTCATCAAAACCAAACCAAATCAATTATATCGATTTGGATTGGTTCGGTTTTGATGGATTTTTCGGGTCTTTCGGGTCTTTTGGATTTTTGTTAGATGAATATTATTTCAATCTTACTTTTTAAAGTTAAAGATAAAATTTTGATAAGTGAATATATGTTTTGTAAATTTTTTAAAAAATCACAAATATATGATCTATTTAAATATTCTTATGGGAGAATATTTTTAGTAACACATGATAGTTATTTTTTCTCAGTCGTCTAATAAAATTTTTTCATTGACGCACACTTTTAAGGTTAACCGAATTTAATAACAAAACATAAAAATCAATATGATATCTAAATAATATGTTATATTTACTTTTAAATTATTAAAATACCATTTCAAATTTGAAAAAGATATAAGAAATCTTGACATACGAATATGGAAGAACAAATAGATGATTGACGTATTTTAATAACATTTGATAAAAAAAAATGATACAACCTATTATTTGAGGTAGATAAAAATGAATGAATTTTATAGTTCTATTAAATATTACATCCCATGAGAAGATCCCAAATGTTTCTAGACATTTTCTTAATTTTTAATCGATTTGGTTTGACTTTTCGATTTGATGCGATTTTTCGATTCGGTTTGAACATCCCTTAACCATACTACTCCACTCCTGGGCAAGCTTTTCCTTATTCTCCTCCTCATTAGCAGATGATATTAGATATTAAAGAATCAAGTGTGGCATTTATTTGTCTAATTTCAATGCTTTTACGTTTTTGAGAAGCACCATTAAGTATAAGAATGACTATTCACATACAATTTGCATTTTTGTAGATGGGTTTAGTTCATATTATATTTATATTATTAACTAGTGAATATATCCGCGCTTCACGTGATTATTTAAAAACTTATGAATATACAAAATGATCGAGAATTCAATAATAATTTATATATTATTTCTCTTTTCTTTATGAGAAAGAAAATATTCATAGCAACATATATTTGAGTTAATTCATATAATTATTCACCATTTGGGTTATTAAGAAAGATTCAGAAGGAGCATTAGAAAAATATAAAGTTTTGAAATAAAATTACATAAATCTAATTTTGTAACTACTAATTATCATACAATAGATACCTCTAAATTATGTTTCCTAGAGCTAATCTAAAGAAGTCCATCTCTGAATATCCAAGCTAAAAAAATACGACTTTAAATTTCAAACTCCGGTATTCTTTAGAAAATTCAAAATTAATGGTGTCAATCCAATCGATATTGTTTGTATGTCTTATTTTTAACGAACTTAATTATAGACTGTAGTCAAATTACCTTTTTTCTTGATTTTTAACATGATATAATATTGTTCTTTTGAGTTTTAATTAGGTAGTATAACACGATTTTCATTTAATTAAAGACTGACGTCTCAAAGACTTCGCAATAAATTTTTCTATAGATAATGTAAAGCATAACATGGCTACCATTTAGGGTTCTTGACCTTCATAAAATGGGGAGCCCTAATTTTACCGTAGCTTTTGCTGTAAAGATTTTTCAAACCACCTATAATTTGCTGTATTTTAACTGATCAAGAATAAATGTTGCTGAATGAGTCAATCACAATAGATTGGCATCTGATCCTGATCCGAAAATTAAAGGAATTCTAAATTTCTAATGAAATTTAACCCAACTCTTCTGACATGAAATTGTTGGCGCGCAAACAGAAAGAGTTATAGAACATTTCATGAACTTACACTAAGTTACCAGAAATTACTTCGACACCCACGAGAAGCAAAAAATCTTTCATATGGACAGAAACATGCAAAACAATCTGGAAAAAAAAGAGAGAACATGCAACATTATTATAGATGTAACTAGGCTGCTTGAGAAGCAAGTTATTTATAAAAAAAGTACAAGGATCTAGGAACAATATCCACATTCTGTAATCGACAAATGAATCCACAGAAAGAAGCTAACTAAAATTAAACTATTAACTCGTGAGAAAATTTTCACCAAAACTTTGTAGTACTAACATTTTTCATCTTGTCATCATCGTCAAAGGAGAGTTTTTTCTTGGGGCCTGGGCTTGTTTTGTTCATGTTTAGCAATTAATAATATTCAATAAAATAATATCCTGATAATTCATAGCAATTCTGTTGAAGAGCTCTACCTATGGCGATATACTGAGAAGATAGAAAGAGAAAATAGAAGTGAAGGAGAAGAACATTACTCCCTTTTCTGAATATTGAAATGTACAGCCTACTATATTTACAGAGTACTTTTCACTACTTATAGAGATTAACTACTACTACTACTACTACTACTACTATATTACTCCACTAAGTAGTTATATCTCACTAATCACTGATTATGTAATGATCCGGCTTGTTGTTTTGAGTAATTACTCTCCTCTCTACTATTTGAAGTCTCGAATAGCTTCATATGATGTATTATGACTTGTATGCAAAATTTGAAGTCAATCAGACTTGATTAGCTATATTTCGACATCGATTCTTCAAGAATACGTGGTATCTCATTAAGCAAACGAGCTCCAAATTCAGTTTTGATTGAAGCATTAGATCCGTATTGATATTTTGGAGCCATAGCAAAAAGAATCGTCGAATTCGGACATCGTATGAGATTGTTATTCCCATTTTCGTATCGGAAAAGATTTTCCGTCGCCGCGAGCGCCCAGGGTAGCGTGGGGCAATAGCCCTGGCGCTGGGAATTTTTGGGTACTGGAAACTGCGCACGCTACCTGTGACGCTCAAAAACACCAGAGTCTCTATAAACGGGATTTTTGACCATTTTTGACAAAAATAGAGTTGGGGAGCTCGGTTTGGGCGATATTTGGACGATTTTTACGGGTAAACATTGGGGTAAGTGTTCCTTATCCTATATTGATTATATTTCATGATTCCATACTCATTTATATCATGAATCCGTGAATTTATGAAAAAAAAAATCAAATTTTTGTAAAATCTTCCAAAATATAAAATGAAGATTTGAAGGTCAATCCGATATCGGAATTTGATAAAATTGGTACGGGTGGACTCGTAATTAAATGAATTATCGGATTTTGTGAGTTTTGTCGGATTCCGAGACGTGGGCCCCACATGCGATTTTTGAGTTAAATTCAGATTTTGTTGGAAAATTAGTATTTTCATATGGAATTAATTTCTAAAATTGTATTCACTGAATTGAATTAATTTGTTAGATTTGAGGTGTCCGGAGGTCAATTCAAGCAAGAAGGCGATTTTTGGAATATCGGCCTAACTTCAAAAAGGTAAGTATCTTGCCTAACCTTGTGTGGGGGAAACTACCTCTTAGGATTTGAGTCATCTATGTTGATTATAGTCTGTGTACACGAGGTGACGAGTGCGTGCTCTGACTTATTTGTGGGAAGTTGGCCTTTTAGGGTTCTTATGTCCTTATATTCACCGTGTATGAAGTTGTTCTAGATACGATTGCGTCTCTATTTGCTAGTTTCACCTCTACATGCTTTGATTAGAGATAATTGCTTTAGGATTCATCCTTACTGTCTACTTGATCCTGATTTGACTTAACTGAAGATTTTACCTCATCTATCGTCATGCTATATTTTCATAACTGGTTATCTTTAATTGAAATTATTATTATCTTATTCTATAATTGTTTAGTCTTAATTGGAGTTATGGTTATCTTTTGCTGCTTACCCTTACTTGAATTGTTGAATATCCCTCGTAATTGCTCAACCTCAAAAGGAGTTTAGATAACCTATATCTTAGTTGACTTGCCTTTATTTGGAACCATTTGACTCGTGTTGGTTTCTTATTGTTGACTTGAATATTGTGGAATCGTTGCTACATTTTTTGTTTTGTTTTCCCTAGTTAAGTTGTTCTCCTTGTGCCTAGCATTCCTTAATGTGGTTATTCCTTGTGAATGAATTCTACCGTTCTTGTTATTTAAATTCTTGAGTTGATTCGCTCGCTGTACTTTGCATTTCTGTCATTGTTGCTTTTGTACTTGTTGTGGTGATGTACGAGCTTTCTGTCGTGTTATAGTTGTTATCTCTGTTGCTTGCGCTGCATATTTATTTTGGGACTACAGACATATTCCGGGAGATCCCCCAGCACTGCATATTTATTTTGGGACTACGGATGTATTCCGGGAGATCTCCCAGTACGACATATTTATTTTGGGACTACGAACGTATTCCGGGAGATCCCCCAGCACTGCATATTTATTTTGGAACTACGAACGTATTCCGGGAGATCCCCAGCACTGCATATTTAAATTGGGACTATAGACGTATTCCGGGAGATCCCCTTGTCTTGTATATTTACTTTGGGACTACGGACGTATTTTAGGAGATCCCTCTATCTTGCATATTTACTTTGGGACTACGGACGTATTTCGGGAGATCTCCCGTACTACATAATTAATTCGGGACTACGGGACGGTATCCCGGTAGATTTTCCCTGTGATTATATCTGTGTTCGGAGCTGCTAATCTTCCATGCTTATGTGTCACAGGGTGACTTATACTCGAAGGATATTACTAGAAAAGTTATATTTGAAAAGTATTTATCCCGAAGGAACTATGCTTGAAGGATATATATTTGAAAGGGTTATACTTTAAAAGTATTTATCTTGAAAGAACTATGTTTGAAGGCTAATTATTTGAAAAGTTTATATTTGAAAGGCTTTTATCTTGAAAGAACTATGTTTGAAAGATATTTATTTGAAGGAAGTATATTTCAAAAATAATTTCTTGTTGGAAAGGATTATATCCTAAAGATCTCAATTTAAAATAAAAACTTACGGGTGAAAGTTTACACTTCAAGGATTTGACTAATTTATTGGGGTTTGTTGGTTGAGACCTGATGAGAAAACTATTGCAGCTGCTGAGTTACTACTTGCCTTTATTGTATTGTGATTTTCGGATTTGGGGTGTGTTTTCGTTCATTCTTCTGTGTCTTATTCTGGTGTTCCGTTGTTACTTGCTATTTTTCTTTCCTTATTGCAGTTGCTATGTCGTTAGCCATATCACGAGGTCCTTAGATAGATGTCATGTTCTGCCATCCCTACACTTATGCTTTTTCAGTTTATTCGACCAGCGGGTGTCTTGACTAGTCCTCGTCACTACTTCACCGAGGTTAGTCTTGATACTTACTGGGCACCGTTGTGGTGTGCTCATACTACACTTCTGCATATTTTGTGCAGATCCAGGTATCGATCGTTAGTAGTTGTGCGGATCCTTGCTGAGGAGACTCAAGGTAAACCTGCCGCTGCGTTCACAGGCTTCGGAGTCACCTTCCTATTTTGTAGTCATACTCTTTACTTTATTTCAAACAATTATATTTAGAAAATTATAGTAAACTCTGTAGAGCTTATGACTTGTACTACCAGTTTTGGAAAATTATAAATTCTGTAAAGATTTCTATATCGAGACTGTTAGGTTTCATTTATTATTGGTGTTATTTAGTAAATGTTAGGCTTACCTAGTCTCTAAGTCTAGGTGCCATCACGATACCTAACGGAGGAGAAATTGGGCCGTGACAAATTAGTATGAGAGCTCTAGGTTCATAGGTGCTACGAGTCATAAGCGAGTTTAATAGAGTTTTGCGGATTAGTACGGAGATGTCTGTACTTATCTTCAAGAGGCTACAGAACTGTTAGGAAATTTCCACTTCTTTCATTCCCGTCGTGCGGAATTTGTTGAATTTGTAATTTGAGCCTTTGTATCTCTATTTTCTCAATGATGGTGAAGACACATGCTATCGGGTCAACTGAGCAGACACCTGTGCATACTGCTAGGTCTGCAAGAGGTAGAGAATGAGGTAGAGGCCGAAGAAAGGAACGTGCCGCGATTAGAGCACTTGTTAGAACAGCAGTTGAGGAGTCGCCAGTAACTCCAGTTGGGGCATAGGTACCAAAAGCACCTGTTGTTACCCCTGGACTTCAGGAGACTTTAGCACAGTTCCTGAGTATGTTTGGTACATTAACTCAGGCGGTGTTGATCTCTGTTGCATTAAATATTTTGCAGATTGGGGGAGTAGCTCAGACTCTTACCACGACTCCTGAGGAGCATGTTCACATTGGTCAAGTTTTGGGTGTAGTACCGGTACAACAGGTTTAGCCTGAGGTCAGGCCAGGGGCATCAGTAG
This sequence comes from Nicotiana tomentosiformis, assembly GCF_000390325.3. Taxonomy (NCBI): domain Eukaryota; kingdom Viridiplantae; phylum Streptophyta; class Magnoliopsida; order Solanales; family Solanaceae; genus Nicotiana; species Nicotiana tomentosiformis. The sequence continues at coordinate 60,422,636 of NC_090821.1, read as the reverse complement.
AAGAACAAAAGAGAATTGAAAGGTTTAAGAGGTATAGTCTACCTACTTTCAGTGGCACAACTATAGAGGATGCCCAAGGATTTCGAGAAAATTATCACTGTATTCTCCGCACCATGGGTATTGTGAAAATGAACGAAGTTGCCTTTACTACATTTTAACTGTCAGGCGTAGCGTATATGTGGTGGCAAATCTATGAAAAAGGTAGACCAGCCGATGCAACACCACTAACTTGGGCTAAATTTTCGGAAATGTTCTTGAAAGAATTTGTTTCCCAGACTCTCCGAGATGCGTGGCACATAGAGTTTGCACGGTTGCATCGGGGCACTACGACAGTGTCAGAATATGCTATCAGGTTCAGTGAGTCAGCCCATCATACACCTATCTTGGTTCCTACAGTTAGAGAACGGGTCCGCAAACTCATTGAGGGGATCGATTTTGATATTAAAATATGCATGGCTCGAGAGTTGCAAACTGATACTACATTTCAACAAGTAGTGGAGATTGCAAGGAAGATTGAGGGTGTTTTAGGCGAGGAAATGGAGTCTAAGGAGGCCAAAAGGTCTCGAAGATCGGGAGGGTTCAATGAATTTTACCCTTCAGCTAGGACCCATTATAGCGGAGGCTCGATCAGTCGGCCAACTCAGTCCTCACATCAGATTACTCGGGGTGCTCCAGTAGTTCTTATAGTGCACCACTGACACGAGATTATTGCAGTGGTTATTCCAATTATCCGGCATAGACTCAGTATGAGCATCCGCGACCTCAGAGGGGTTATTATGAGTGTGATGATACTAGGCACATTATGAGAGATTATCCCAGACTCGGGAGAGGTAGATTTTATCAGAACACTCAGACTATGGTCCTCAGTGAAGATACTACCCCACGTGCATAGCCAGTTAGGGGTGGAGTAAAGACAGGTAGAGGGCGCCTAAGAGGTGGAGGCCCGACCCGTTGATATAATCGCTATGATTTGGCTGAGGCCGATACACCAGATGGTGTCATTACAGGTATGATACTGATTTGTTATAAAAGAATAATTCTCCTTAATTTGATTCGGTTTTGAATATTGAGGTGAGTCCCCCTATTATGCTTCGCTTATGGATGAGCATCGTAATTTTGTGAACCATTTATATGTTTATCCCTGATGGAAGGTTTGATGATGTTAGCCCGTGTCTATCATTTTATTTTTGGGCACCATTGAGGACTATAAGTCCAAAAGTAAATTTTATTACTCACTACAGTGTGTTTTGATATGATTTCGGGATATTTGATTCCAATTTTATGAATTTTATGCCCTATTGGAATAAGGGGTTTATTATGTGTTGTAAAAATTATTTACAAATTTATGGAAAAGAAGAAAGAAAGGAAATTAAAAATTTCAGTTGGCACAATGTGCAAAATATTTGTGATTCGGAGTTGAGGATGACACGAGATTCAGTTGGCACAAGTTCTTATAGTGCACCACTAACACGAGATTATTACAGTGGTTATTCTAGTTATCCGGCACAGACTCAGTATGAGTAGCCGCAACCTCAGAGGGGATGTTATGAGTGTGGTGACATTAGGCACATTATGAGAGATTGTCCCTGACTCGGGAGGGGTATATTTTATCAGAACACTCAGACTATGGTCCTCAGTAAAGCTACTACCCCACGTGCATAGCCAGTTAGGGGTGGAGGAAATACGGGTAGAGGGAGCCTAAGAGGTGGAGGCCCGACCCGTTGATATAATCGCTATGATTTGGCTGAGGCCGATACACCAGATGGTGTCGTTACATGTATGATACTGATTTGTTATAAAAGGATAATTCTCCATAATTTGAATCAGTTCTGAATATTGAGGTGAGTCCCCCTATTATGCTTCGCTTATGGGTGAGCATCGTAATTTTGTGAACCATTTATATGTTTATCCCTGATGGAAGGTTTGATGATGTTAGCCCGTGTCTATCATTTTATTTTTGGGCACCATTGAGGACTATAAGTCCAAAAGTAAATTTTATTACTCACTACAGTGGGTTTTGATATGATTTCGGGATATTTGATTCCAATTTTATGAATTTTATGCCCTATTGGAATAAGGGGTTCATTATGTGTTGTAAACATTATTTACAAATTTATGGAAAAGAAGAAAGAAAAGAAATTGAAAATTTCAGTTGGCATAATGTGCAAAATATTTGTGATTCAGAGTTGAGGAAGAGATCCTCGCATTTTTATATGATGTGAAATATTTAAACCAGGCTACAAGCCACGGTGGAAGTTATTTAAGAACAAGGTCCTTGTGATAAAATATTTATGAGTTTAAATTCTCCCTTTGTGAAGTTAAATTTATACTATGGTACTAATAGGGAGTTATGCTTGATAGGCTTATGTGATAATTATTTTATGTGTTTCTGTGCCATAATTACGCTGTAATTATTGAGCTTTAGCTTACGAGGTGAGTGCCCAAGTGTCGTTAAATATGACTCGTTAATTCGGGTAAATAATTATGAGGTATTCATGCCTCGCATGTTGCTGTTAGAGTTACGAGAAGTTGAAATGAGATTTTGATTAATATGAGGTTAATTGGCGATGTTGTAATCGATTATGATCAACTATTAAGACCAGAAATGTGGCGATGAGCATACATATGATGTGCTTTATGTCCAGATATCATTATGTTAATACAATGCTTGTAATGATGAGATTAGTGTTATGGATATATACCATGTGGAGTTTTGTTGGGTTGTGGAGGTGTTTTTTGGAGTTGTTTTGGTGTTACTCTGGCAGGTGGATAAGTCCAATTACAGGGGAGACTCTGCCGAAATTTCTGAAAACTTTGGGAGTTAGTAAAACTTGGGAGAGTGAGATTTGCAAAAGAAGGAATAAGTTATGTTATGTGTTTGAGGGCGAATGATCCTAAGCGGGGGAGAATGTAACACTCCGAAAAAATTTCGAAGTACCTCAACACTATCAAGAAAGTTGATGTGTGCATAGGCTCGAGTTGCTATAACCAGTTGAGACTAATACCGTGCGTTGATGTAAAAATCAGGCCTTTTGAAAATATTTGGAGTGTAAGAAATTTAGTCTTAAAGTTTACAAATATTGATAAAGGGAATAATCTCAATTGAGATGGTGTTGTTGGGCTTATGTTGAATAGGGTGACGTGGGACCACCCCCGGGTATGTGCGCAGTTAGATGAATAGTGATTTTTTGGCTTGGAAAACAATTCTTGGCACGTTCAAGGACGAACATATGTTTAAATGGGGGAGAATGTAACGACCCGACTTGTCGTTTTGAGTAATTACTCTCCTCTCTACTATTTGAAGTCTCGAATAGCTTCATAATATGTATTATGACTTGTATTTAAAATTTGAGGTCAATCAGACTTGATTAGCTATATTTCGACATCGATTCTTCAAGAATACGTGGTATCCCATTAAGCAAACGAGCTCGAAATTCAGTTTTGATTGAAGCATTAGATCCGTATTGATATTTTGGAGCCATAGAAAAAAGAATCGTCGAATTCGGACATCGTATGAGAGTGTTATGCCCATTTTCATATCGGAAAAGATTTCCCGTCGCCGCGAGCTCCCAGGGTAGCGTGGGGCGATAGCCCTGGCGCTGGGAATTTTTGGGTACTGGAAACTGCGCCACAGGCAGCGCCCCACGCTACTTGTGACGCTAAAAAACACCAGAGTCTCTATAAACGGGTTTTTTTGACCATTTTTGACAAAAATAGAGTTGGGGAGCTCAGTTTGGGCGATATTTGGGCGATTTTCATGGGTAAACATTAGGGTAAGTGTTCCTTATCCTATATTGATTATATTTCATGATTTCATACTCATTTACATCATGAATCCGTGAATTTATGGAAGAAAAATCAGATTTTTGTAAAATCTTCTAAAAATGTAAAATGCAGATTTGAAGGTCAATCCGATATCGAAATTTGATAAAATTGGTATAGGTGGACTCGTAATTGAATGGGTTGTCGGATTTTTTGAGTTTCGTTAGATTCCGAGACGTGGTCCCCACATGCAATTTTTGAGTTAAATTCGGATTTTGTTGGAAAATTAGTATTTTCATATGTAATTAATTTCTATAATTAGTATTCACTGAATTGAATTTATTTGTTAGATTTGAGGTGTCCGGAGTTCAATTCAAGCAAGAGGGCGATTTTCGGAATATCGGGCTAACTTCAAAAAGGTAAGTATCTTTCCTAACCTTGTGTGGGGGAAACTACCCCTTAGGATTTGAGTCATCTATGTTGATTGTAGTCTGTGTACGTGAGGTGACGAGTGTGTGCTCTGACTTATTTGTGAGAAGTTAGCCTTTTAGGGTTCTTAGGTCCTTATATTCACCGTGTATGAAGTTGTTCTTGATACGATTGCGTCTCTATTTGCTAGTTTCACCTCTACATGCTTTGATTAGAGATAATTGCTTTAGGATTCATCCTTACTGTCTACTTGATCCTGATTTGACTTAACTGAAGATTTTACCTCATCTATCGTCATGCTATATTTTCATAACTGGTTATCTTTAATTGAAATTATTATTATCTTATTCTATAATTGTTTAGTCTTAATTGGAGTTATGGTTATCTTTTGCTGCTTACCCTTACTTGAATTGTTGAATATCCCTCGTAATTGCTCAACCTCAAAATGAGTTTAGACAACTTATCTTAGTTGACTTGCCTTTTTGGAGCCATTTGACTCGTGTTGGCTTCTTATTGTTGACTTGAATGTTGTGGAATCGTTGCTACATTTTTTGTTTTGTTTTTCCTTGTTAAGTTGTTCTCCTTGTGCCTAGCATTCCTTAATGTGGTTATTCCTTGTGAATGAATTCTACCGTTCTTGTGATTTAAATTCTTGAGTTAATTCGATCATCGTACTTTGCATTTCTATCATTGTTGCTTTTGTACTTGTTGTGGTGATGTACGAGCTTCTGTCATGTTATAGTTGTTATCTCAGTTGCTTGCGCTGCATATTTATTTTGGGACTACGGACGTATTCCGGGAGATTCCCCAACACTGCATATTTATTTTGGGACTACAGACGTATTCCGGGAGATCCCCCAGCATGACATATTTATTTTGGGACTACAGACGTATTCCAGGAGATCCCCTAGCACTGCATATTTATTTTGGGACTACAGACGTATTCCGGGAGATCCCCAACACTTTATATTTAAATTGAGACTATAGACGTATTTTAGGAGATCCCCTTGTCTTGCATAATTACTTTGGGACTACAGACATATTCCGGGAGATCCCCCTGTCTTGCATATTTACTTTGGGACTACAGCCGTGTTCCGAGAGATCCCCCGTACTGCATAATTAATTTGGGACTACGGGACGGTATCACAGTAGATTTTTCCTGTAGTTATATCTGTGTTCGAAGCTGCTAATCTTCCATGCTTAAGTGTCACAAGGTGACTTATACTCGAAGGATATTACTTGAAAAGTTATATTTGAAAAGTATTTATTCTGAAGGAACTATGCTTGAAGGATATATATTTGAAAGGGTTATACTTTAAAAGTATTTATCTTGAAAGAACTATGTTTGAAGGCTAATTATTTGAAAAGTTTATATTTGAAAGGCTTTTATCTTGAAAGAACTATGTTTGAAAGATATTTATTTGAAGGAAGTATATTTCAAAAATAATTTCTTGTTGGAAAGGATTATATCCTAAAGATCTCAATTTAAATTAAAAACTTACGGGTGAAAGTTTACACTTCAAGGATTTGACTAATTTATTGGGGTTTGTTGGTTGAGACCTGATGAGAAAACTATTGCAGCTGCTGAGTTACTACTTGCCTTTATTGTATTGTGATTTTCGAATTTGGGTTGTGTTTTCGTTCATTCTTCTGTGTCTTATTCTGGTGTTCCATTGTTACTTGCTGTTTTTCCTTCCTTATTGCAGTTGCTATGTCGTTAGCCATATCGCGGGGTCCTTAGATAGATGTCATGTTCTGCCATCCCTACACTTATGCTTTTTCAGTTTATTCGACCAGCGGGTGTCTTGACTAGTTCTCGTCACTACTTCACCGAGTTTAGTGTTGATACTTACTGGGCACCGATGTAGTGTGCTCATACTACACTTCTGCACATTTTGTGCAGATCCAGGTATCGATCGTTAGTAGTTGTGCGGATCCTTGCTGAGGAGATTCAAAGTAAACCTGCCGCTGCGTTCACAGGCTTCGGAGTGACCTTCCTATTTTGTAGTCATACTGTTTACTTTATTTCAAACAATTATATTTAGAAAATTATAGTAAACTCTGTAGAGCTTATGACTTGTACTACCGATTTTGAGAAATTATAAATTCTGTAAAGATTTCTATATCGAGACTGTTAGGTTTCATTTATTATTGTTGTTATTCAGTAAATGTTAGGCTTACCTAGTCTCTAAGACTAGGTGCCATCACTATACCTAACGGAGGGGAAATTGGGTTGTGACAGACTAACTCTACACTTTAAATATATATGGGACCTACATTCCCCAACACTCCCCCTCAAGCTGAGGGATGAAATACACTACAAAAAATTTGATTTTTAACAACCATTTCTTAACGAAGGGACTTAAAATCGGTAAATTTTGATATTAAAATATGCATGGTTCGAGAGTTGCAAACTGATACTACATTTAAACAAGTAGTGGAGATTGCAAGGAAGATTGAGGATGTTTTAGGCGAGTAAAGGGAGTCTAAGGAGGCCAAAAGGTCTCGAAGATCGGGAGGGTTCAGTGGATTTTACCCTTCAGCTAGGACCCATTATAGCGGAGGCTCGATCAGTCGGCCAGCTCACTCCGCACATCAGATTACTCGGGGTGCTCCAGTAAGTTCTTATAGTGCACCACTGACACGAGATTATTGCAGTGGTTATTCCAATTATCCGACACAGACTCAGTATGAGCATCCGCGACCTCAAAGGGGCTGTTATGAGTGTGGTGATACTAGGCACATTATGAGAGATTGTCCCAGACTCGGGAGGGGTAGATTTTATCAGAACACTCAGACTATGGTCCTCAGTGAAGATACTACCCCACGTGCATAACCAGTTAGGGGTGGAGTAAAGACAGGTAGAGGGCGCCTAAGAGGTGGAGGCCCGACCCGTTGATATAATCGCTATGATTTGGCTGAGGCCGATACACCAGATGGTGTCGTTACAGGTATGATACTGATTTGTTATAAAAGGATAATTCTCCTTAATTTGATTCGGTTTTGAATATTGAGGTGAGTCCCCCTATTATACTTCGCTTATGGATGAGCATCGTAATTTTGTGAACCATTTATATGTTTATCCCTGATGGAAGGTTTGATGATGTTAGCCCGTATCTATCATTTTATTTTTGGGCACCATTGAGGACTATAAGTCCAAAAGTAAATTTTATTACTCACTACAGTGGGTTTTGATATGATTTCGGGATATTTGATTCCAATTTTATGAATTTTATGCTCTATTGGAATAAGGGGTTTATTATGTGTTGTAAAAATTATTTACAAATTTATGGAAAAGAAGAAAGAAAGGAAATTAAAAATTTCAGTTGGCACAATGTGCAGAATATTTGTGATTCGGGGTTGAGGATGAGATCCTCGCATTTTTATATGATGTGAAATATTTAAACCAGGCTACAAGCCACGGTGGAAGTTATATAAGAACAAGGTCCTTGTGATGAAATATTTATGAGTTTAAATTCTCCCTTTGTGAAGTTAAATTTTTACTATGGTACTAATAGGGAGTTATGCTTGATAGGCTTATGTGATAATTATTTTATGTGTTTCTGTGCCATAATTGTGCTGTAATTATTGAGCTTTAGCCTACGAGGTGAGTGCCCATGTGGCATTAAATGTGACTCGTTAATTCGAATAAATAATTATGAGGTATTCATGCCTCGCATGTTGCTGTCAGAGTTACGAGAAGTTGAAATGAGATTTTGTTTAATATGAGGTTAATTGGCGATGTTGTAATCGATTATGAACAACTATTAAGACCAGAAATGTGGCGATGAGCATACATATGATGTGCTTCATGTCACAATATCATTATGTTAATGCAATGCTTGTAATGCTGAGATTAGTGTTATGGATATATACCATGTGGAGTTTTGTTGGGTTGTGGAGGTGTTGTTAGGAGTTGTTTTGGTGTTACTCTGGCAGGTGGATAAGTCCAATTACAGGGGAGACTATGTCAAAATTTCTGAAAACTTTGGGAGTTAGTAAAACTTGGGGGAGTAAGATTTGCAAAAGAAGGAATAAGTTATGTTATGTATTTGAGGGCGAAGGATCCTAAGCGGGGGAGAATGTAACACCCCGGAAAAATTTCGAAGTACCTCAACACTATCAAGAAAGTTGATGTGTGCATAGGCTCGAGTTACTATAGCCAGTTGAGACTAATACCGTGCGTTGATGTAAAAATCAGGCCTTTTGAAAATGTTTGGAGTGTAAGAAATTTAGTCTTAAAGTTTACAAATATGTATAAAGGGAATAATCTCAATTGAGATGGTGTTGTTGGGCTTATGTCGAATAGGGTGAATTGGGACCAACCCCGGGTATGTGCGCAGTAAGATGAATAGTGATTTTTTTGGCTTGGAAAATAACTCTTGGCACGTTCGAGGACGAACGTATGTTTAAGTGGGGGAGAATGTAACGACCCGGCTTGTCGTTTTGAGTAATTACTCTCCTCTCTACTATTTGAAGTCTCGAATAGCTTCATAATATATATTATGACTTGTATTCAAAATTTGAGGTCAATCAGACTTGATTAGCTGTATTTCGACATCGATTCTTCAAGAATACATGGTATCCCATTAAGCAAACGAGCTTGAAATTCAGTTTTGATTGAAGCATTAGATCCGTATTGATATTTTGGAGCCATAGAAAAAAGAATCGTCAAATTCGGACATCGTATGAGAGTGTTATGCCCATTTTCGTATCAGAAAAGATTTCCCATCGCCGCGAGCGTCCTGGCGCTGGGAATTTTTGGGTACTGGAAACTGCGCCACAGGCAGCGCCACACGCTACTTGTGACGCTAAAAAACACCAGAATCTCTATAAACGGGTTTTTTTGACCATTTTTGAAAAAAATAGAGCTGGGGAGCTCGGTTTGGGCGATTTTCACGGGTAAACATTAGGGTAAGTGTTACTTATCCTATATTGATTATATTTCATGATTCCATACTCATTTACATCATTAATCCGTGAATTTATGGAAGAAAAATCAGATTTTTGTAAAATCTTCTAAAAATGTAAAATGAAGATTTGAAGGTCAATCCGATATCGGAATTTGATAAAATTGGTATGGGTGGACTCGTAATTGAATGGGTTGTTGGATTTTGTGAGTTTTGTCATATTCCGAGAAGTGGACCCCACATGCGATTTTTGAGTTAAATTCGAATTTTGTTGGAAAATTAATATTTTCATATGGAATTAATTTCTATAATTAGTATTCACTGAATTGAATTTATTTGTTAAATTTGAGGTGTCCGGAGTTTAATTCAAGCAAGAAGGAAATTTTTGGAATATCGGCCTAACTTCAAAAAGGTAAGTATCTTGCCTAACCTTGTGTGGGGGAAACTACCCCTTAGGATTTGAGTCATTTATGTTGATTGTAGTCTGTGTACGTGTGGTGACGAGTGTGTGCTCTGATTTTTTTGTGGGAAGTTGGCCTTTTAGGGTTCTTATGTCCTTATATTCACCGTGTATGAAGTTGTTCTTGATACGATTGAGTCTCTATTTGCTAGTTTCTCCTCTACATGCTTTGATTAGAGATAATTGCTTTAGGATTCATCCTTACTGTCTACTTGATCCTGATTTGACTTAACTGATGATTTTACCTCATCTATCGTCATGCTATATTTTCATAACTGGTTATCTTTAATTGAAATTATTATTATCTCATTCTATAATTGTTTAGTCTTAATTGGAGTTATGATTATCTTTTGCTGCTTACCCTTACTTGCATTGTTGAATATCCCTCGTAATTGCTCAAAAGGAGTTTAGATAGCCTATACCTTAGTTGACTTGCCTTTTTGGAACCATTTGACTCGTGTTGGCTTCTTATTATTGACTTGAATATTGTGGAATCGTTGCTACATTTTTTATTTTGTTTTTCCTTGTTAAGTTGTTCTCCTTGTGCCTAGCATTCCTTACTGTGGTTATTCCTTGTGAACGAATTCTACCATTCTTGTGATTTAAATTCTTGAGTTGATTCGCTCACCGTACTTTGCATTTCTGTCATTGTTGCTTTTGTACTTGTTGTGGTGATGTACGAGCTTTCTGTCGTGTTATAGTTGTTATCTCCGTTGCTTGCGCTGCATATTTATTTTGGGATTACGGACGTATTCTGGGAGATCCCCCAGCACTGCATATTTATTTTGGGACTACAGACGTATTCCGGGAGATCCCCCAGCACGACATATTTATTTTGGGACTACAGACATATTCCGGGAGATCCCCTAGCACTACATATTTATTTTGGGACTGCAGACGTATTCTGGGAGATCCCCAACACTGCATATTTAAATTGGGACTACAGACGTATTCCAAGAGATCCCCTTGTCTTGCATAATTACTTTTGGACTACGGACATATTCCGGGAGATCCCCCTGTCTTGCATATTTACTTTGGACTACAGACGTATTCCGAGAGATCCCCCGTACTGCATAATTAATTCGGGACTACGGGACGGCATCACGGTATATTTTTTCTGTGGTTATATCTGTGTTCGGAGCTGCTAATCTTCCATGCTTAAGTGTCACAGGGTGATTTATACTCGAAGGATATTACTTGAAAAGTTATATTTGAAAAGTATTTATCCTGAAGGAACTACGCTTGAAAGATATATATTTGAAAGGGTTATACTTTAAAAGTATTTATCTTGAAAGAACTATGTTTGAAGGCTAATTATTTGAAAAGTTTATATTTGAAAGGCTTTTATCTTGAAAGAACTATGTTTGAAAGATATTTATTTAAAGGAAGTATATTTCAAAAATAATTTCTTGTTGGGAAGGATTATATCCTAAAGATCTCAATTTAAAATAAAAACTTATGGGTGAAAGTTTACACTTCAAGGATTTGACTAATTTATTGGGGTTTGTTGGCTAAGACCTGATGAGAAAACTATTGCAGCTGCTGAGTTACTACTTGCCTTTATTGTATTGTGATTTTCGGATTTGGGTTGTGTTTTCGTTCATTCTTCTGTGTCTTATTCTGGTGTTCCGTTGTTGCTGCTTTTCCTTCCTTATTGCAGTTGCTATGTCGTTAGCATATCGCGGGGTCCTTAGATAGATGTCATGTTCTTCCATCCCTACACTTATGCTTTTTCAGTTTATTCGACCAGTGGGTGTCTTGACTAGTCCTCATCACTACTTCACCGAGGTTAGTCTTGATACTTACTGGGCACCGCTGTGGTGTGCTCATACTACACTTCTGCATATTTTGTGCAGATCCAGGTATCGATCGTTAGTAGTTGTGCGGATCCTTGCTGAGGAGACTCAAGGTAAACCTGCCGCTGCGTTCACAGGCTTCAGAGTCACCTTCCTATTTTGTAGTCATACTGTTTACTTTATTTCAAACAATTATATTTAGAAAATTATAGTAAACTCTGTAAAGCTTATGACTTGTACTACCGGTTTTGGGAAATTATAAATTCTGTAAAGATTTCTATATCGAGACTGTTAGGTTTCATTTATTATTGTTGTTATTCAGTAAATGGTAGGCTTACCTAGTCTCTAAGACTAGGTGCCATCACGATACCTAACGGAGGGGAAATTGGGTCGTGACAGACTAACTCTACACTTTAAATATATATGGGACCTACATTCCCCAACACTCCCCCTCAAGCTGAGGGATGAAATACACTACAAAAATTTTGATTTTTAACAACCATTTCTTAACGAAGGGACTTAAAATCGGTCGTTATAAGTGTATTTATAGCAACTAATTTTTTTCCAGTCGTTAAAACTAATTTTTAGCTCAATATTAACGAGGGAATAATATTCAGCCATTAAAATATAACACAATCGGTCGTTAAATAATTATTAATTAATTAAAAAGTGGCGCTAACTTTTTCCACTTTTTCCCCAACCCAGATTCCGCCAAATCTCCCCCCCAAAAGGAAAAAGCCCTAGGACGTCGACTTAAATAGTTCGTATAAACCTAATAAGCCCGAAGACGTCGACTTCTCTAACAGTTCATAAACCTCTGTTTTGAACGAACTAGCAGAGAACTGCTTCGACAAATTCAAATAATTAGAGTTTGTAAAATTCAGCGAATTAGCGAACGAAGCTGCTCGTCACCTCCATTGACAACAACTGCTCATCTTTGAGGTTCTTCTCATCAAGATAAGGTTCAAAATTTTACCCTTTTCTATGTGAATTGAGTAATAATTTCGCTAGAAAAGGCATCTGAACTAGGAGCTGGGATGAGAGAGGTCAGAGCATAGATTGTGATTTGACTCCCCATCTGTTGAGAGATATCTATTTTGAATGAGCAACTGCTATATCTCCTATCACGATTAAATCATCTTCTCTAACGGTTTATTCTGAATGTCAATTTTGTACTACAGTTTCATTGAGTGCCAAGTATAACTGTCGAAATATCGGTCCTCCTAAAATTAAAGTTGATAATTTTTAGTTGTTGTATAACTATAGGGTTGTGATCACACTTGTATGTATATGGATGTTGGTGTTCACTTTGGTGAAAGAATGATACAAACTACAAAAATTATTTCTATCTATATATTGACTGATTCTACGGTGAGGTCTGCTGGTTAATTGCTTATTTTAATCTGATCTATTATTGATTTTCAATCTTGGCCTCTCATCCCGTTTATATACGATGTCCTGCTTGAATGAAATTTTTTGTGAAACTTGTTTCTTGTTTTAAACTATACAAATTTGATCAGAGGTATGGGGTGTGAGAATTGGCTAAAGTTATTTCGTAGTATGTCTCTGTTTTCAAACTCAATTGTAGTGCAAAAGATCAGTATGAAAGAATGAGCAAGGGTATGTTAGATATGTTGCACTTACTAGAGAGGTGGCTTGTCCAGTTTTTGAACTTGTATCACAAAGTACTTGCTGAACATTCTTTCCCTCCTCATTCATCACATGATCATTCTCATTGAGCAATGCTTCAAACGAGTTAGAAAACTCGATATTCTTTGATGTTATGACCTGGTCTTTCAGACCTGGAGATCTCTTATTTTTAGGTGATCGATGCGTCACTGCTTGCTGCTGATTAGCAAGTGATCGAGCAATAACTGTCCAGTCCTCTCCAGCTATATTCTTTACTGTTCCATCTCCCATACCTAACTTTTTTGGCCCATCTTAGAATTAGAGCTATTCCTCAAGCCAACGGTTACAATTTGCTGCTGTCCGGATGGTATAAAAGCGTGTGCATTTGGGCTTAAACCTTTCTTGCATCAACTACTTCACGTTCCTTCCCCTCATCTTGTGTGACAATAGCTAAAAAACCTACTGGTTTTTCAACTACATCAACAAGTGCAGCAGTAGATTTAGGAGCCCCAATAGTAGGTCGATCACCAGTTGCATTCAATGCAACATTAGCCTCCAACTTCGAACCTATAGTAGCTGCTTGAATTCCAGATTTTTCGACTGCCACTTCTATATGATTCTTAGTATTGTTTCCTCGATCATGCCCTATAACAACTATACTACTCAAAGCATCTACATCTTCAAGACCTTGCCCTTCATCGTGCACAACAGTAGGTTTAATAACTGCAGTTTTTTCAACCATCTCAAGTGTAGCAGTATTAGCTTAATCACCCATCTTATGCAAACTTGTATGGTTTTGTAAAGCTGATCCCACATCCTGGTAAATCCTTGCTAACACAGTAGCAGCAGGGATATCCGAGAACTAGAGCTCGTCTCTCATTCCTCGGATTGTTAAGAGCTTTTAAATTATCCATGTCATGAGTTACAAAAGCTTGGAAGATGTTTGTAGGAGTCAAATTATATTGTGCAACCACTCCACTTGTAATAGCTACCTGTCCAGTAGAATTTTGGATCAAATTAAGCTTAGAAATCGTATCTGATAGTTGCTGTCCAGTAGGAACAAAAACAGCAACATTAGGACTTAGCTTTGTCTTGCTTTGCACACTAGGAGATGGACTCGCAACCTGCTCAACCACAACTACTGCCCCTTCCTTCGCTTTACCACCTTGTCGTGTTGACGAACCAGTTTCTTGAGTGTTTAGCTCCTGGGAATCACCAACATAATTTTCTTCACCTTCATCATACTTTTATACTTGGTCAACCTATGTCTTACGCTTAGAGCTAACTTCCTCCTGTAGCTCGTTTAAATTCTGGACAGGTTCATCATTCAACTCATCTTCACTTATCATGTAATCATGTTCTTCTCTTATGTGGTCAGCCCCTCCTTTTGGTTGTCTTGTAACATGTTGCCAGATCGATCAAACAAATCATTGGAGGGGATATCATGTTGGGATGTATTCAAACCAATCCCAACTATGCCATTGTTTTCTTTCACCTCTTGAAGAGACAGTCCTTTCGTTGGATTATGCAAAAACCCAGGCAGAACTTGCAAAGGATTCATGCTCTCCAGAATTTTAGCTCCAATTATAGTAAGATTAACATTAGCAGGTGCAATAGAGTTGCTGGAAACTACCACAAGCTGCCCATTCTTATCTGTTGAATCCTTCTCTATGTTGTCACTTGTTAGATGATCCTCCACCATCAGAACATCATAAGCAGTTGTACTACAAAAATGCTTGTCACCAGCAGATCGATTTGGAGACAGAATTCCAGCTGATGCCTTCTTTTTGCGTGTTACTGAACTCCAGCCTTCCTCTCTATTCATTGTTTGCGTTATTTTTACTTTTCATTATTTTAGTAAGATGGGTTTCTTACAATTTGGATTGGTTTCTGGTAAATATGATACTTTAGTTCTTTGTATTAACAAGATATCAAGTATTTTGGTTTATTTTTCAATGTTGTTGAGCATGTATGAAAGCATATAAATAATTATTACTATTCACATAATTTAAATTTTCATTATATTTATTACATTTTAATATTAGCGAAGAAAAATATGGTCATTAAAACTCTTTAGCGATAGGTTTCTCAAATAGATAAATGACTATTAACGAAGAGAATTTTGGTTGTTAAAAGCAATTATACAATTAATGAAGGGAATATCGGTCGCTAAAAGCACTTGAATTTACTTAATACATTGTTGTCATTAAAGACTTTTAACGACCGGATAACAAATTAGCGAGGGAAAAATTCTGTCGCTAAAAAGCATGTTTAACGACCGAAAATTATGTCATCGCTAAAGATCCTTTAATGACCGGATTGTAAACCGGTCGTTAACTTTTAACGTCGGGGTTTTTAACTACCGGTGATGACCGTTTTTTCCCCGGTCGTTATCAACTTATAACGACCGGAATTGGACTTTTAACGACCATATTTCCCCTTGCTAAAGCCCCATTTTCTTGTAGTGATACATTCTTCATTCCCAGCTTGCTCAGTAAGTACTCATGTTGTGGTTTGTACAATGCTTTTGTTAGTAAGTCTGTGATTTGCTCTGTTGTCCCAACATGTTGCGTTTGAATTAGCCCCTGCACAAGTTTTTCCCATACAAAATGATAGTCAATATCTATATGCTTAGTCCTCTCGTGGAAGATAGGATGTGCAAAAATTTGAATAACTTCTTTGCTATTACATTGCAATGACTCATGTAATTTGATATCCATACCCAACTCTCTGAATAACCTAACTAGCCATACAATCTCAGCAACTGTGGTTGCCATACTTCGAAATTCTTCCTCAGCTAAGCTTCTGGATACTGTTCCTTATTTTTTTGATTTTTAGGAGATTAGTGAACTACCAAACTTTACCACATATCCAGAAACGGATCTTCTAGACTCCACACATGCTCCCCAAACAAAATCACAATAGGCTACAAAATGATTGTAGCTACCAGCAGGCATAAAGAGTCCAAGTCCTGGTGTAGACTTAATGTACCTTACCACTCTCTTTGCAGCCTCCATGTGAGAAACTTTAGATGCATGCATATATTAACTGAGCAACTGTACTACAAAGGCTATGTCTGGCCTTGTCATAGTTAGGTACTGTAATCTACCTATCAATCTCTTATAAATGCCTTTATCTTCAAGCCATATATCTTCAGGTGCATTATTCCTTGCTTCCTGATCAAACTCAATAGAAGTGAGTTTGTGATTGAACTCAAGAGCTGTACAGACTGGTTTTCCACCTGCTAGGCCAAGTTCAGAAACCAGTTCCAAGGCATACTTTCTTTGACACATCAAGATACCCGTTTTAGACCTTGAGAATTCAATTCCAAGAAAGTACTTCAATTCTCTCAAGTCCTTCATCTTGAATCTTTCCTGTAATTCTTTTCTGACTTGTTTGATAATGTGTAGACTGCTGCCTGTGATCAACAAGTCATCCACATATACTAGCACTATCACCAGTTCTATTCCTATCTTCTTAGTAAAAAGAGAGTAATCATAATGGCTTTGCACAAACTTCATATCTAAGAGTGCTTCTGTCAGTTTGAGATTCCATTGTCTAGGTGCTTGCTTCAGCCCATACAAGGACTTGTGTAATTTGCACAGTTTTTTGAGATTCCATTGTCTGGGTGCTTGCTTCAGCCCATACAAGGACTTGTGTAATTTGCACACTTTCTGATACTCTCCCTGGCTTGAAAATCCATCTGTAATATGCATGTAAACCTCCTCTACTAAATCTCCCTACAAGAATGCATTATGTACATCCGTCTAAAAAACATACCAACTGGAAGCAGCAGCTAAGGCAACTACAACTCTCATAGTAACCATTTTGGCTATTGGTAAGAATGTTTCTGTGTAGTCTAGGCCTTCCTGTTGGCTGTAACCTTTGGCTACCAATATGGTCTTATATCTCTCCACCTCACCATTGGATCTATACTTGACTTTGAAAACCCATTTACACCCAATAGGAACTTTTCCTGGTGGCAGGTCTACTATAGACCATGTGTTATTTTTTGCTAAAGCTGAGATCTCAGCTTGCATAGCTTCCACCCACTTAGGATCAACACTAGCTTCACTGAAGGAATTAGGTTCAACACTAGCAGAATAAGCAACTAAAGAGGCTTGATAAGCAGGAGAGAGTTGATCATAGGACACATACTGTGAGACTGGATATGAGCAAGTAGACTTCTGAGGTTGAACCACATAGTCAGTGAGACACACATGAGGTTTAGAGGGTCTTGAGGATCTCCTAAGTGTTGCAGGGGGATTTAAATGACCAGTGGGAATCTCTACAAGCACAGATGCTAAAGGATCATCACTGATAGGTATAGGAGGAGATGACTGAGTAAAAGGAGAAATCTCCTATGTTTTTAATGTTCACTTAATAAAATCTTGTAAGTTTTTAAGAGCTTTTCTTATACTGTCTTTGCTGTTTATCTACTGCACTTCGTTCCATTTAAATTGGTATCAGAGCCATGTTGGTAGTATACGTATTTAGCATGAGTAGCTAAGTACATATATTGTCTAGGGCATGGCAAAATTACTTTCAATACTGTATTTTTAAAACTTAACTATGTTTACATCTATCTTACTACTGTTCTTAAAAATCATATTCTACAAATGCTTCTATACTTAGTATGAGATTTTTATTTTCTCTATAAGTATGAGGTAACCGATTAATATCCGGTTCAGACGTTGGCTAGCCTTAAAGTAATAGGCCATTGTAGCCGAGGTAAGAAGGATTTCAATTAAAAATTGAACTCAAAGATCTTCCTTCTCATTTAAAATATGTGTTTCTTAACCCTGCATTATTTCCAGTAAGTATTTCATCTTCTTTGACTATAGAACAGGAAAGAAAATTGATTGAAGTCCTGAGAAAATACAAAAGAGCCTTAGGATGGACTATAGCCGACATCAAAGGAATCAGTCCAGCTCTTTGTATGCATAGGATTCTTATGGAGAATGAGTATAAGCCTATAGTCCAACCCCAAAGGAGACTGAACCCAACAATGCAGGAAGTCGTCAAGAAAGAAATGGTGAAACTTCTGGCAGCAGGTCATGGTTTCTACTATTTTCTTGACGGATATTCTAGGTATAATCAGATACCAGTTGCTTCGGAAGATCAGGAGAAAACCAGATTCACATGACCCCAAGATGACATAATCAGGAGATGTGTACCGGAGAGAGAAATGAACAACATCTTAAGTCACTGCCATGATGGGGCTGTATGAGAACACTATGAAGGAAGAAAGACAACAACTAAAGTACTTGAAGTTGGATTTTTTTGGCCTACTCCATTCAAAGGTACAAGGAATTATGTCGCCACTTGTGATAAATGCCAGAGAATCGGTAACATTTCATAAAAGGACGAAATGCCTCTTAACTATATTTTTGTGTATGAAATCTTTGATGTATGGGGCATTGATTTTATGGGTCCTTTTCCTCCTTCAAAAGGCTATGAATATATTTTGGTAGTTGTTGACTATATTTCAAAATGGGTAGAAGTAATTGCTACTAGAAAAAATGATGCTCATATTGTTTGTGCTTTTCTCAAGAAAAATATTTTTTCTAGATTTGGAACTCCACGAGTTATAATAAGTGATCAAGGAACTCATTTTATAAATAAATAATTCACTAGTTTATTGTCAAGATATAGAGTAACTCATAAAACAGGAACTCCATATCATGCTCAAACAAGCGGGCAAGTTGAAGTATCCAATAGAAAATTAAAAAGAATTTTAGAAAAAACTATTGGTTCTTTTCGTAAAGTTTGGTCTTTAAAGTTAGATGATGCTTTATGGGCATACAAAACTACTTTCAAAACCCCCATAGGCACATCTCCTTATAGACTAGTTTTTGGAAAAACTTGTTATTTACCTGTGGAATTAGAACATAAAGCATATTTGGCTATAAAATTGTTGAATCTAAACTTGCCAGATGCATGTAAAAATCGTCTACTGCAGCTTGATGAGTTGGAAGAGTTCAGAAGCATACGAAAATGCTAAATTGTACAAGGAAAAGACAAAAAAATGGCATGACAAGATCATCCGCCATAAAGATTTTAAAGTTGGAGATCAAGTTCTGTTATACAACAGTCGATTGAGATTATTCCCAGGAGAGTTTAAGTCACATTGGACAGGACCATATACAGTAATAGGAGTGACCCTCTATGATGCCATAGAAGTACAACATGAAGATGGGGGAGATAAATTCAAAGTAAACGGTCATCGTTTGAAGCCTTATATCTGCAGATTCTTCGACAAACAGGTTTCAATAATCCTTTTTGCCTAATTTTTAAAATAAGTCGAGCTGGCGACGTTAAACTCAGAACTATTTTCTTCCCATCTCTTTAATCTTTTAAGTAATTATTAGTAGTAACATATAATATTTCCTTTTTAGTAAATATATATAATAAAATTAGTTTTTTATATTAAAAAAGTAAAATAATAAAAATAATAATTGCATGTTTGTATTATATTATATATATGTGTATGTAATATGTATTAATATATTTAGCAATGATAAAGAAGCACTCTCATGATTTCGACAATGAAAGTTTTCTCCTATCATGAAAAGAACATTTTCTTTGCCATAATCTTGTTTTTGTTATATGAGAGAAACCTTGAGAAGCCAAGAAAAAGGAAATGAGGCCAGAATCGAAAACAAATCAGGGAAGCTCCTTTATCTCCTTTTACTTTTAATTTATTTGTCATGAGGACATGACATTATTTAAGCTTGGAGGTAGAGGAATATGTTTGTTATATATGTGTTTCTTTTAAGTTTTTTGTTTCGGTTAAATATAAAAATAAAACGTATATTTTACAACTAAAAAATGTGTTTTTAGTAAAATTATAAAAATAAAATAAAAAAACTGAATAAAATAAAATAAAATACAATTTGAGTTGCCTTATTCTAAAGGCAAATTATTTCATGTACTTTCATGGATTTCTTGTTAAGTTCTTTGCCATGGTCATAATATTTTGAACTGAATAATTTTTTAGGACTTTTAGTTATTTTAACTTGTTTTGATAAATAAGTTGGCTAAACTTGATTTGACTTGAAAAACATGATACTTAGAAAAGACGAATTCGATTAAGTACCATTCACGGGTTTTATGATCACTTTTCTAAGCTCATACTTACTTATTGGTGATTGAAATTATAGTTTTCGTTGGCCCAAGTGTATTGTGCGGTTAGCTTCTATTGTCTAGTTCTCCTGCTTATCTGGAAATTTAGAACTTGCCTTGAATGTGGATTGAGGCAAAATTCTAGGTAGATCTTTGAGTTAAGAAATGAAAGTAGGCCTTCTTTGTTGAGCCATAGCCTAAATTGACCTACCTTAATGACTTTTATCCCTAGTTAGCCCAGTTGAGCCTAAATAAATTATCTCTTATTTTGTTGGTCGCTAAGCTTTAACCCTTAGCCTGTTTGTTGTTATTACTTGTTCTTTGTTCACCCAGTTCCCTTTTGGGGCACTTTAAGAGTTGATCTGAATGTAAAAATCTAGGCATGAGGTGTAACTATAAAAATAATTGGTCAAAGAATAATTGTTTGAGGTTGTCGATCTTTTGAGATGTTGTCATGAGAAGTAAAAAAAAAAAAAAAAAAAAAAATATTTGCTTCCGAATTTCAAAAAAGAAAAAATAGCAACAAAGAAAAGTTGGCGAATCCATAAAACAATTTTTTTTAAAAAAAATTTGAAATGAGGATCATATTGATGAGCACACTGCTGCACAAAATTTATGTGTTCTGCAGTTGCTTTAGGCAATCGAATCTGGGTAGAAATGGGGTGTTATGAAATGAGAGACAAATACAGTGTGACATCTCAAAGACACAGGAAATAAGATCCATGAGAATTCAATTGGATAATCAATGGAAACCACTCGCAAAGTTCATTCAAAAATGTTGGTTTTGGCTGTGTACAACTATGGTGCACGGGGGAAAATGTGACATTACTGTGGCTATGCCTTATCTATTGATGAACCTTCAATAGGTGGTATTAATACTCAATACTCATTCTATTGAGGGGAAGTCACGGTTAAGCACAAGCAAAGCAGCTAACAAAGAACACGACCAGCATGAGTGTGAGTATATACAAGAAAATGATGAGCTACTCTGTTTTAGGATGTGCATAAACTCATACTGCAGCTGGTTTGATTT
Organism: Nicotiana tomentosiformis; assembly: GCF_000390325.3. Classification (NCBI taxonomy): domain Eukaryota; kingdom Viridiplantae; phylum Streptophyta; class Magnoliopsida; order Solanales; family Solanaceae; genus Nicotiana; species Nicotiana tomentosiformis. Next base: position 60,401,492 of record NC_090821.1, on the reverse strand, counting down.
TGGAGACTCTATCTGTGAGAGCTATGACAACATAGTAAAAGGAAGCTGCTGCATAACTATATGGCTCGAGCAGGAGCTATATAACAAACTGGAATTTCGGCTCCAAATCTGGAATGCAATCATACTTGTATCGAATAGAAGTGTGCATTGGCAATATTTGATCTTTGCAAATAACTACAAAATATCGCACGTAAGAAGCACCAAACAGTGCAACACCACCATTGTGCAAAAGTACTGGACTGTAGCTTCTACAGAGGATACAATTGTTTCTGTGTTATTTTATGACAAGGTAGGTGTTATACTGAATTATTCAAATCAAAAGAAAGGAATCATTGGGTGGAATTGGTGTGGCAGATGCAACAGTGCATACGAAGAAAGGGGGACGCAATAATCATACAACAAGGTAGTGTCAATTAGACCGCTGAAGAATGGGCCATGTTCGACTGAATTTTTGGACTACATATGATGGGAAGACTTGGTTATGAGTTTACTGGACGCACAATGGGAGAATTCAAGGATGATGCAGCACACACGCACACGTTCGAAGAACAAGCTGTACTGTTTTTGCACAACTATCAACTGCCTCTGTTACTACGTAGTATACAACAGGTGCACACAATTGGAAGATATCACTACACTCCTCAGCAACTTCAAGGGACTATTCGACCTGCTGTACTTGTACTGTGGAGCTGATTTTTCAATCACTGGATGCGCTAGATATGGCACTTCTAATCCTGGAGATGAGTCATGGCCACGTAGCTGAGTTTTGTACAAAATGTACCATAGAAAAATGGATCGCAACCAAAGAAAACAAGTATTCTTTACAACAAAGTTGCAGGAAGTTTTCAGCCCCAATGTGAAGATGTTCGCAATGATTTGCTTGAGTCGGCAACATTTGGACTTTCCAAATTACTACCTTCTTAGTTCACATCTACTATTATGCTACTCCTACATTGTATTTCGTAGCAGTAGCCATTAGTTTTCTTTTATTATTTTTTGCCTGATTTATTTGAACAATTTGAAATTTTGGCCTAATCTGGGAATTATTAATTAAAATAGCTACTAAGAGAACAATCTAGTAATATATTTTTCCAAAAAAAAAAACCCCAGAGGTTTATTATTTAAATGAGATGAAAGACAATTGTATCTAAGAGATAAAATAAATGTGTAGTGCCCATAGGGAATTTGAGTCACTATTATCTATATGTATCCTATCCATCCCTAAGCGTACTTTACAACCTTGCAAAAGTCCTACATGATCTTAACTCAGAGACTCCTATATTAGTGGAGAACCACATGATAGTCAAGCTTATGGTTATTTCCAGTAGCTTGAGGTACTTCTTTGTTGAGAGTGAGCGTATTTTTTTTATCTATGCCCTTCTTTGATCCTGTATCTATATATTATGTGATAAATGGGCATCTCTCTTCATTCGGTGAGATACACTTGGGATTAGAAAATATTATGATTTCAATTCTCAATAGGTGAACATGAGTACAACTGAAAGTTGTTTGAACTCGTAGACTGGTCTTAGTCAATTATTCTCTGTCAAAACCTCTCATGATTTCACTTAAAGTGTTTACTTACTATGTTCATTTGTTTTCTTTGCTCGAGGACGAGTAAAAGTTTAAGTATGGGAGAATTTGATAAGTGCATTTTACCAGATGTTTACCACATAATTTCTCTCATAAAAACATATAAATTATCATCTTTCCTCCATATTTTTAACTTTATTTTGCAGGAATAATTATAGAAGAATTGTTGTGCGCAACATGAAAAAAGAAAAATAAATATTCAAGAAAAATACAATAAAGAAGTGTAAGATCGAGCTATGATTCATTACTGCCGTGGCAATGCACCAAGTTTCAATTTGCCATGATGAAATCAATGAAATCTAAATTTAGAATGACAAAATTCTCATCTCTGCAAATTCAAAATCTATATTTGCAATGGAAATCTAGCACCAAATCGAGAATTCGAATTCTCATATCTGCAAATGCAAAATCTAGATTTGCCATGGAAATCTAGCACCAAATCGAGAAGTCATCATGAAATTTTCTTATATAAGAAGATGGTGCCCGATCAGAGGAGAGATGGCAGTAGAGAGAAAACTTAGAGCTAGAAGTCTGAATCCAAATTCTTAATAAGCTTCTCTATTTTATTTCTTTCACTAGTATCGAGTTATCTTTTCTTTTAAATCACAATAGTGGTTTAGTTGCTGTTTCTAAATAAATTCCAGTGTAGGAAATTACTTTAGTTTCTGCTTTTAATTAAATAGGGGGAATTATTCTTCTGGAATATTTCTTTCTATTTTCTTATTTAATTGACAAGAATATTTCATTATTAGTACTAATTCCAGTATGGAGTAATTTTTCTTGAGTTGGGAGAAAGACGGATCTTAATATTTCTATATAATAGTAGATATTATTCTTCAAATTCATATGGTTGAGCTAAAATTTATTTAACTTTTATCTGCTTTAACAGTTAGACGTTATTTAATTTAATAACATCTATATATCTTGTACTACATATTAACTGTTTATTAATTCTCTAATCGAGAGAGGCGGAAGAAATAATATAGTTAAGTGTAGTATTGATAAATGTTAATATTTATTCAGTAACATATATCTCTTTTATATTATAATTAATTTTACACTTATTTGTAATCGAGAGAGGCGAATAGTGTAATAATTAGTTATAAAACGTAGGGTAACCGAAAGGGACTTACTAACAAGAGCGTATTTTAGTTCAATCATATATTTCTGGTTCTTCAAGATTACTAGTTTGAAGATTAATTTGTATAATCGAGAGGAGTACAATTAATTATTCAACTTAAGTAATAATATATATTTGTAATTGTGAGAGGCATTTATACATTTTTGAGAAATAGAAATTGAAGAATAATAATTCTATTATATAATAGAAATATTAAGTGAAGTCAAGATCCCAACACCTTTTTATTATATTTGTGAAAAATAAAATATTTTCTACTGCTCTATTCATGCATTTTTAGTTAGTTAATTTATAACTCAACTCTTTCTAATTTTCTCAAATAGTAATTAAAACAAGAAACATCTGTAGAATAGATAAATCAATCTCTGTGGGTTCGACATCTTTCTATACTATTATTTGACAGAGTACGAGTTAGAATTTTATATACACTAGACACTCGTCACTAAGTTGATCTTAGGTTGAAGACCAGTTCGAGAATGCAGCACCCCGACCTGGAAGATCATTGGGTGACTATGCTAGGCCAATATATAATCAAGGACTATCAAGTGTCAGAACCCCACCCATAGCAACAAACAACTTCGAATTGAAGCAAGGCTTGTTTCAAACTATCCAAAACAACTGCTCTTTCAGAGGGGAGATGAGCGAAGTTCCTAATACTTACTTGATGGACTTTGACGATATCATGAACACCTTTCAATGCAATGGAATATCAAATGAAGTTGTTTACTTAAGGGCATTCCCCTTTTTATTGAAAGATGACGTGAAGCAATGGCTTCGTAGCTTACCCGCAGGTTCTATCACGACATGGGAAGATATGACCAAGAAGTTTCTTGACAAGTACTTTTCAGCTGCAAAAACAGGGAAGTTCAGAAGGGAAATCCATAATTTCTGCCAGAAGGAGACATAAACGGTTTTTGAAGCTTGGGAACGATTCAAGGAGATAGTCAGAAAGTGTCAGCACAATGGAATTGATTTGTTGATGCAACTCCAGGATTTTTGGGATAGGCTGACACCGTCCTCACTACGAACTCTGAATACTGCATGTGGGTGTCCACTAATAAAGAAAACGTCGGAGGAGGTTGTGTTAATCCTTGATGAATTATTTGAAGATGCTAATCAGTATCCGACTGAGAGCAATGATAGAAAAAAATCAGTTGGGGTTCACCAGGTGGACTCTAACACATCCATGCAAGCCCAGCTAGACACCATGTCTAAGGAGATAAGAAAGCTGACATTAGCCAAGGTACAAAGTGAGCTGCAAACAACATGTGACTTCTGTGGATTAGGACACCCTACACATGAGTGTCAAGCATCGGCTGAGGAAGTCAACGTAGTGGGGAACTTTAATAGAGGAAACTACCAAGGTGGGAACAACTATAATGCTATGGGTCAAAGATATCCAGGTTTTTCGTGAAGTTCACCTAATGGGAGCTTGAATTCATGGCAGCAAAATAATCCCAGACCCCAGCATCAAGGACCACTAGGTTTTCAAAACCATCATAGGCAGCAATACCAGCCACAACAGCCAAATCATTTTAGTATGGAGGACCTCATGAAGGCATTAATCAACAAATCAGATGAAAAATTTGAGACTCAGGGCACGGACATCCGAAATTTAGAAAGACAATTGGGACAGATTGCAAATTTGTTATCTGAGAGGACTTCTGGGATTTTGCCATCTGACACTGAAAAGAACCCAAAAGAAACAATCAAAGTTGTATCTATGAGAAGTGGCAAAATATTGGCTAATCCAGTGGTGAAAGCTAGACCCGAGGTGGTGAACAAGCAGGCGAAAACACCAGTAGAGAAAAATGGTGAAGAGAAGAAAGGCCAGAGTAGTGGGGTACAAAAGGAGATTGAATAAAGTAGACATATGCCAGCTCTACCATTCCCTCAAAAGATGAAGCTGGAAAACCTTGACAAATGTTTTGGGCGATTCTTGGAAATGCTTAAACAACTCTATGTGAACATTCCCTTCACAGAGGTACTCACTCAGATGCCTGCTTATGCAAAGTTCTTGAAGGAAATCTTGTCTAGCAAGAGAAAACTGGAGGAGACAAGCATGGTCAAGTTGATGCCCACTACAGTGCCATATTACAAAATATAATTCCTTAAAAGTGTGGGAACCGAGGAAGCTTCACCATACCATGCTCGTTGGGGAGTGGAAAATTCGATAAGGTCAACTACGATTCTGGTGCGTCTATAAATCTAATACCTCTGTCTGTATTCAGGAAACTGGAAGGTGATCTTGGAGTAATTAAATCAATACTAGTATCCCTACAACTGGCAGACCAAACCACTATTTTACTTGAGGGAATCATTGAGGATATTCTAGTGCGAGTGGACAAATTTGTGTTCCCCGTAGACTTTATTGTGGTGGATATGGAGGTGAACAAGGGAGTGCCTCTAATTCTAGGGAGGCCATTCTTGTGTACAGGTAGAGCTATCCTTGATATCTATGAAGGGCAATTTATGCTCAGAGTGGGAAACAAAAAAATGGTGTTCCAGATGAAGAGGATTATGAAATACCCCAGTGATGAGGCGTCCGCCTACTCGTGTTCAAGCTGGATGTTGTTGGAGAATTGGCTGAAAAATACAAGTTTGATAAGCTTGTGGGGGATACTCTAGAGAGGTATATTACTCAGTCTAGCACAGTGGAGGATGGAGATCCTAAAATAAAGAGAGAGGCTGAAGCTCTTGAAACAGAGGATCAAGTGGTTGATGAGAAGGAGTTAAAAGAGGAGGCGTCTAAGCCTAATGTGGAATTGAAAGTCCTCCCCACTCACTTAAAATATACTTTTCTTGAAATTAATAATTTTCCTATGATTAGTTTTGCTGACTTGACAGGTACACAGGAGTGACAACTGGTGGAGCTACTGAAGAAGCACAAGAAAGCCATTGGCCGGAGTATAGTTGAACAAATATTTGGAGGAAGTAGTTCACAAGGAGATCATCAAATTGCTAGATACGGGAGTGATTTTTCCCATCTATGATAGACAGTGGATTAGTCCAGTACAAGTTGTACCTAAGAAGGGCGGCATGACAGTGGTGAAAAATGAAAATAATGAATTGATCCCCACAAGAACAGTCATTGGGTGGAGAATGTGCATTGATTATAGAAGGCTGAATGATGCAACAAGGAAGGACCATTTCCCACTCTCCTTTATTGATCAAATGCTAGAGAAAGTGGTTGGACATGGATGCTACTGCTTCTTGGATGGGTACTCAGGCTACAATCAGATACCCATTGTCCCAGAAGATGTTGAGAAGACCACATTCACTTGCCCGTAAGGTATGTTTGCTTACAGGAGGATGTCGTTTGGGTTGTGTAATGCACCTGCATTTTTCAGAGGTGCATGATGTCTATATTCTCTGATATAAATGGGAAGTGTCTACAAGTATTCATGGATGATTTCACCCTCTTTGGTGATGACTTTGAGGACTTCTTGAAGAATTTGGAGCTCGTGCTTCAATGTTGTGAAGCCACGCACTTGGTTCTTAACTGGGAGAAGTGTCACTTCATGGTGAAAGAAGGAATTGTTTTGGGCCACAAAGTAACTGTACATGGAATTGAAGTTGATAGAGTCAAGGTGGATGTAATTTCTAGGCCCCCTCCACCAACTTCTCTGAAAAGCATAAGGAGTTTTTTGGGACATGCTGGATTCTATAAGAGGTTCATCAAAAACTTCTCTAGCATTACCAAACCGTTAACTACATTGCTAGCAAAGGATGTCAAGTTTGTTTTCAATGTGGAGTGCTTAAGAGCATTCGAATTGATAAAGGAAAAGTTAGTAAGTGCTCCTATTATGGTGACACATGATTAGAGCTAGTCATTTGAGATAATGTGTGATGCCAGTGATGTAGTTGTGGCAGATCTGGGGCAAAGAAAAGATAAAATGTTTAGGCCCATTTACTATGCCAGCAAGACGTTGAATGATGCTCAAGTCAATTATTCCACTACTGAGAAAGAGTTATTTGCTGTGGTCTTTGCTTTTGGCAAGTTTTGATCATACCTGGTGGGGAGCAAAGTGATTGTACACACGGATCACTCTGCCTTGAAATATCTGTTGAGTAAGAAAGAGTCCAAGCCGTGTTTGATGCGGTGGGTGTTATTTCTCTAAGAGTTTGACTTGGAGATCAAAGATAGGAAGGGCACATAAAATCAAGACGTCGATCATCTATCTCGACTTGAGAGACCTCCGTTTGAAATAGTTGATATAAGAGAAGAGTTCCTCGATGAGCAGCTTTTCTCCATTATTGTGGTCTCCGAAAGACCGCCTTGGTATGCTGATATAGCCAACTTTTTGGCTAGTGGATGGTGGCCTAGTGACCTCTCTCGTGATCAAAGAAAGAAGCTTTAAGGTGAGGTAAAAAGTTATTTTTGGAATGATCCTCTCTTATTTAAATTGTGTGCAGATGGTGTGATTCGAAGGTGTGTACCTGAAGGAGAGATTGCAAGCATTCTTCCTCATTGCCATGATGGAGCAGCTGGAGGACACTATGGTGGAAATCGCATTGCAACAAAGGTCATGAAAGCCGGTTTCTATTGGCCTACTTTGTATAAAGATGCATGGGCGTATATAGCTGCATGTGACAAGTGTCAAAGGATAGGTAGCATTAGCAAGAGGGATGAGATGCCACTAAACTCCATTCTGGTATGTAAAATTTTTGACGTTTGAGGCATTGACTTCATGGGTCCGTTTTCATCATCTTATTCATATGAGTATATCCTAGTAGCCATTTATTACATCTCTAAATGGGTTGAAGCAATCACTACTAGGACCAATGATGCTCGAGTGGTATGTGAGTTCTTATGGAAAAACATCTTTACCCGATTTGGGACACCTCGAGTGATTATCAGTGACAATGGGGCACACTTTATGAACAAGCAATTTGCTGCACTGGTGTCCAAGTACGGGGTCACACACAAAACATGAACCCCATACCATGCCCAAACTAGTGGGCAAGTTGAAGTGGCTAACCGTGAACTACAACAAATTTTTGAAAAGACGGTCAATGCTTCTCGTAAGGATTGGTCTGTAAAATTGGATGAAGCTCTATAGGCGTATAGAACTGCATTCAAAACAACCATATGGAATTCACCATTCAAATTAGTGTATGGAAAATCGTGTTATCTACCTGTTGAAATAGAACATAAAGCTTATTGGGCAATTAAGATGCTTAATATTGATGTTAGTCATGCAGGCAAACACAGATTAGCGCAGATAAACAGATTAAAGGAGTTTAGATTGGACGCGTATAAAAATACGCGTATCTTTAAGGAATAGACAAAAAGGTGGCATGATCGTCTGATTAAGCCAAGGGAGTTTCATGAAGGGGACAAAGTCTTACTATACAATAGTAGACTTAGGTTGTTCTCCGAAAAATTCAAATCAAGATGGACAAGTCTGTATGTAGTGAAACATGTCTCACCGTACGACGCCATTAAAATTCAGGATGAAGAAGGGAATGAAAGCTTTAAGGTGAATGGGCATAGGTTAAAACAATACTTTGTTGGAGGATTTGACAAGCAATCCTCTAGCATCGTGATCGATTGAGCCTAAGTGACGAGGTCAAGCTGACGACTATAACTCAGAACTACTTCTTACCCTTTTTCTTGCTTTTGTAGAATAGTTAGACAATTGTGGTGTAAGATTTTCAAAGTTTAGGAATGTTGGTACTTGTTTGGACAGATATAAGTATAAATTGAACATAAAATAAGTACATAAAAGAGTAATGATGCAACCCATGGCCTAAAACTCACAATTTCCCAGAACTCTAAGAAAATTGGCCTAGCACGCCGCATGGGGCGATGCGCCAAGCCAAAATGCTTGCCTATCGTGAATTTGACATCACTATGGAATTCATCACTACCGCACCGCATGGGGCGCCGCACTCAGCGATGCAGTAGTATATTTTTTATGATTTTTTTAATTTTGTTTTCTTGAAATAACCCGTTTTCCCTTCCCCTTTTTCTCACATCTCTCACACTCTATCCTTTCACCCCTCTCTCTATCACACACACCAAATCCCTCTACCTTCCTCAATTCCTCCATCTTGCCAAATTCCTCTCATCTACATCACTTGTCAATATAAGTGTTTCTTCTCATCTCTTCTCTTTTAGTGGTAATCTAAGTTATTTTAGTTCATATCCCTAACCCTAGGTAGTGTTTCAATTTATTTTTGTTAATATTCATCTTTTGGTCGAAATTCTTACATAAACTTGTGGGTTTTACATTGTTCTTATAATTAGAGGGAATGTTTTGTGTGATTTGATGATGCTTAAATTATTTTTTGATGGAGTTTAGTGTGGTGGCCAATATGGCCGAAAATATTTAAAGTTTTTGGTGGTATTGTGCTATTGTCACACTTTTGTGGTGTTGTGATTGTTGTATAGTGGTTTATTGGTATGTTTAAGGAGTAACCTTTCAATAATCGGAGTTGCAATCGAGATATACATTTTATGCCTATATTGTGTTTAATGAAATGCCTCAAGGACATAATGACCTTAATTAGGGGATAATTATGAGAAAACAATGTAATGCTTGATAATAAGAGTGGGGTGGGAGGTCATGCTTATATGTGTTACATCTTTAACGTGTTAGCCCTTAGTGTTAATTGATTGACCACCCTAGGCTAATGTGAGGCTACGTGCTAATTGTGTGTTTTGTGTAGTGATGCATTATAACTTCTGAATTTTGTAGTAATCAATTAGTATAACTTCTTATTCTTTTTTCTTAAGTTACTAGTTTAGCGTTGTGAGTTTGTATTTTGGGTTAGCATAGTCTGTGGTAATGTTGTCTCACTATCAGAAGTGGTAAGTGTGGGTTTGTCGAATAAGTGTGTCATGCTTTAAAAAGGGGTAGTATGAATCCCCGATATACATTGTACTTGTGAACATGCCAATAACATAAGTGTGTGGTGGTTACCTTGTTTGGTCTTGTTTTTGTTTTGTGTATTTTGGTTAATGTTGTTCGTCTTGTGCAAGTCCAATGTCTTAACGCCCTAGCAAACGTTCTAACACAGGTTCCTCACAAGCAATATCTAGCAGCCATCGAGGAGGTAGACGGGCACATCGCCCCGACCCGGTGGAGGAGGAAGATGATTGCATTGACCCAGATGTAGATTTAGTACCAGATTGCAAATATGGCATTAGGGATGTGCTAGCTCATGCTAGGCAGTGGTTCTGAACCTTGTTCCGGCAGTAAGTCCTGATCCGGAAGTAAGGATTGATGATGGAAAGCTTGTCAGAAAGTACCCGACAATTTACAACAACATTAGATACTTGGGTTTTGAAACCATGTTCCGTCCCGGTGAATCGGTGAATGTGAACATGGTTAAGGAATTTTATGCAAACTGGCAACCTGAGGCAAGTTTAGATGTTGAATATGAAGTCCAAGTGCGCGGCAAGATGATTATATTTTCTTCCCAGGTCATCAACCAAACCATGGGGTTCACAGATCATTCACATAATTTGTTCAGGAGGTTGCTGCGTCGACCACCCTATCCTGATATTAGACACCAGCTGTGTGGTGCGAGGTCTCTTGCCACATGGACGCGAGATGCTTATGAGTTCCACAAATATATAAAAAAAGCCATTTCTAGCATCCTGCCCGAGTTCTTCTAAGGTTGATAAATGCAAAGATCATGCCTACTCAGAACGACACTGATGTCTCCCGGATGAAGGTGTGTCTTATTTATGCTATCTTAACTTGGATAAAGTTTGATCTGGGTAAGATTATGCTTGAGCACATGTCTCGAGTGCGACCAATGGGGGTCCGCCACCTGTACTTCTCGAGTATGATCACGCGGCTTCTGCGGGCACACCATGTGGAAGAGAAATTTCATTATGATAGGACGATCCAGGTGATGCAGCCTCTTCGAACTTTTGATATCACAGCTGTGACGGACCCACCTGCTGTTGCTATTACGATAGACTAGATATTTATTCGTGTGGATGAGACACTACAACTGCTACTTGTAGACATGTGCCTACGCGTATCTCGAGGTAAGGTTGACCTTGCAGAACTACAAGAGGACCATCCCCTCACTATAGTCACTCATCAGTGGTTGGGTTTAGCCAATGGAGCACAGATACCACTAGAAGAAAATGTAAACTCCATTCCCTCTGATGATGAAGAGTACCTACACACCTTTGAAGGTGGTGATGAGGACTAGGCCACGAGCCTCACGGAGTTAGCTTTTCACTTTTTGTTTAGTATTTTTTATTGAGGGCAATGAAATTTTTTAAGTGTGGGGTGAGCGGCTCCTATGTAGTCGTATTTGTACTTGTTTCTATTTGCTTACTTGCTTTGTAGATAATATAGAAATTGTTTAGCTTCGACTTTTCCCAACAATTGATTTCGTCGACTGGTTTCTTGATGGAATTATAGTCAATATATGTAAAAAAAAATCCTTCTGATGTAGTGTAATAATTACCCCTTGGTTTTGCTTTGTGCTACGGTTCTTTTTCAAGGGTCTTGTTTGAACCAGATGTCGTTAGTTTTTATTTTTATTTTTTTAGGAATAGGAAACCTTGTGGTGTGAGTTTAAATGAAAGCAATATCTCTTGACTTTATTATACCTTGAGAATAGTTAGTGCTTCAGTTGTGACGCTTAGGCTTAATTTTTGACTCTTGTATAAGTACCTTAAATTGTATGATCTTAACTTTGCTTAACTGCTTTGACTAGAGTGTCTTGATGAGTCCGATCCTGAGTGAGTTACGTGCCGTGTGTGTGAGAGGTTTTGTGTTATTCTGTACATTGCATTTGATATATAGAACTTACCCCATGTGTATGCAAAGCGAAATAGTAGTTTTATTTAGTTTTGGAAGTGATATAAGCATTTCTTTGTTGAGCCAGTTATATGCTTTTACCCACCTAATTGTTATTTATCTTAGTTAACCCCTTTGAACCTGTAACCCTATTTCTTTAGCAACCATACTACAAGTGTGGTCCATTTTGTTTGAATTGACCATTTGTTTGAATCTTCTACCTCTTGTGAGCACTTGAATTTATTATGAACTTTGTAAAAGTTAAAGTGTGGGGTGTTGGTTTGGCTTTTGAGTGGAACTATTGAAATAAGGAGAAATGTGTACTATTTTAAAAAAAGTAAGAGCCACTTGAATTGGAAAAGAAAATAAAAAAAAAGTAGTTGTATTGTTGTGGAAAAAAAAATTCATTAATAGTGGTAACTCTTTATGTATTTGTGCTTAAAGAAGTTGGAGTTGACGTATATTTATGTAAATGAGGAGTTATGGTTTGACATAAGTGTGTGATTTTGAACGTTCAATTGTATGTATTAAAGTGTTTAGGGAGGTGTAGTCATTATATCCAAATGTATCCTACCCGTTCCGTAGCCTACATTACAACCAAATAAAGTCATACTCGATCCTTAACTGAATAAGCTTAATTAGTAGAGTAGTACACTACGGTCAAGCTTATGGTACATTCTTTGTGGCGCATGAATTTCATTTCTGAGAGTGAGTTAATTCTTTCTATCTTGAGTTCCTATTTGTTCTTAAATTTTATTGTGCGTGGAACTACTCTCTATTGTTTGTGTGAGGGCACATAATTTACGAGGGTAAGGTAAAGTCTTTGACCTCTATGTTAGAGTAAGTGAGCAGGTTGTAAAAAGTGCGTGGTGCTTTTGAGTCAAATTTTGAGGCAAGGATGTTACATTAGAGTGCTTAGTCTATTTTAAATATTCTTGGGATGATGTTTAGGGATGTTGTCTGATAAGAAGGCCGTTTCTATGTGAAGCGCATTGTGGGGTGTTGATGGTAGGCTAGAAACTCGTGTTTTAGCCACAGTATTGCACTCAAAGTACTGTATTTTTACTTGTGTTTGAGCTTGAATGTTAGTGTATTGCACTTATTGAGTGTTTTATGCCTTGTAAGAATTAATTTCGAGTAAAAATTGATATTCGGAAGCTAAATCAAACAAGTTGGAGCTTTGAAGTCTGAGTAGAAGCCCAAACAATTTAGTCGGGATCACGTTCGGGGATCGAGGACCAAGTCCGGATGTTAAAAATTGAATCAGCGACTTCACTCTAAGAAAACTTCACAACCGCGTCGCATGGGGCGCTGCGGCGCGTGGTAGTGCAAATTATGCCCAGATTTTATTTTCTAATGTGTTCTGAAAAATGCCACAAGCGCGCCGCATGCTGCGGCGCGGTAGTATGAAATTCTTAGAGTACTTTCCTATTTCGGCTAAAAAAAAAGGTAGTTTCGTTCGGGGGTTGTTTTGGAGGGCGGTTTAAATGCACAAAAAATACCATTTTACAACATCTTTTGACCTAGGGAAGATTGGAGAGCCACCCAAGGAAGAAGACTCAAGAATTCACCAGGATTCCAATTTGCAATCGGTGCAATACGAGAGTTTGTATCAAATCTTTAGAATTGATGTTTCTTGTTTCTTAAACTTATTTGAGATATCTTACTCAATTGCTATGGAGTAATTTCCATTTGGGTATTGATAGATATGATGTTTCAATAACCTGATTAGGGATTCGATTCTTGATAATTGCTAGAATTAATTGATGGATCTTGATATGTATTGTGGAGTTATTTAGTATTTACCTTAATCGAAAGAGGAGTTTGATATTAAATTTCTTCACATCTTATGCTCTAGTTTAATTTTATGATTCAAATAGGTAATCGAAGGAGCCTCTTGAATTGTTATTTGAACTAGAAAATAGGGAAATTTCGTGAGAAATGACCCTTTTAATCATAAACATCATTTTTATTGTTGTGATTGTTTACCGTGCTTCAATTGAATTAATTACTGAAACTAACATTTAATCGAAAGAGGAATATTAGCTTCAAGTGTAATGATAATTGGTTGAATTCATAAGAATCAATCGTATTATAGAGTGAATTAACTCAAGAATTGGATCCCGAATGAGTTATCGTCCACCTATCTAGTCAATTACCCTTATTTTCCTCATTAATACTTCTTGGTGCTCACTTGCTATCATTAGTAATCAATTGTTATTTGCTTAAACTTTAATAGTTAATCGTAGTAATAGATATCAAATCAAGTGTTAATTTTCCTGGATAGTAATCTACTGGAGATTATTCAAACACTGTTAAATTTCAATTTCTATGGAGACAATAATTAATTTATACTATCTTTGACTAGCGAGCATAATTTTCAGTGCGTGTTTTGCACCGTCAAGGTGTTATCAAACATCATCTTTAGATCATATCAACGGCTAGACACAGTGCCAAGAACATCAACACGAAAAATGACATAAAATTCATCGTTTTTAATAGAATTTAAACCTAAAATCTCTTAACTGACAAGACACCCCGACACAATTATTATAATAATGTATTATTATTGGCAGTATTATAGGTTAGTTTTATTTAGTTAGGTGCCCCAAAACGGCAAAACTAGTGCAATTCAAATTAGCATAGGTCATTATCCTTGGAAAGAAAGAAAGATACTCAAGACTATATGTAGTGATTTAAGTCTTTCGTTAGCTTCAACAAGCATTGGGATATAGTAGGAATTATTTAACTTGTCTACAAATAATCGTCATATAAAATTCCAAATTGTAATCTATTTTCTTTGTTCACTTAACACAAAGTCAAATTGGCTAGTAATGTTTCAACATCACGTGAAAAGGAATTCCCAACCCATCCACGTCAAAAAGAAAATGTCATTGGTTGAAAAACATTTTGCAAACTCGCATTGAAGTAGGAATAATTAGAAGAGAAAAGTAACTCATAATATTGAGCTGAGAATAAACATTAAAATTAGCAATTACCTAAAAACTTCAACTTGAAGCTAAGAGCCCTTGATAAAAAAATATTTACGTACACGGGTAATGTAATAAAAACTTTACATATCAGTTAAATAACCTTTCATAACAGATAAGTTGCCATATTTTTTTAATAGCCACTTCAGCATATTATTAACAGTTGCTTCGTAGTTGTTTTTAAAATTTTTCCTATAGCATAAAAACTATTAATGCGTAGAATTAAGTTAAACAAAAAATTTATAGTTAACTACGACATATTAATAGTATAAAAAACTTAGGTTACATTATTATGTTAAATAAAAGATAATCACATGTAACTGCATATAATAAATAGAACTAATTACCTATATACTACTAATAATAAAGCAGCGAACCTCAACACGTATACATAAGTTACTTAAATAAACTCCCAAAGAAAGTACCTGGAAACTTAAGTTTTAAGATCTAGAGCATGTTTGATCAAGTTTTTGGGAGGTCAAAAGTATTTTTTCCCCTAAAAATTATTTAAAAAAAAATTAAAACTGTTTGGCCAAGACGGAGAAATACTTTTGGCTAGCAGCAGAAACAGTTTTTCTGCTTTTGGGAAGAAGCAAACAATTCTAGCTTCGGAATTAGAAGCAAAAGCAAAAGCAGAAGCAGAAAATTAATTTATTCAAGACAAAACTATCCTCACCATAAATTTATATTTTTAAAATTAACTCTTACTAATTTAAGCTTTTTTTTTTCTTTCTAGTTTCTACCATTCCTTTAAAATTAGAGATATCATTATGTGAATATATTGTAACTTTTCAAATTCTTTTTTGACTTTTCTTGTTTTTGATTTTTTTTGTGTAATGTCTTGTAACTTTCTAAATTATCTTTTTTTTTTTTTTCACACTAAAGTAAATTATCTACATCCTTCTTTGGATTATCAATTCTCTTCCTACAAATAATCATTTATAATTCCTTCTGTTAAGCTATTAATTCCCGAATCTTTAAACCAAGTTTGTTTTGGCCAAAAGTATTTTTTTTAAGTTAAGGTGCTTGGTTAATCTTTTAAACAGGAAAAAATATTTTTGAGTAGAAGCAGAATCAGTTTTTGAGAAGTGGGAAAAATAGTTTTTTCTCAAAAGCACTTTTTAAAAAAGTACTTTTAAAAAAATACACTTGTAAGCACTTTTTAAAATATTTGCGAAAGACGAGCTCAAAAATATTTTTCAAATTAATTAACCAAGAACAAACTATTCTCACCAAATTACTTAAAAACATAATTCTCAAAGTAAAATAAATTTAGAAGTTTGACCAAACGGGTTATAATATTAACATGACTGGGTGAAATTAAGAAACTTTATTGTAGGATTTTTGTTTTTTGTTTTGTTTTGGAGGGGTGGGGGGTTAAATGTTTCTTGAGCATAGTAAGTAGTCAAAGGAAAAGGTCCCACTTCTGAGGTGCGACATAAGAACCCTCATGGGTCGTTTGGCTTGAATACGATTTATGACGGGATAAATTATATTGAGATAAGTTATACTGTGATTAGTTATATTGAGATTAGTTATTCTGGTATTGTTTTTTATCCACTGTTTGGTATATTGTATTAAAAATGACAATTGCATAATTTCTAAGAAGAATGTATAAGTTATCCCGGCACTAATTACCCCACCCTTTACAAGGTATAAATTATCCCGGTACTAATTATAATCCTGGGATAACTTATACCGAGTTTGCTAACCAAACAAAGTACTAAGGTGATATTAAATTTTTATAACAGCACTATACCTTCTTATACCCCATACCAAACGATCCCTTAATGTTTTGAGATACTACTCCTTTTCCACTTTATTTGGCATAGTTTGGATTCAGGGTATTATAATTAAAGTACTTAATTTTGACCGTAAATTTTGATATAGATTCTTCAGGTTTTTAAAAATAAAATTTATATATTTGAAAAATACATAAAAATATTATAAGTTAAAAGAGTTGATAATTTAAAATATTTAAAAAAATAAAAAAAAACGTTATTAAAGAAGCAGGTATTTGGCTCTTCTGAAATAGAGTGAGTAACATAATAACGTTATTATTAAACGTTATCAAATAATAAATGTGCAAAACAAACTGAAATAGGGTGAGTAATATAATAAAGCAGCAAACTCAGCGCGTATAAGTTAAATTAAATCCCAAAGAAAGTACATTGAAACTTCAGTTTTAGGATCTAGACCAAATACTAATATCACGAGAACTTTCTACGCCAGTGTTGGAAATTCCTTCCTTCTTTTTTATTTTTTATTTTTTAAATCCTTTGGGGCAGCGTGTTGAATGTTTCTAGTAGTCAAAAAAAGGGTTCCAATTCTGAATTTTGTGATATAAGAACCACAAAAGATGTGGCAAGATTAGTCAAAAGAGGTATAATATTTCAAAACAAGTGGTGTTTCTTTCATTTTCCATTTCACATCCACTATCTTCAATGTCGTCTGCTTCTACAGAAAATCGTAGCCTATGGAAAGAGATCTTAATAGCAACAAGGATTATATTCAAAGCTAATTCCGGCCATTTCCATGCCCTTTCAATTCTCTTCCTCTTCCCTATCTTTTTCTCTCTCGTCGTTTATCCTTCTTTCCACCTTTCCCTCTTTCATCCCGATTACGATTTCATCACTCAACCTCAACTTTCCAACTTTTTCTTTTCCAGTTTCGAAATTGTTGTACTAGTAGCGTACACTCTGTTTCTTGTCCTCATTTTCCTCTGTTCCGTAGCCACAATTACATACAGCGCCGTTCATGCATCCTATGATAGGCCGATCAACTTCGTTTCGTCTATTAAATCTATTAGAAATTCCTTCTTCCCCCTTCTCTTCACCTTTATCGTCTCGCATGCCGTTTTCATTTCAATTGCTCTCATTTTCGCCCTTTCCTTTGTTTTTATAGTCCAAATTCTTCAAACTCTTGGATTCACTGAACTCAAATACGACTCAAATCATTTCTTGTTTTTGCTCATCCCCGCGTTGATTGTGCTCGTGCCAATTTTGATATGGCTACAGGTCAACTGGTCATTAGCTTATGTGATAACAGTAGTTGAATCCAAATGGGGTTTCGAAACACTAAGGAAAAGTGCTTATTTAGTTAAAGGGAAGAGATGGATAATTTTGTCGAGGGTCATCTTCTTCGGGCTTGTGTTGTTTGGACTGATAGGTGGCGGTTCTATGTTTTTAGTCATAGTAAGTGCAGCGAAGGGTCATCAATGGAGGAGTTTGGGGGTAATATTGCAGACTGCGCAGTGTTCAGTGATGGGATATTTGGTGATGAGTCAATTTCTTGTTGGGAATGTTGTTTTGTATATGTATTGCAAGGACTTGAACGGTGAAAAACTGCCCTTGGAAATTAGAGATAAGTTTGCCGGCGAGTATGTATCTCTGCCCTTGGACGAAGAGAAGAATCATGCTACG